>NW_009259236.1:747807-768729 GCF_000687185.1 Egretta garzetta
CTTCCAAGTCACCTCCAGACAAACTGTACAAGGCAATAACCCTAGCTTTATAAGCTGAGACCCCCCCGTGCAATGTATATTAACAAGTGTTTTTATATATTATATAAATAAGACCTTGGGGACATCCCCAATCCCTGAGATACTACTTTTTATTCCAAATAATTTCTCTTTCAGTATAATAGAAATTCTTAGAGCCACCACTGCTGTTGATGCACCCAGTGATTTGGGATGTTATTGTGGGTGACAAATTCTGTCAGAGTTGTTAGTGATAAAATTTATGGGAATTTTCATGATATGATAGGTCACTTTCTGTTGATGTTTATAAAGGTGATGCCAGACCCTCAGCTTGTGTGAATTGGCAGTATTTTTATTCATGTCAATGGTCCAACACTAACTTAAACCTGATAAAGTAGAAGAAGCCAACTCAAAGTCAGCATGAGTCATGTGATAAGTGGAAATTAGTAAACTTAAGAATGACCAGATCTTACCACATGGTTCCCCAGAAAGGACAGAATTTGTGCATCCTGCTACCCCAGACTGCGACATGCCTTGTTGTGAATATCTAAATATAAAATGTACTTATGACCGTAGACCTTGACTTAAACTCTGCCTGTTTAAATATGAAAAGTTACATTTTAGTTTCCTATAATGCTGTATATGGTAGCTATTTCCAGCATCAAACATAAACAATGTAATTCAAAGTATAAACTTAATTGTACAATTGTGACAATGTCAGAATCTCCTAAGAATCATATCTTACAGTTGGTATGTAAGCACACATTATTTAAGTTATTATTACTTACAATAAACTCAGTGGTGTGTTCACTGATGCCTGAATGTTATTTATTATATTTCTGAAAAGTTTATTGGGATAATTGTTGGCAATGAAATGAACTTAATTTCCTAGTTCTGCACAGAGGGTGACTAGGTTGAATTTCTTCTGACGTCAAAATAATTGAATCAATAGCATTTGATAATGGCTCAGCCATCTCTCCCAGAGAGTTTTGGTGGTCTCACTCTTGTTCCCAGTGGGCAGGTAAAACAAGACCCTTAAATAACAATAAAGGCCGAGCCAACCCCCACTGAAGTCTGCGGAAGAACTTAATTGACTTCGGTAGGGGTTGGATGAGGACCTCACTGGGAATGCTGTTACCCTACTCTGCAGAGACATGCATGGAAGGGCTATAGGGAGGCTCTGTGAGATGGAACCTGAGCTCTCTCCTAGGTCATTCCAGGCATTCATGGAAGTGTCTGCCCAAGGGAAAAAATACTAAACCAGAATTTTATTTGCCAGGGATGATTCCAGAAACTGATTTTAAGGCACATGGTTTTCCGAAACCCTTTCTAAACACTGACTGTAAACATTTTACTTCAAACAAAGAACTCATAAAAGTAAAATCATTTATGCATTCAGGAGTTAATTATTGGCCAATAACTGATTTGTATAAGTTCTGGACATTCTCTGTGATGTAAAGGGAAAGCAAGGGAAGTGTTAATGGGAGGTGTGCTGGACACATACTCTTCCGAAGTAGATGAAGGTGTGTAAGACAAGTATGTCTACAAAAGTATCTCCCTTAATTCATGTGTGTATTGCACAGCCAGCAAGCGCAGTGGGCAGCTGTTTGAATTCTTTAACTATCCAAAAAGGCAAAGAAAATGGTGTGACGAATTTTGATGAATGCAGTGGCCCCCACTAATCAATATCTTGCTTATTCAGAGTTGCTGGGATTTGTGATATACTTTCATGTGGTTCATTTTTGAAAGTCCACTAAGTCTCTGTTTTCTTAGAGCTGTCCACACTTTGGCAACCATCTTAGACCAACAAGTGCCAAATATATTTACCTTAATAAACTCTTCAGTTTATACATTGCTGAATAAGAAGGTGTATTGACTAGAGAGGACTGTCTGACCAAAGGCAGCTGTATTATATGCCCTATAAAAATCAGCAAGGTGGCCAAGTGCTCAGTGGCTCTACCATATGAGGTAGTTTGATACTGAACAAGTTCTTGCCATGTCCAGGCTGGCTTGTCTTTCATGCAACTTGAGGGGACAAAGTTCTGTGATTTCCTTTGGAAGAGAAACCAAATGTTTGTGTGGTTATGAAAATGAGACACATTATGCTCTTTTTGCCTTAGAATGTAAATACATCTCTTTTTCCCCCTTTTATACATTGTTAACAGATTTTTCCATATGAAATACTCATGGTGACCAACAGAGGGCGAAATAAAATACTAAAAGATGTAGACAGAACCAGGCTTGAGGTAAGAGAAGCAAGTTCCTACATGCTCTTTCCTAAAACTGCTGAAGTTGTTTGTTGTTGCACACTTGAAAGCTCAAACACTGAAGTGTGGATCCTTGTTAGACTGGGAAGATTTCTCAGCATTAAGCGGGGAAGGAGGAGTCAGATGGGGAGGAAGCAGCCGCATCTCCATGAACAGTGCTGGGCCAGGAGTCCCACATCTCTGTCTCCCCGCTCCTGGACTGAGCTGCTCACAACCCCCTTACATTTTCAAGCAATTAATTATATACTTGTAAATTGGTAAAAAGCCAGAAATTGGTGAAGTGTTTTGTAGTCATAGGATCCATATTGGAATGGAGCAATATTTTGTTTAATCTTGGACCGTTTCCTAGCTAAGAGTCAGTGTCAGCCATCCTTGAGGATCAGAAGTCTAACTTTCTTTAACTCATCCATGAGTCCTGTGAGTTAGTTAGACTGGCTGATATCCAAAAGTATGAGGTTTTAAATCTCTGCCAACAAATAAAAAATGTTTACAGCTTTGTGGATTAGAAAGACTTAAGCAGCCCAGTGGAAGTCATTTGTAGTTAATCTTCTGTGGAGATGAATGGAAGGGACCACAAAAATTTCGGTAAGTAACCATTTATCCACATTTTTAGACTAGTAGATATGTGGTCACTAGTCAGAATTCAAGACTGTTACATTAGCACCACAGGGAGACACTTTCCCCATCTGGTGCACTCTAAAGCAGCTGAACAAGAAGTAACTTGTGCACAAGACAGCACCAAAAAAAGTTTCATTGGCAGTAGAGAGATGTGCTGGGCAATGAGTCTGGCCAGACACCTTCCTTCTCGGAACTTCAAATGTAGCATGTCAGCCTGCTGCCCTTCTGCAAAGTTCTCCTGTGTCTGAACTTCTGTATGTATGCAGAGGTGACCAGCTAAAGCCTGGGCCAGGGAGCTGGTTTTGTTCTTTGGCCTGTCACTGTTTGTTGGGTGACTTCAGACAAATCATTTTTCTGTCTCATGCTTACTCGGCAACTGAAATAGTTTTCCTTGTTTCTTTTGTAAACTTCTCAGACTTAACAAATTGCAGAATTTTACTGATTCGTTGAGCACCCGAGTTTGTGAGGACTTGGGTATGTGTATCGCCAAAGCGTTATTTCCTGCGATGGCTCTTACACAGCGACATGAAATCCCTAAGGCACTCCTGTCTCCTGTTGTGTCTCTTTGGCTTTGACTGACCATTGCATTTTCTCTTTTTTCCCCTCTTTTTTCTTTTTATTTTTTTTTTATTTTAAAGCGTCACTTAGCACCTGAAGTTTTTCAAGAAATATTTGGCATGACGATACAGGAGTTTGACAAGTTACCTCTCTGGAGACGCAACGACATGAAGAAAAAAGCAAAACTCTTTTAATCTCCCTTTAAACAAACCAACAGAAAATGATGCATATGATATTGTATCATGCAGTCTAAACTATTCGGAAGCAACTACTTATCCACCAAAAAGGGAAAATCGCATAGTGGCACCGCTGTACACAGCAATGGAACAAGATGAACATTTGCCCTCCTGGAACATAGGGAGAAAATATCTGGGCTCAGAAACAACAACGATAGTTTTCAGAGGTGTCAACCTGTTACACGATATTATACAAGATAGGAAACTGTTCTGTTCTTCTCCCTCAATGATATTCCCTTTACTTCTCTCCACAATATGATGGACTTTATTGCTAGAGCCAGGAAGTGCCCTTAGGATGCCTTGTAGACTAAAGTAGTTGTAACCACTCCAAGGACTGGAAAAGAATATATATATACATATATATATATATCAAAATATATATATGTATGTGTGTTCGCGTGTGTGCGCACATGTATTTATATCTATCCATCTATCTATGTGTGTGTGTATGTATGTGTATATATATGGAGAGGAAGATAGGTAGATGCTCTGTAGCGAAGGAGAAGCCCTTTGTAACATACCCACGTGGTCTCGTCAAGTCTGTCACACAGCCGTTCCTTAACTGGCACTCTTTTGCAATGGCATCTTCTTCGTGTGATACAGGCTGCAAGGGTGGGCACTCTGCTCACTAACAGGACATACCCATTGAATTTCTGGAAAGTGGACTCCTTGTACTTGTATATACTTGCTAGGCTATAGGAAGTGAATTGCCGTGTCTGTTGTCAGTCTTCCCTCTTCCACTTTCTGCTTGAATTAATAAGGCTGGAGCTTAACCAGTCGTTTGAACAATTTAAGATGACTTAAGTAATGGGAATGATGGAGAAGAGTCAGTTTTCTTGTAATGAAGTCCAGGAGGTGGGTGGATGGGGGGGGGCGGGGAGTGACAGAGTGAGAAAATGCTTTTTTAAGTGTGCCCTGGTTCACACCCAGAGATTTCGGTACAGACTCCCTGCTAGTAATTACTAGTACAGCTCATCAGGCTGCAGTGGAGTTGTAGGACTTTACATCAGCAGGGAATATGGTTCTCTGCAAGCTAACACGCAAATGCATCCCTCTTAGGGAGGAATGTTTATGAATTAAAAGGTACCATCAAGGTGCCATGCTCTGCCAATAGAGGCTTTTTGATTAAATTGCAGTTTCTGTTGTCAATATGGCACAGTGCATGGGGCCAAGCACTCTTTTTAGTTAATGCGATTTTTCACTTGTGCTTGGAAAAGAGGGCACAGGCTTTTTTTTTTTTTTCCCCTCTCTTGAAGCGTCACAGCTCCAGCCTTGGTTATTTTTATTTCCCTTTGTGCCTGACTTGGTTTTTGAAGACAGAGTAATCATGCAAGACAGTTTCTGAGCTGCATTGAACTCCTTACTGCTTTCAGTCTTCTTCTGATATGCTGCAGCTTAACAAACTGCCTGTATATACCTTAACTGCTTCTGGGTAAGTCCTATACAGAGGAGGAGGTGAGCACCAAAGTAATTGAATGAATGCATTGCGGCTGCAAGGTCAGCTTTTTCTCCTCCTTGGTGCTTAACTGCCAATGCATACTGCACTAACGAGCCCGGCTCCTGATACGGGAGAGGGTCATTTAGGTTCTGTGTCTGTCAAAGAATATCAAGGTTTCATTTTTAATGCAGAAACTTTTGGCACTGGAGACATCAGAACTTTTGTATTTTCTGTTATATGAGACATTGGTGTTAAAATCTGGAAGTTGGGAAGGGGAAACAGTCCTGTGTAGTTGTGAGATTCAGTATCACTGTGTTGAGTTCTCTGTATCACCAAATGGCATTTCACCACGAAATGTGCAGGACAGCCCAAATACTGCCTCTTCTTTGCTGGTTTAGGAAGTCCTGTTGCAACAGATCACTGTGGTTCCTCTGATGAAATCTGAGTTTAAGATTCAGTGTATGAGAGACAGATACGAGGGGTCAGCACCTGTTCCGTGTCCTGCTCAGGGAACGGTGAGGCTATGGGACGAGCTTGGAGAACATGATACAATGCAGGTCTGGCATCACAGTCCCCACTGAACAGAGTCCTCAGTGAACACCGTGACACACGCAGTTGTGAGTGAGCTCTCTGGACGTTACTGAGATTGCAGCAAGGATCAGTTTTGCTTCATTTTTCAGAACAAGCATCTGACAGGAACACCAAGAAGTAAATGGGAATGTTAGGGGCACTGGCAGTTTGAGATGCATCTTCAAGTGACTGCTGAAACCAAATCCATATGACGAAAGAAGAGCAGTGTTTTACAGTCACAGGCTTCGTGAATGCTGGAGTCTTGGAAACTCAGTGTTTGTCACCTGCAAAGTGTGGCCTAACTTTGAGATGAACTTTTGAGTTTTAATGCGAAGTATTAAAATTCCCCAAATTTTGTCAGCCCACATTCTATAGACAATGCTGTGCTGCTGCCTCTCAAATGTAGTAGGCATTACGGGTCTTTTAGTCCAGGTCACCTTGACAGTAAACCTGAAGACTTGCTCTCTCAAGGATGTGAGCTGCCAGTCTGCATTTTTCTGTCCCCATCTCTAGATTACTATTGAACTTCTCACAGCATAGATGAATACACTACCCAGTCATTGCAGAAATGACTAAGCCAGGTTGTTTTCTCCCCTCTCCCTCCCCTCAAAAAAAAAAAAAAAAAAAAAAAAAAAAAGAGGGGGGGGAAAAAAAAAAGAGAGGGGAAAAAAAAAAAGAACCCAGTCTCCTAGCCTGTGAAGAACAACAGGGTAATTTGTATCTGCCTCATCAACTGAGAATTTAAAACTGCAATTGCAGCTTAGGAAGGAATGAAGAGAAGCCAGCTTAGATGCTGCAGAAACTTTTAATTTCTAACTGGATGTTTGGGCCAGTGCTGGTTCACACCTCGCTGGTGTGGAGCACAGTTGGTCAGTTCACAGCCCTCTGCGCTAGGCTTAACGCTGCTTTATTTCTGATTGAGAACATGAAGGGGTTTCTGAGCTTCAACTTCAAGCCTACAGTTAATTCCCCTTAACTATCCCGACCATCTACACGTAGACACACCCCAAGAGATCCATAAAAGCCATGCTGCAGCCAGCTGCAGGCGTGCGGGTGTTTTCTGCAGTGGGCTGTTAGCAATTGTCACTGCAACATTTCTGTTCTTTCATCAGGTCTTGCCACCTAATAAAAACAGAAATATAGCCCCAGAGAGAATTTTTGTTGTAAGCCATGAATCATTTTCCTAGTATCCATCGAGTAGCATTTTCTTGGGCAGTTCTTTGTAATTCCTCTCCTTGATATTCCCTTGAGTCATGTCAGGGGTTGGACTAGATGATCTTTAAAGGTTCCTTCCAACCCAAACCATTCTGTGACTCTATGAATATGCCTTAAGTTCATGCTTACGTTCTTCTATCTCCTGCAAAGCATTTGAGCTTCTGGTAAAGCCCCATCAAACTCAGTGCTGTCCACAGAACATCATTGCCAAGAGGACTGAAAACTGATTGCTTTTGTCTTGTTTTTTTCCCCTTTTCTGCTTTAGGAGTGATGTAAGATCAAAGACCTGTCAAAACACTGCAAAATAACTACACGTGTGCAAAATGGGATTATGTACGCATGCCGGTTCTCAAACACAGGTGCACACGTAGCATGCAGGCTCCCCGTTTGGAGTTGAGATACTATGTGAATAGTTAACCTGGAATTTCCAAATAGTGCGTAGTATTGAATAGATCGCGGTCATTAAGTTATGAAGGTTGTTGCTTGCATATGTGCTTGTATCTGCAGGGCTTGTGGATACCTGTGATGTGGTGACTGTGCAAAAGGCAGGGTGAGTTTTCCACGTCATGGAAGTGCCGGTTTGGCCACAAGTGATACCATTTAAAAGGTCTCCTCAGACATATGTGAACATTTGCAGCACCCATCCCTGGCAGTGCATGGATTGAAGGGCAATACCCTGTGCAGTAGTCTTGATGTTGACGGGGTATCCAGAGATCTGACTTACTGGGGTTTATGCCGTCTCCAGATACTGGTCTGATAATTTCCATATGAACAAGTAGAGAACTGTTTGTGTTACAGTGGGAACAGCTGGCTATACCCTCTATACCCGTGCCTTAACTTAGCGTTGGCTCCAGCCTACCGTGAGTCAGAAGTTGAAATAAATATGTTGTAATAAATATGTTGTAATAAATAGGTTGTTCATTATCTCTGGAGATAGTAGAATTAAGCTAACTTGAAGAGCAGATTTGGAAATGACTAAGCTGTCCACTACTCAATGAAGCAATGGGATCTATTGTGGCCTCAGTTCAGGAAGCTGAACGTAGCATCTCAACTCTGCCAGTGTCCTATCCCAAACCTGCTAAACCATCTGTACAACTGGAAGAGTAAATTCTTGTGAAGTTTGCTTACAGAATTTCTTCTTTTTTTAAAAAAATTGTTTGTTATCATCTCATGCTGGTGTCATTTAAGACAGGTTTTAGTGGCATCTCAGAAACATACTTGTTTTCACTTTGGTTAGTAGCCTTTCGTTAAATATGGTTTGTGGTGTGTTGTGGACATAGCTGCAGTGTGCTGTGAAAGGTTAGACTAGGAGAACAGTAAGTTTCTTAATAGCTATATGTGGGACAGGATCATTCTGTGGCTCCAGCTCTTCTGTCAAGACAGATGTCACCTCTCCTTATAAAGTCCTATGTGTGGGACAGGATCGTTCTGTGGCTCCAGCTCTTCTAAGACAGATGTCACCTCTCCTTATAAAGTCCTATAGTCCAAAGTCTGTGGGCTTAGCACTGAAGTGCTTGCTGCCCTTTCTCTGTTGCAACTTGGAAATCCTTTCTCAGCCGTGTAGTTTAGGTGACCTGTTGTTCAGGGGAAGTCATGGGGAGTCTCTTTTGTAAAATTTGTTATGCTGAAATTAGACACATTTTGAAGTGAAATCCCTTTCTGCAAGCCGTGCTTCTCCTGGTCAGGTAATATCGATGGATAGAGAAGGGTTACATTCTGGAAAGGAGAAGGGCTGGCATAAGCTTGATGTCTCCAGGGTTTGCCAGTGTGGTGTTTAACTGACTTAGAAAAAAACGCAGGCATGAGCCTGTGGTGCCGACTTCAAACTGTGGGGAAGTCAAGTTTGGAGCCCATAGCTTGTGAGCATCTATGCTGAAATTAATGGTATGAAGCTGTTACAACAACTGACAGAAAAATTAACCCCAAAACAGTGAAAATATGAACATCCTCTAAACTCATCTTGGAATGACTTCTTGGCTCATCCTGACTTAGGAGTGGCATATTTGGGCCGTAGCCTCTTAGACTAAATGGAAACCGGCCTTTCTCCCACTCCATGATTCATTGCTTTCCTTCGGAATGTATTTATGGAGGAGGATGTCCGCATCCTAGAAGTTACCTATGGCAGTGAAAAATACCAGTCAATGACAATGATGATGCAATAAAACACGTGCAGGAAACAAGATAATCAACTAATCTGTCCTGAAATGCCACTTACCTTCCCATGTCAGAGAGACACTTGGGGCGTGACTCCACAGCCCCCTTCCCCATTCAGTTAGCCCCAGGTCATGGTCCAGTTCGTGCCCTGTCAAACCTTTTGGCCCTGTCAACACACCTGCTAGAGTCCGGCATAATCTTCAGGCTAGATGCCCAGCAAGGGCTGGTCTTGACAACGGGTGGTAAGTTTTTACCCCATCGCCATGTAATGAAGAGCTAGAGAGCGCGACGGAGCGCTGTGACAGCAGTGCACTGCGCCCTTCTCTTTTAACCCAGAAACACCCTTACGGCTGTGGGCTGCAGGACTGCTCTGGCTGGTGAGTTTGGCCTTGTGACTTCTCCCACACACCTTTTTTGTGCTTAAGAAAATAAAGAAGAAAAAATTCATCACAATGCAAAGATACAGAGTTTTTACTCAGAAAACTGCTGGCAGGAGCTATGTGATGCCCGCATTTGGCAGGGAGAGAATAAGTATTATTAATTTTAATGTAAGCATCAGTGCAGGAAGTGGGAATGTAATTGGCCATTAATGTTGTTTGCCTGTATGCAAAATAAATTATTTGTTGCCCAAAGGGCTTCTAACAGGGAAATAGATTTCTGCTAATGATTTCCTAAAAAATGCTTGTCCATGTGAAGAGGTAATACTTCCACGTGCATTGCGGTCTTTCTTTTGAGGGGAAAAAAAAGAGATGACTGAAGGCAAACAGTAACCTGTTTTGTCAGGATCACCACAGTTAATACAAGTGTTGCTCCCAGGACTTGCAAAGCTGAGGCCCACAGGACCTTGCTCCTAGGCATTAGGAAGTGAAGCATTTCGAGCAGCAGAAGCAGCTATGGGAATTCCAGCGGTGCCTTACCAGGCTGAGTCTCTAGCTCCCTTAGGCGCTTTGACAGGTCCCACTGGACACTTGCCTGGGCTTTTGTCACTGAACGCCCTTCAGAAAGCACTTCCCTCCAGATGCAAAACCACTGAAGTCAGTGGAGCCTCTCACTGACATCCGCAGGCTTTGGAGCAGGCTCTTTCTCGGCTGGCTAGCCCAGGAAAGACTCCGACTGCTGTGTCTGCCCGCAGCAACGAGCTCCCTGTGTCATTACCAGATCAGTCCTGTCCAAGCCGTGCCGCCTGGTCATTGCTGACAACTCTTCCTGTAAGGGGGCCTTACAGCTGGGGGCTTGTTTTTTTTAAGCTTTGGAAACTGAAACTAATTTTTCAAAGGTATGTTTTCCTTTAAATCAGTAGATTTTGGCAATAGGATTTTTATTGTTTTATTTTTCTTTTCGCCTCCCTCCACGTGTTACAAGCCAGCGTTCTGGGGAGGTGTCCCTGTGTTTTCCATTCATCTGAGAGACAGCTCTCTGAGTCTCTGTAAAAGTGAATCAATGTCTTGTCTGTACAGTAAGTCTGCTTGTGTGCATAATGAAACGTTGAGCTGGGTTGCTGTTCTGTACAATTAGTGTTTCCACTGTCATACTGCAAACGGCACATATTGCACTCCTCTGCCACTGTAATCTGAATCACTGTTGTACTCAAGTCAATGAATAAAGTTTGGAGCTTTATTCTTAATGGCTGGATTCATGTTGCCTCATTTGGTTTGGTTGGGTGTTTTGCATCTTGCAGAGTTATAGCAAAGTCCTCTTACAAAACAGGATGTTTTCTCAAGAAAGAGAGAGGTGAGACCTGAGTGGTCAGAGCAAGAGAGATGAACAGTTGCACAGCTTCAATGAAATTATGATACAGGGTTTGAAAATGGACACAAGGCTTCCTGTCACTAAGTCACTAGAAACAGATATTCATACAAACCACATGGGAGCGTTAATTCTGTGTGGTCAGTTCGTGGTTTAAAAGGACCTGAGAGATTGTCACGGAGGTATGCTAAAACTAACCCAGGCGAAAGACAAGCTCAAAGCAGCTTTATTTCACAAAACAGCCAACAGCACACAACAAAACCCAGTGAGAAACAGAGGTAAACTGAAATCAACACTCGGATAACATTCAACTCATAAGGGGTTCGAGGTGTCAGTTGGGGTATGGTTACTACACGCCAGAAGGATGATCCAAAGTGCGCATACACTCACAAAGGGGAAACTCTCCCTCTCGTGGCTACCCAGAAGGTACAATCGCCCGCCCGGGGGGGGGGGCGAGGGCTCACTCAAGGATATCTCCAGAAGAAATCGCTCACCACCAGGAGGTCAGGGCACTCAATCCTGGTAAGTTCCCTCAGGTGGCGACCCAACTCAAGGGGAGAGGCTTCAAACACAGTCCTGCTGCTCCAAGAGGGTCTCTGGTGGTGCCCCATTTATACCCTGGGCCAGGCCTGTTGTCATAACTGGTCACAGTCCAGAAGCTTCTCTGAGCCAAGGCACCTCACTGGCTGTGGACCCTGTCTGTTGGCGATAATTGGTCATGGTCCAGAAGCTTCTCCAACCCGAGATGCCTCACTGGCAGTCGACCCTCTCTGCTGGCTGAGGGGTCCCGCTTCTCCCGTCCCCCTACCAAGGGGTGGCAAAGAACAAAAGGCGTGAAAATGAGGTGCAAAAGGCCGGTGATCACCCTCTGAAAAGCCCCGATCTTTGGGGGGAGGGGGGGGAGGGATCAAGATCTGTACCCTGCAGGTAATGTGTGCCCCATCTTCTCTTCCACTCCTCAGCCCTCTGAGACTCATCCCTGCCCTTGCCCTACCTTGATACTCTACACAGGTTCTCTCTCACAACGAAGGTAGAGTTTCCCCCAGGCTTTTACTTCAGTGGTGGGTTTATCTAAGGACTGCGTCTCAGGTGAGGTGGAGCCTCAGGTTCCTACTTGGAGAGCAAGAGGTGGGGAATTGAACACTGCCATCGAATTAGCCTTTAGCAAAGTTCATATCTGCCCCCTTCACTTCCCAGCCCATGCCTAGATTTTTGTAGTGTTGTATTTGTGCTGGAACTTGCTTGAACAAGACAAATCCACCAGAGCTACCTGGAGGCAGACAGGTGCTTCCTTCCTTTGGATGGATTACTCCAGAGATTATGCTCTTGATGGATTGTACTTTTGCTGTAGGTGGGAAAAAATAAAATCAAAATCAGATTCATCCATTGCAACTGCTGGAAATATGACACGGTGAGGGGCAGAATCACACTTACACAAAATATTTAAACACAGTTTTTTTGTTATCGTTATTGCTGCAGTGCCTAGCTGGAAGAGTCCTAATCCTGAGCTGGACCAAGGCAGAGATGACCCCTGCATTGAACATTTAATGGGCTCATTTTCAACAGGCATGAAGGCCCATGGACTTCAGGAGGTCAGTACATATATTCCAGTATCCCTTGTTTCTGTTTCTTCCATGTTTGTAGATATCTTCTGCCCAACCACTTTGCAACCCTCATTGCTGGCAGACCAGGTATGAATGAGGACATAATAACTTGTTTTCTATCATCATTTTAAGGACCAGCACTGAGCAACGTCAGGGGGTTTAGGAAAACTTAGCCTCTTGTAAGCAAACTTCGGCTGGCAGCACATGGTGCTGTGCAGGTTACTGGTGGAAGTGCTGAGCAACCCTCAGCCAGAGAAGAGTTAGGAAGACAGAGGGACATTTTTAAATGTCTGCTTGTAGGTCTTTGATTTGGCCCTGGAAATCTTCCCAACCATAGAAAAGAAAAAAAGTAAAGACTGCCTTTTGAATCAGTCTCATTTACTCTTGAAAAATCCACTGCCCGAGTCACAGCTCCTTCCCTGCCGCAAGTTCCCATGTAGTGCCAACCCCGGGGCACGTCCTGCCAGCCCGAGCTCCGGAGGGCCTACACAGCAAACCCCAACTGGGGATCTTTGACCCAGGGGCACAGCTGCTCCATTACAGCCTCCCCCACCCAGCCCTGAGCAGTTAGGAATATTATTTATCACCATGCATAGAGCAAATTCACAAGGATCCGTTCCAGTCACCAGCTCCACCGTGTGACAGTGCCAGCCAGCCTAAGTGCATTTTTTATTTCCCTCCAGTTAAATACAGAAGCCCAGTGAAATCCTAAGTCCAGGGTTTCTTTTTCCTTTTTTTCTTTTCTTTTTAATTGTTAGACCGTTTTTCCCTGCTCCCCTCCTTCCCACAAATAATGTGAGGTTTATGACCCCTGAGTAATGGCTGTGGAATGCACTGCATCCTACAGCCATCGCAAGGCATCTGGCAATGAGAATCTTCACAGTATGTCAAAAATACACAGATAATACCACTGTAAATAGCTCAGATCAAAACAAGTCAAATGTCAATGCTAATTTGCTGTCAAGTATACAGCCCAAGACCACTTCCTCCTGCAAAAAGAGAAACCCAGTTCCCAAGTATGACTTTCTCCCCAGCAAAAGAAGCCTGTTCTCCACCAAAAATCTCCCCAGACTCCGAATGAACAAGAGTGGGGTTTTTTTTCCCCTTGCTGTTTTATTTTTCTGTAGCTTTTGTGCCTGTCTGCTGCTGAGTCTGAGGCTGGGAAATGAAACTTCAGTTTTGCCTGCCATTTTTCTATTGTAAAAAAGGACTCTCGGGAGAGACATTTACTGTTTTCTATGGCTCAGTCAGAGGGCGAGAGAGAAAAGTTGTTCCAGGAGTTCCCATTACAAAGCATTTTTTCACATAGGCTCACTTTTATTTGTTAAGGCCTGGGAGATGAAAGAGCGGGCAGCACTGGGACAGGATGTTTGCTGTACATCCAAAGGTCAGGTGGGTCCCAGACAGCCACTGCTTCCAGCTCTCTTTTATATACACATTGCAGATTAAAATGTACATCCTGGACTGGATGTAGCCATGGTAGTGATGGGGGGCCAAGGTTTTGGGGGGAAAGGAAGAGAAGGGGAGCAGGAAAACGGCAGAGCGCAGCCTCTCCTCGGGCTGTGATTTCATAAGACAAAGCACTGGCTGGCTGTTTCAGCAAGCTTGAGGTATTCCCACGCCCCCACAGCTTTTTCCTGCCGTCAGATATGTCAGCGTGACTGCTTGTGGGGTCGCTCTGTGACATTCGGGAACTGATCCTGCTTAAAAAAATACTTTTTACTTTTTATTTCGTTGATTAGAGGTTGGGTTGGGGTTTTTTTTTCTTTTTCTTTTTAAATGGAGTCAGTTCCCTGTTTTGATTTAAGCAGTGGCCTCACAAACCAGTTGTGCTGGCATGAAAAGTGAGGTGGGCACAAGTGGACGGTGGGGTCTGAAGAAGGAGTTGGAGCAGAACACGTTAAACTGCGAGGGATATTGCAAGCTTTCCATTATGAAATCACGGTCTCAAGTCCATGGCAGAGAATGCAGGTGGTGGCCATCCTGTAGTTCCTTCAATTCCAGCACTACCATCACACCTTCTATTGCTAAGCAGTCAATTAAGAAGGGTATAATTGTATGGGTGTTGGGGTGGAGGGAGAAAGGGTTGAGATGGGAGACCCACACAACCTGCACTTGATCAGCGCCCAGAGCCGAAGGCTCTCCAGAGCCTCTGCGAGGCACGTGTGCCTTGGTGGGTGTTACGACGTCTTTGCTAAAACTGGGGCAATGCTTGGCCAGAAGTCTGGAGAAGGCAGTCACCACAGAGTAGATCCCTTCTTAGTGCAATTCCCAGTCTTCATAGTTGGCAAGGGTAAGGGGCTGGATGTAAATTAATAGTGCATCCCCGGGCAGCCCAGTGAAGAAACATCAAAAAAGTGAGTCAGGTCTGGCCGAGGCAGGCTGACTTGGAGGCTGACTCTGCTGTTGGAGGTCTCCACATCATGCTTGGGAGTGGATCCATTATCTATTTCCCATTATTTGGGCTATCCCAGCCCCCCTAGCACCGGGTATTGGAGAGGAGAGTTGACTGTAGAACCAACCCTCTTCTCCAGACTAGCCCAGCAAGGCTGCCAGAGAGAAACAGGCTCCCCCTTGGCTGACTCTTCTGGATTTAGGCTAGATACTGCAGAGAAAACAAAATGCAGCTGAGTCCATTCACGGAATTCATTGACAAATGCTGTGAGGTCTTTATGTGAACCTAAGTGTTTGCTGTGAAACAGGAGGCAAGCTAATAATCGAAGCAGGTTTCACAATGAATGAACTGCTGCTGAGAAATGCCTACTTTACAGCCTTGATACCATGCTGGATGTTAAAAGACTGCCAGGAGCAAACTCTGTGGTATCTCAGTTAGCTCTTACCTAATTATCGTTTACAGAGAAGTCCCAGCTAGATGAATGAGGACTGCAATGTAAAGGACTTAAGTAAGATTTATTGATGTGACTACATGAATAATTCCCCTTGCAATGGTGCATTTAAGAGCACAGATATTGTGGGAGGAGGAAAGCCAGTGTCTGATACTTTGAATCACTTAAAAGTGTGTGGGTTTTTTATGTTCTGGCTTTTGCCGTTCCCTCTACCTGTCCCCCTTCAAAAAAAAAAAAAAAAAAAAAAAAAAGTTTAATCTCTTACTGGCCAGGTTTGTGAAACAATAGTAGGTAACTGAAAATAAACTTCTGCTGGGGCCAATAAATATTGGATCATCTAAATGGTCTGACGTGGTACTCAGGTGGCCCTGAGCACACCGCTTCAATGCTCTGACATTGCTCTGAACTCTTGGCACTCAAGGTCTGGGTTTTCCGTAACTAACTAATTGTTCAGCTTCCTGAAAAGTACGTTTGTGCTCTTTCTCCCTCAGGAGTGATCCCAGCAGAGGACCCTTGGGAGAATTTTCCTGTGTTCTGCCAGCTCAAGCAACAACGGAGTTACCACCAGGGCATGCAGATTACCCATCTGACCGGGGTGGGGAGAGGGGGGAAGCTAGCTGAAAAACTGACCCCATGAGGAAAAAACGAGTCACTTTTAGTCATGTCAGCAAGCCCGCCAGCCTGGACGTGCAGCCAACCTGTGGCCAGTGCTGACAGAAGGGAAGGGGTGAGGGAAGGCATTGCCATTCAGCGCAACACGTTTTTAAATAACTTGCAAACACCTCTAGCAGTGCAAGTCCATAGACAACCTAAGCTGAAGTTAGAGCTGGTGCCATCCTGCCAGCAGCCCTGGCCTTTGCCAGTCCCGCTGAGGGCCAGGGAGGCCGCGTGGAGGCCGTGGTGGAAGAGTCACCACGACTGCAGGCACCGGGAGGGCTCTGCCCCACACTCCATCCCCTGGTGACCGCACTACAGAGCTGCCTCAGTCTTCAAAGGAAATTGTAAACCAGTCATTGAAGACTGGAGTCGAGAATGAGCCTTCAGGAAAACATCTCCCTAGAGACACTCTTGCTTAGTGAGGGCTAATGCTTCCCAACCGGTGGGCATTACTGTGACTCCCTTTTCTCCACAAACCCTCCTCCTTTTATCTTGTCTTGCTTTCCTCAATCAGATTGTTACATGTAGAGGAACATACCCATTACCCTGCTTCATCGTGGCCTGGCAGAGTCCTAGCAGGCTGTGTCTGCTCCCACAGCTCTGGCCTTGCCCCACCACAGCTCCACCAAAGCAGAATTAACCCCTCTACAGGTCCTGGGATTCGATTAGCTGAGTGTGGAATGGAGTAAACTGAAACAAATTAAATACGCTTAAAGTCTGAAGTAAGGTCTTCTGCAGGTCTCATGGGAGATAGTAAAGCTGTCACTGAGCTCACCAGCTCACCACCATTCCTCAGCCATACGTCACCACCTTAAGCTGCAGTGCTGAAGAAGTGAATGTGTGAGCACGGTGTGCAGATACCAGCAGGTTATTTCCAGGGTCGTTCCTTGGTGGTTGAACTGCGGTAGCTTTGTGCTGAGAATGAAGTGCTACAACAAGAAGAGTATTCGGTGGGTGGCCAGTGAGAAGCGAGGAGGAGGCAGAACTCACACTGAACAGGCTCGTGGACAAGATCTCATGATATAACATCAGTACTAACAATTACCCATCAGCAGAAACCTCTTCCTGTAGCAGGAACCCACATGTTGTCTCGCTGAATCTGTCTGTGGGGAGGACCGGAAAGTGGTGGTCCAAGATGGACCATATGCACTTGTACAGTCACCTCCCACCCCACATTGCCTGTAGTGGCTGCAGCTCTGCAATCCCTCAGGATGGGCAGATGGCGGCTTGGATGCACAGGGCCCTCGGGCGTTGTGGGACGCTCCTTGCTCCTGCCACTTGTGCATGAGGTGATGCACGCCATTGCCTAACTTAGCCGGTGGCGACCCAAGAGGCCTGTGGCCCTGGGCGACTCTCCCAGTTGCTCCCTCCCTCCGAAAAACCCATTTCTGGGCACCTGGCCTGCAGTGTGAAACAGCCTTTGTGTGATATTTTGTCAGCTACAAATAATTGAAAAAGGCCTACATAAAGTCCTAATTGTGCCACAGAACAGGCTCTTCAGTCATCCATCTTCCTATTAAACTTGTGAATTTCAGCTACTCAGCCCTGTTGGAGTTATTTTCCCCTTCCCCTCCTTCTTCTTTTAAGCTTCTATTTATATTCTCTCAGTTGTCTCTGCCAGAAGATCTCATGTGGATACATTAGGCCTTTTCAAAAGGAAAGTTGGATTACAGCGATTTTTCTCCCCGTAGGACACAACAGCTTCATCATTCATAACGGAGCAATACACTATAACTTCATTATAGATGGCATGAAGCTGGCCTATTTAAACAGAATACTTAATGATAGCTGGGAAGGCAGGAGAGATTCAGCTCCGCTGGTCTATGTGGGAAAAGGGAAACTGTGTTTTCTGGTATTTACTGAGGCGGATTTCTTGACTCTTAATTAAATCTCTTTTCACAGGAAAAACAACAACGACAAAAAAAGCAGAAGACTCAACTGACATGGGTGAGATCTGTTACCTGGTGGCTACTTCCACTTTGGCAGGTCGTTTGACATAGCCTGGCACCTAATGTTAATAGCAGACATGGGGGCTGGGAAGGAAACTTGGACTCCTCCGTAGTACTTAGCCTCCACTGAAACAAATTGCAGTCTGTTGGGGCTCTCCTCTATGGACCGCAGGTTCCCGTTCTTCTCCCTTTCCCACTTCAGCAGCGCTGACCTCAGAAGTGTGCTCTGCTTATTGACTTTGGCTGAGTAGAAGGGGTTTAGGCCTAAAGAAAAGCTATGGACTGAAAAAACCTCCTTTTTGGGAAAATGCCAGAATAAATAGCCCTCTGTGAGCTCACAGCTGACATCAGACTACAGTTTGTGGTGATTATTGGGGAGGCTTAAAAAAATCCCAGTGAAAATGCAAAAAATAATGTTTTCCCATATTTTGATAAAATTAGTTTTTCCTCTGGCCTGGGTAAGTTTTAGTGGTGCTGAAAGGTGCCAAGAGTTCAGTTCTGTCAAGGCAAGTCCTCCACTGACAGCTTGATACACCACACGGGTTTTTCTGCACCAACTTGGGAGAGATTTTGATCAATATTGGTTTACTGGTAAAATCCATACGTGTGGGTGAAGTTTCTAATATTTGTTCAGCTGAAAGCCATGATTTCCTACCCAATCCCCTCGAAAACTAGGACCATGGCTAGTGATGTATCAGAAATGTGTAGCAGAAACTCTTAGGAGGCTGGTAGCCATGTCCCGTGGTGCCTGTTAAGTATCACATGCCAAAATACAGTGGATTGATACCCGATGAGGTCTGCTGGTGTGAGCATCCCCATGCAGAGTTTGGAGGGGAGGGGAACAAAGAATGCTTTTTACTTCTTTAACTGGTATTGAACACTGTCAAAGGCAAGCTGAGGGGCTTCTCTGGAGGGGGGAGAGGGTCTGAAGTGGAAAATGAGTATAAGGAAGAAATGGCTCCAGGATGAACAAATGCCCCGGCTGTTGGGCACACTGTCTGGTCAGCATGTCTCATACTTTGGACAGGAGAAGGTATTCTATCTGTCGGGGGAAAGAAAACAATTCATGCTATTAGAGCTCCCTGTAATTTGGTCTAGAAGCAGTTTGGACTCAACAACTGAAAAGGAAATGTCAGAGAGTAGGAAGCCAAGAGAAGTCCATCAAAAAGACATCTGGTCCTGCTGTCTTTAATGGGAAATCCCCCCCTCCTTCAAGCCACCCTCTTCCCAGCCACGCTCTTTTGAAACAGTTAATGTCTGAGAGAATCCAAAACATTGCTGGAATGTATCAGTGATGACGCTTTTGTATAGCGGAGCAGCTAAACAGCTTGGGGTTTGTTTGTGTTAGGTCTGATTGTCTTGCCTTTCACCAGAGAAAGTCAGAAATGGCTGGACCGAAGTCAGTGGAGCAACAACAAGCCAAGGCCAGTTTAAGCCGGGGGAGCATTTAGCCATCTCTTTGATGGCCAGAATCATGAAGCACTTCACAGGGAAGCAAGACAACCTCAAAAGGGACTCCCATAGTATACCTGCAAACCTTCTGAGAGGAAGGATTCATGTCCTGTTCTCCAGCAGAGTATTCACTCCTCTTCCAGTGAGTAGCTTTGCTTGCAAGAGCCATGCTGTCCCAGAGAGTGACCCCATCTGCCGCTTTGTTTCTTCTGGCCCTTTCTTCACTGACTGAGCCCTGGCAGGCTCCCAGTGCCTTCCTGGAACCAAGGAACTAGTCTGGTGTTCTATAAAGTACCCATAAAGGTTATTTCTGGGGAAAGATGTTTCGTTGCTGTTTGTGCTCCTGAGTAGGTAGCCCAGGAACCTTAACATGTTTCTGCAGTAAGCCACGTGGCAATGTCATTTATCACAGCTCCTCTCACAAAACTGTGTTCCTGGGGCCTGGGTGGCTCAGAGCTTTGGCACGGGATGTAGAGTATTTGATCATACGAATCAGGACAGTTAGCAGAGTCCAGCTATGTAGACTTCCCTGGGGAATAAGCAGAGGGTTCTGTTCAATTTCTCAACACCAACTATTCCCTTCACCCCCCCAAATCAGAAAATCTGGAAGACAGGCAGGATTCAGCAGATCAGGGGTCAAAGACATTGGTGGGACCTCCATAAGCATACTAAATTCCTGCCAGGGTCTGCTAGAGGCAAGATCAGGGAGGGCTTTTGAGACAACACCTGAGCTTGTGACTGATGGTCCTTCTTACCTAATCCTGGCTGTGTGGTCCCACCTTGCTGACCTGGTCTCCTCCTTCCTTCCAGCTGCAGGTGCTTGCCATTTACCTGGTACTGCCCCCGTCTCGGCTGACTCTACCATGACCCAGCTTGGCCTCTTCAGCTGGGAGAAGAATCTACCATTTTCATTTTCCACCATTTCAGTGTGGAAGTTGGTCCAGTCACTGTGAAAATGGTAATAGGCCAGAAGCAGGGGGAGGAGAGAGGAAGAGACTTCTCCCTTTCAGAGGCAGCAGCGTTGCTTTGCTGGCTCGGCTGTCCCTAGGTCCACAGGCTTCGTTGCTGTTCAGAGGGATCCGCGTCTGGACAAATGGAATTCTCCCCCCTCAGATTACAGCAGCGTTACAGCCCAGCAGTGCGGCCAGGGATGCCAAAGTGAAGAAGCCTTTGGCTTCCTTGTTTCTTGGCATTTCGCAGGACGCACCTCAGCTTTCATCTCAGTTCAGATCTGTCAC
Organism: Egretta garzetta; assembly: GCF_000687185.1. NCBI lineage: Eukaryota > Metazoa > Chordata > Aves > Pelecaniformes > Ardeidae > Egretta > Egretta garzetta. The sequence goes on from NW_009259236.1 coordinate 768,371, forward strand.
AGAACCCAGCTCCGATCAGGTCTCTCATGTCAACCCTTCTGAAATAGTTTTATGCCTGCTTGAACACAACTTTCCGGAGAGATGTTACACCCTTATCTAAATAGGAACCTGAGATGATATTTGGAAGGAAAAAGGACACCGGTGTACCACCATTGATCTGAGCTGTTTGACACAGCTCCCCATCTTTGAGGAAGTTTGCAAGACCAAGTTAATGTTGCTGCTGACCGAGCTTGGTCTTGCTGGGTAGAGTCCTGAACTAGGTTTTCACAGCTGTGATACAGGCACGGGGAAGAGGGAAGGAAAAAGCCCTGTGCAAAGACAGATCCCTTCACGTGTGGTGAAAATTTCTACCTTTTTTT
>NW_009259236.1:770055-771942 GCF_000687185.1 Egretta garzetta
AGCAGGAATATTTTCCCTGAAGAAAGGCAGAAGCCTGACCACTATGGACTGCTGCAACTGGGATGAACAACACCTGGGAGAAAATACCGCATGGAGTAGCTCCGCACCGTCCGAGTCGGGTGTGATCCTGGCAGTCTCCATCAAGCACAACTCCCCTGAAGGCAGCGGAGGGCCCCTGTACACAAGCTGTCCTGGTGGGATTCCCTCCGGCTTCCACAAGGGAGAGGTCAGTAACTTTCACCAGACTTCGACTCACGCGCAAACCAGGGATCCGAAGAGAAGAAAGTCACAGCAAAGATTTAGGCAAATATTAGACATTAAAGACGTTGCTGGTGCCAAAAGGTAAGTGTAGCAGCAATGATATTAAAGAAGCAATGCCCACCTGCTTGGTGTCAAAACTGGGGAAAAAAAGAAAAGCATTTAGCATCACCTGTGGATAAGAGAGGCTTAGGATCATGCTTCTGCACGAGGTATTTAGCAACTCATGATAATTGTTTCTAGAGTTTGTTTAGGCTTCTAAATTTATACTTGATTTCTTCTCTGTTTCACAGGAAGCTAAAGTGCTAAAATGGCAAGACGTAAGGCCAGAGAAGCAGAATCACCTCAGTTGAAAGCCACAGCGTGGTACTTGAGAATGTTAGCCAGAGGTGATAATCTCACCGGCGGTCACCCTGTCTACTGATGCAGCATGAATATGCAGGGCAAGAAAGGTTAAAACACGTAATGTGCAGTATGATCCTCTGCGCTGAAGGACAGCGTATCAGCCACCTAAAAAAAAGAAACAACTCGAACAGGGTGAGCTTGGTCCTCGAGGCTTGTCACACCTGAGTCATCTCTAATAATAATCGTCACTACTAATAAGCAGGAAAAAAGCAAGGAATACGTGGGTACGCAGGCAGATCACTGTTATTTTACTGGCTCTGAGAAGCTCCACCGGGAAAACCAGTACACAAGTGTTTGCTCTGGCTGAGGATAGTGGCAAACATCTAGATTTCAGCACCAACACTGGGAATATTAATTCCTTGTGCTAAGCAGGGCCTGAGCACTCCCCAGCTTTATCAAACCCCAGAAGACAACAGACTGTTTGTAAAAGAGTATCCTGAAGTATTTTAGGTACCTCCTACTACAAGGGGAAGGGGCCAAATGGGAGGACCTTGTATTCCTCTGGCATTAGTATTCGTCCCATTGCCACTTGCCCAGCAATTGCCATGGGGCCAGCAGTCCTGGGATTCCAGAGCATCCTTGTCACGGCTGGGAGGGGAAAGAAGCGACAAGCAGGGGATGTAAAGGCTCTGGGATGTAAAGGCAGATGGGAGTCTCAGGTATCTGATGTCTTGATCTTTCAAATAATCTTTAATTAGTTTGTTTAACTGGTATTATGCTTAATTAGTCTGGCTGAGTTCAGAATGACTACTCACCTGCTTCAAGATGCAGGCACACTTCAAAAGTTTGCAAGATCAGGGCCTACCCTGCTAGATTTTGAAAGCTATAGAGCCAAGAAGTAGCTGGAAAGGGCTGTAAGAGAATTATGCCTACATGACAGACATGTTTATTTAACCTGTTTTTTCTCCAGTCATTGAAGACTGCTATCTGCTTGCTGGATCTGATGGTTCAGGCGCTTTTTGTGTGCTGGTTATGTACTGGCAAGAGACAAGACGTGCTCCAGCTTCAGCTTCTTTGAGCGGCAGCAACCCTTTATTTAAACTCAGTCTCGTATGGAAAGTTTCCATGCAGCAAAAGTCACTTTGTGGTTCCACCTGACACACAGATCCTCTGAGAGGCGTCACCCCTGCTGAGCACAGCCTGGGAGGGTTTGGGGCAGGGGGGCACGCAAGGACCCGATGAGTGGCAGAACGGTGCCCTCCCAGCCCCGCTGCTCTCTGCCCT
>NW_009259236.1:771961-773138 GCF_000687185.1 Egretta garzetta
CTTGTGGCTATTTTCAGAAAACATAAGGGGGGCCATATGATGGAGGCTTGGGGTTTTTTTCTACATACGTGGCACTAACATTTCCCAAGGCTGCCTTGGACCACAGATGTCAACGGTTTGTGGGCTGACAGGTCCAAAAACTGGGAAATATGGATTCTGTGAGCCTCTCATTGGCTTTGTCTAACTGCCCTCTCCTTGCTGACTGCTCCCATCAAGAAAGGGTTTGTTCCCATTGCAGGCCATGCCACTTCCAGCCCTGAGCCAAGCCCGAGCTCTGTTTTTTGTTCCCATTGCAGGCCATGCCACCATCTTCCTGTAAACACTTCCAGCCCTGAGCCAAGCCCGAGCTCTGTTTTGCCCAGACCCCAAAGCCTGTGCGTCCCTTGAGGGTCAAAGCAGTGGGATGAGGCTCAATCTCAGAACAACGTGAGCTTGGTGTGACCCTGGTGTGGCTGTTGCCCTTCAGCGGGAGGAGGGCCAGATGCTCACACATAGAGCCGGTGGGTGTAGCTCTGGTGAATGATGCAGAGCTCACTTCCGATTCCTTATTTTTCAGCTCCCTAGGAGAGCAATTGATTTTCTAGGTAACAGTTGTATCTCCTTCCACAGGAACAGCAGAGCTGCCCATCCAAGTCAGATGCCTAGCTTCTGCTCTTGCCAGAAAGACCTTGCAGTAGGCAGGTATGGCTCCCTCATCCCCACACTGATGGCTTAACATTAATTCTGAAGAGAAAAAACTTCCTCTATAATCCTGTGTACCTCATCTATTGTAACTTCTGATGTTTCATTATTGATATAGACATTAAATTCCTGCAGTGTCTCCAAAATAGTGGCCTCAGGACAGGTTGTCACCTGTGCCTTATACTGAGGTCAGACTGGATGCCAGCTTCTCCATTTGTTATTTGTGCACTTTGGGCACGCTAGCTCCGTCTGCGGTGGTGGAAGTCAGGCAAAAGTGTTACTGGAACCCAAGGAGAGGAGCACCTTCCTGTGAGATCTGCTCCATCCAGGAGGCAGGTCCCACCAGGAAGCCTTTTAATGAAGCCGCTGGGACGGGAGAGCACAAATTCACCGGCTGGGGGTTACAACCGGCAGCTGCCCCGGGAAGGTGGAAGGAGAACCCAAATTGCAGCCCGTCAGCCGGGCAGGAGGTGGGTGGCTGGCGGACTCCTGCCTG
>NW_009259236.1:773957-776195 GCF_000687185.1 Egretta garzetta
CTCGGGGCCGGTGGGGAAGCGTTCCCCGCGAGTGGGGCCGGGCGGCGCCGGGGAAGGTGCGGGGATGCGAAGCCCCCCTGTACCCGCCCCGGGCACTGTGAAGGGAGAGACGAGCAGGGGACACCCCTCGTTTTACACCATCTGCGGATCGGGCCCTTGCTTTGCTACTTAAAAGCAGCGTCTCGTTTTGTTTTCGGCAGCCACCGAACGTGGCTAACGCTGCCTGCTCCCTCTTCCTTCCTAAACTGCCCCTCTCCGTAGGCTTCCCACCCTCCCAGGCGTAACGGGCGCGATGTCGGGCGTCCTCTCCAAACGCGAGCGGGGTTGGCGGTCAGGCAGCGGGTACGAGCAGCCTCCCAGCTGTCTCGCCGGCGCATCTCCTCCGGGCTGGTGGTCGCCCGTGGCCCATTTGTTTCCCCGCAATCGATGGCTCTGGCGCTTCCTGCGTGATGCTGCTCGGCCACTGGCACCCAGGCTGGCTCATCTCAGAGCTGCGGTGCTTGGAAACTTCTCGGACTTCAGTGCACCTTGCCAGTTGAGGAGGTGGGGTGAGGCGCCCGGGCATGGGATGCTCGGACGAGCGTGGGTACTGTGCGACTTCCACTCCTGCTAGCATGTAAAAGCCTACAGGAGGAGGTGGATCCAGCGCTTGTGCAGCATGGGATAAGTCTGCAGTAAATTTTACCTCTTGAGGGGAAATGTGGCTCTCCTTGTAACCGCCGCCCTTCTTAGGAAGTTTGAACACAAGCGGAGAACTTTGTACTCGTCGAATATATTCCTGCCTGACCCCATTGGGACTTGTTACTGTCAAATGGGCAAGGCTTGGTTAGGACTGCGCAGATGCGTTTAAGCCAACAGCCCTTGTTCCCTCACCCTTCTTTGGTGGGGACTTTACATGTCAAGGTATCGTACTGCGTGAAGCTAATTTTTGCCAGGACTGTGTGGGTTTTTTGGCTGCTGTGCAAGTACTTCAGCATTCTGACACGGCTGGCACCGTGCTGCCTGTTGCATTTTCATCCTTTCTGTGCTTGCAGTCGATGCTTTACAAGGCCTGATAAGCACAATAGTAACATACTGCAAAAGTGATGTTAAAGATTACATTACAAGTCAAATATCGTGCAGGGGTTTTTGGGGGTTTTTTTGGGGTTTGGGTTTTCTTTTTTTTTCCTGGCAGGGTGTCTACAATTCCATTCAGCAAAGCAGTAGATTCATTAAGATTCAGCTATGTTTTGTATATTGTCTTTTTAAATATGCACACTGCTCCCTCAGAGCAGCGGGGATGTGTTCTGCCCGTGTGTAATGAGTAGCAAGTGCAACCGATTGCCGAGCCTCGCCAGTCCTTCTTGTGTTGGTGGTAACGAATGTGCGGGCGTGGGAGCGGGTGTGCATGAATGAGGGTGCCCAGGCATCTCCAGCGCAGCCCCAGGTGATGGCAGCAGCTCGTTTAGTGGGTGGGAAGTGTCCCCAGGGAGGTGGGGTGGCTGGGAGTCACCTGGGGCAGGTGAGGTGGGTGGGGGAGAAGGGCTGGGCGGGGGGAGAACGCCTGGGAGGTGGATGGACTCAAAGAGGGCTGCGGAGCCGTGAACAGCCTTGCTCTGGGAGGAGGAATGTGACTACGAGATCTTTCCTATTACTTAAGAAATGAAGGTTGCAGGCATCAGCAAACAGCAACATTTCTTTCCTTTAAATGCAGGCAGGGATGTGCTTTAATCCGAGCTCCAACCTGGCAGGCACGAGAGGCGTCGCTCCCTTTCCAAAGGCAGGGCGAAGCTGCTGCAGGAATCTGGGCGGGCGGAGCGTTCAGGGCCAGCTGGGCCATGGGCCTGGGAGGCCGGGACTGGTGGTGGGTAGGGTGGCACCCGTGGAGCGGGAATTGCACGGGCTGTTGGACTTGAGTGGTGGGCAGAGAAGGAGGGATTGTGGAACTCTCCTGGGAATGGGTTTCCTTTCCCGGCCTCTGCAAATGGGGATGCAAGGCCAGCTGCATAGGGAGACACAGACTTTTGACTCGTTAGGCTGTTAAAGCTCTGAAGGATGATCTTGGTGCGTGGCAGGGTTTTGGGGTTTTTTTCTGCCAGGCCACAGTATGAGATGTGTATGTCCCATCTCATGCTCCCTGTCAGAGCGGCACCACGGCTCCTTGCCCTCCCCCTTGCCCCACGTGCCCGATGTGGCTGGCTGGTCCCTGACTGGCCACCTCCAGATCCCAGGGCAGGGAAGCGGTGCTGAACGCCCTGT
>NW_009259236.1:776253-822561 GCF_000687185.1 Egretta garzetta
CCCCCTTGCCCCACGTGCCCGATGTGGCTGGCTGGTCCCTGACTGGCCACCTCCAGATCCCAGGGCGGGGAAGCGGTGCTGAACGCCCTGTTACTGATGAGGGGTGGCTGGGTGGGCTCCCTTACTCATCCCCCCGTCCCTGTCAAGTCGCCCCAGACCAACCCCTTGTCACCGCAGCCACGGGTGATTCCCCTGTGGTGCAGCCCCGTGCGTGTCGTCTAAGATGTCAAGCGATGTGAGCCTTGAGAGCTTTGCAAGATTATCATTGTATTTTTAATGTGCTAGAGCTCTGTCATGGAAATCAGAGTGACTTGCAGCCCAGTTCTTCAAAGAAAGGTGTTTGGCATTCTTGTTCTACTGTCTCTGTTGAGCAAAGACACGAGCTCCACGTTTCTTATCGGAGGGTCTCCCAGGGCTCTGCAGGGCATCGCCAGCGTTTGCAGGGCTCCTCTAAGGAGATGGCCGTTATTTGTGTACAGAGGAGAGGTGGTCTTCTGAACAGAAGCCAACAGTTCAGTGTTGATCAGGATTAAAATGGTGACTTGGTAGAAAGGCAAGGTGTTTGCTTGCTAGTTAGCATGTTTTAACTGGAGGGAAAAGGGGTGTGGGTCTATCTGGGACTTTGGCATGTGTTCTTTTTAACAAGTTCTTGCAAATACAAAGAGAGATGCTTGGGATGAAGCCACAAAGTGGAGACATGAAGGAAGGACACGACTCCTGGTAACGGTCTGAGGCCCTTTATAAACCCTTGTGAATCAGTCAGAAATGGACTGATTCATATTAACACGATCTGGGCTCTACACAAACATATGTGGTTTCTCCTCAGCTGAGCATCAACACAGCTGTTGTGTTTTGCTAATTGTTCTGGTGTAATTGGCAACTGGAGAAAACAGGGCAATGTACTGCCCTGTACCAAATCCAGTACAATTTTCAGCTGTAGGGCTGAGCCTTCTTTGAAATGCAGATGAAAATTAATGTCCTGCACAACTTCATAACATGGACAGTCACTGTCACTTAGTGAGAGCGGTGAGTTTTGGAGATGGGAGGTGACTCTGTTGGAGAATAGGCAGCAGGAGTGCAGGCACTAACTCAGCAGGGATTTAGGAGATGAAACCTTTTTCTGTGACTGAAACCACAGCCCGTCTCAATTACACATCCACTGTGTCCACCCTACCCAGCCGTCCCACACACCATCACCCGTGCCAGCGTAGTATTTCTGTCTCCTCTAGCACAGCTGCATTTCCTATGTAAACAGGGCACCTGAGGATGCTCCGAGTTGTGCTGGGTGGACGTGAGCCTCTCCGGTGCTCTCCAGAGGGGGACAGGCTCACTGCCGATGGGCGTGAGGCCATGTGGATGTTGGCTTCGGCCCCGTTTGACAAGCAGCAGTGGCCCTTGGAGTGTGTGTGCAACTGCTGGGCCTGGGGGCCTTCCTTTTGCTGAGCCCAATGGTCACTGGGGCTCGCTCCTTCTGACCATAAGCAGTACCCCCATAGCCCTGCCACTATGGGGTCTGTGTCGCTACCAAAATTGCCAGGAGCCCGCTCCCAAAGCTAGCAGTGCTCACAGGCTCCGAGCCTTTGGGCGCCTGCTTTTGGAGCGCTCCTGGCAAGGCACGGAGCCTGGCTTTTCTCTGGCGGTGCTCACCAGAGCGTGGGGCAAGTCTCGCCCCGCTCCGCCGTGCGCCTTTGCCGCTCCCCGCAGCAGGGCTGTGCCCGGCCGGGGACCAGAGACACCCTGTGAATGAGTTTATTGTTCAGGGGTTTTCACTGATCGCTTTCATTGAACACCCACGGCCCCGGAACACAGGGAGTGTCTATGCAAAAATGCTTGTACTGCTTTTTTTTTTTGCTTTTTTTTTTGAGCACGGCTGGCTCTTTCAGCTCCCAGCAGCAGCGAGCAGGGAACTGGGCAGCCCAGGCTTCGCAGGGCTGTGCACCAAAGCATTGCAGGCTTTTAAATCTAAATTCTGGGCACCTGCTCAACTGAATACTTACTCTACAATGTTTCCATCTCAACATACAGCACGTATGAAGGACCTAAAGGGCTTGACCGAATCTCTTAAGATTTTATGGCAAACTCAGACCTGAACCCCAAGCTCCTAACCGGTGGCCAATGCCTTCCTTGCTACCATCCTGCCTCAATCAGGGGAAATTAGGGATGCGATTTCCTTTGAGAAGTCCCTGTAGACCCAAATTAATCTGCTGTACCCTCTGGAAGGGCAGGAGTTGTCTGAGGGAGAGAAGTGCATCTTCAGGCAATAGCAACCCAAGAGCCCAGAGCTGTAGGAGACATCTTGAGGAACCAAAAATCAGAGGTGCATCTGCCATAAAAGGTGATGCAGAGCACATGCACCTGGGACATAGATGTTCCTCTCCAAAACTGCCTGGCTGAAGCACACAGATCCAGACCCAGCAAGTGAACTGGGATCCTGCAATCTCACAGCCAGTTTGACAACCTGCCTGTTGTTGTTTACTTCGCCTTGGAAGTTGAGTCATGTGTGCTTCTCTCTCGGCTCAGCAGACGAGACCGACTGGTCCAGTCTGTGCCGCAGACTGTCAGCGGAGCTCCGTGGGTCAGAGATGTGCCTGGCATGGCCTTGCCCCAGGGAGCTGCTGGTGCAGGTGCTGACACGGCCAGTTTCTGGGCTGGAACCGCTTATTTGGCTCCGGTTTGGGGGTGGATGGGGAAGCGTCAGTGAACAGGCAAGTTCCCTGGTGGTATCTGGGAGAAGGTATCTTCGTTGTAAGAGCTATGCTGCAGTTTGAAGAAGAGGGGTTAAATTTGGGAACTTGTTGCTGTGTGCTACAGTGCGTGGTAGAACCTTGTGTGAACTGGAGGAATGACTGTAAAAGTTCACGAAAGAAAAATCTGTTTAGAAGCGTTCAGTAGGAAGACACCAATCTCCAGGTACCCGAAGTGCCTACTTAAAAAAAAAAAAAAAAAAAAAAAAAAAAGTACTTGAATCCAAGGAGCAGAGCTTTAGGAGGGAAAAAACCTCCAAAACAAACACGAGTTGCTAAGGGTGGCCAGCAGAGCCGAGCCCTTCGAGAGGCTGCAGCGCAGCAGGGCTGGCACTGTGCCCCCACGCGCCCCTTCCGCGGGGCTGAGCGTTGGGTCCAAATCCTCTGACCACAGCCGAAAGAGAGAAACAACCAAGGCCACGACCACCGAGGGCTGTTAAACAGGCAGCTGGGGGGCTGGGCCGGGCACGCGAGCGGCTGTTGCTCCAGCAGGCGTGAGCGTGGTGGTGATTCCTGCCGGCGGGGAAGCCATCGCCTGCGCTGCCGGGGGGTCAGTTCTGGCAGTGCAGGACCCACAGGGTAGCAGGGTGCTGCAGAGGGGAGGCCTGGGAAGTGCGCTGGTTTGGTCAAAAGTTCAAAAAACAAAGGTCAGGACTCACAAAAATACTTTTTCCTTTTTTTTTTTTTTTCCCTCTTTTCCACACTGACCTATTGCCTTCTTCGTGGGCAAAATTCCACAGAAAGCAGGTCTCAGGGTGGTTTGGTGTATGGCAACATTGTCTTTGGTAATAAACAGCTCTGTCTGGAAGTAAATATCTCAGAATTATGGGATCAGACTGAAACTCCCACATAACATATGGGCTTGGCCACTTGCAATTTAATAAAAGCCAGTATTTCCCCCCCCCCCGGGTGGGCTGTGCTCGGTCTTGCATGAAGATGTTTCTTCTGATGTCTTTTTTTTTCTTTTTTTCCTTTGGATCTGCTTAGGATAGAAGTGTAGTGCAAGGCTTAGAAAAAGCCTGGGAAATAGGGATCCACAAGCCTTAGCTGGCAGCTCAGCCTGCAGGCTTCTTATTTCGGAGTGTAGGAATCTCCTCCTGAGATAACCAGGAGCAGTAGCTGCCCCCAGCGCCGGGGCGATGCGTGTGGTTTTTTCACTTGCTTTTGTGACTTAGGAGACCAAATCTTTAAAAAAAACCCCACCATCTTTACACTCCCAGTCTTGCTAATAATGAATGCATCTAGGCTTTCCAGAGTCAGCACTGAGTTTGGGGTGTAGGGGTGGGTAGCTAAGCAGTTTGGGATGCTTTTTGAAGACGTTTGCATAAGGCTTTGGCAGCAGCGCTTCGAATGAGGTGGGTCTGAGCCAGGAGACTCTTGCAGTTCATGCTGGTGCTGTGGCTTGAGCCCTTCCCTCTTGGCCGGAGTCAGGTGGGGAGCAAGGCTTGGGCTGCTGCGAGGAGGGGATCACCTTCCAGAGCCTGCGTGCGCTCCGAGGCAGCCAGCCCGGGCAGGTGGCGAGGGGAAGCGTGTGTGCAGGCTCCGGTGAGCTGAGATAAGGTATCTGCGAAGAAATCTCTCCTCCAGAGTCGCTCTGTGGATCTCGTCATTGCGATTTATCACTGCAAAGTATGACAGCTATTAAGGCTTGGGAAGAAAGAGCTGGCACACAGAGAACATGAGTTGCACAAGGTTTTGCGATGTCACTCGTGGCTTTAGCTGAAAGTCTCTCTGCAAGTGTGTGTGAAAGATGGAGCTTTCTTCTGCTGAGGAATGCGACCGAGCCAGCTGCAGCCCCGCAGCCTTCCAGTAGCGCTGTCAATTTGTTATTTCTGTGGAATGAGCCAGTGCATGTGTCCGGTCAGCCCCAGCGCCAAATGGCTCTGGCTTCTGGTGGTCCCGCCGTGAGTGAGCTGAAATCAGTATTGACGCAGAGGTGCTCTTTGGTGTCTGCTGGTAGCAGGTACATAGGCGCAGCAGTTAGGCGGCCACCGCTTGTGGGAGCAAAATATCACTAAATGTGGAATTTGGGGCTGCCTTTAAAAGCAGAGGTGTGGCAAGGCTGGGCTTCTGCAGCAGCTCGTGACAGCTGGAGGCCGTCCACCCCATCCACCCCATCAGCAGCTTCAGCCCTGCTGCTTGGCTGGGGAGCAAGTCCTCCCTCCTTTGTTTAAATCCGGTGTCTTCAAGGATCTTTTGTGTTTTATTGCAAACCCTAAAAATGTGCCACGTAGTCTCGAATGGTGGGAACTTGTGCTGGTTTTATTGTTGTACTTCTCAGGCTTCTCCATCGCCCTGGGGTATACAGAGTGAGGCAGAGAGCTGGGATTGTAATGTATGGTTCCGCATCTGCTGTAGGATTGCCTGATCTTGGCAGCTGCTGAAGTATGATAAAGCCCTGCTTGAGAAGAGAACTGCATAGACTAACTGGGCTCGATCTACAGAGCAGCCGAGATAGCTTTACCTTGCTGTAGTTAGCTGGGCTGAGGGGTGGGATGTGCATCCATCTCCTCTAACCACAGCCAGGATTTTGGTCCCTGTTAGCACTTCAGTAGGCGTGCACGTGGATGAAGGCAGATCTTTTTGCTAAGAGACGAGCAGCGGGTGAGGTCGCACGAGGTAGGTCTGAGTGGCGGTGCGATGCAAAGGCTGGCGAGCCTGGCTGCTGCCCACAGCCCGGGAGCCATCTCGCTCCCCCGTCTGCTGCTGCAGGGGGCTGGAGTCTGCTGGGCAGCACGGTGGCTACGTGCTTTTTCTCCTGAATTTTTTCAGGCCACGTGGGTGGTTTTCCTCATCTGGGCCGTGTTGCACTTGGTGCCTGGGGCTGTAAGTGTAACCCGTGCTGGGGCTGCAGGCGCTTTTGGAGTTCAGCAACCTCACTTGTCTTGCTGAAAGGTGATCACAAGTACCCCAGAGCAGCACGAAGTCACCAGTGAAATGCGTCTGTGACTATTCTGGGTGGTTTTGGTTTTCCCCCACCCTGGTCTTTGTGCTCCCCAGCAGCATCAGAGTCGAATGCAGTTGTTGGTGATGCTCAGGCTATGCACGGTCACGGTATCTCTCAAATCTCACTGGGGCAAGTCATCACTGCAGAGCAAGTTCTCGTGTGCTCTGCCACCTTCCCCCCCACCAGTTCATCTGGCGATATCTCCTTTGCCTGCTCTATGAGAAAGCCATAGGAGAACGTGAGGACTACCGTCATCGAGCGTTACCGGACCCTGTCTATAACTTAACTAACCGTAACACTGAGGAGTAAGTAATATAATCCCTTTTCTGCTAACAAGGACCTGTCTGGTTGCAAGGCCAGGGCTGTATGGGATAAGGAGCAATGCAAACGTTGTCCGAGGTTTATGGTGGAGTGCGCTTGCCTTAATATGAAACCAAAAGGTCGTGTTTCTTCTTACTGATAGAAAACAGAAGTTGGCTACCATACCATTTAGCAAAGCAACGCTTGTAAATTACTCTCGAGTTAAGCATGGTATTATTTTATACAAACGCAGGTTCTCATTACTGCTTCAACTCTATCTCATCTCTTCTCTTCCAGTCGTGTTATAGGATGCATACACGTCTCCCTGCACAGTGTCGTTCAGCTTTCTCGAACGAGCAGTGCTAGCTGATGATAGTATCTAGTTGCCCAGATGCTGTGTCGGTTTAATTTGCTGTAGCTAGAGCTTTGAAATTGTTCCCCCAGCGAGATGATACTTCTTGGGAATTAGGTTGGCTTTCAGGTGCTGAAAGGAATTACTGGCTTGTTTGGTACTGGTGGCCCCAGTGCAGTGCTGAACAGACCCTGGAACTGATTAAAGCGCGTCAGAAACCTATCAACGTTCCCAAGCGTGGCTTGGCTTATATCTGAGCCCGTGTGAACTCTTAAGGCCTGGTTCTAGGAAAACTCCCCAGTTCTGTAAATCAGCCTTGAAGTGTATTCATTATGCTAACCTATACTCTTGATTTCTGGGCTGTTGAGTTGTGATTCTGCCTCTGATCCTGATCCACGGCTCTTGAGGTGCTGTTACTGCGGTCTGTCATCTGAGCGCCTGGATCATGCTAGCTAGTCACCCTTTCAGCTCAGCAGGCTCTTGACTTAGTCACCTGTATCTGCCAAAATACTGATCAAATCTATTTAAAAGGGTTACACTGGCTTATACTGAGCCAGCATAAGCTGGCAATATATGAAGCAGAACAGACCTGGGTGAGGATGTAGTTGCTTTAAGCCCGTGTCTGTTAGCACCCTGTGCTAGTTAACTTCAGTGAGCGCAGTTTTCGGATCAGGTTGTTCAAACGGGTGCTCTCTGACTGTCGAAGAGGTCTATTTCTGGAAATTGAAGTGGGAGTTGGCAGGGAGGGGGAAGTGAAATGGCAATCAAAATTCCCGTACGTTATTCTAAAAGCTGAATTCCCACGTCTGGCTGAGAAGAGAAATAAATGCTTTCTAGACCCAGGAGGCTCAGCATTCCCCAAACCAGAATGGTTTATTTTTAATTCTGATAGTTCACTGGAGCTCTTAAACCAAAAGAGCAATGACAGTTTTATTACACTGCTTGGAAAGGACCGCAGCAAGCTTTGGGCGATGCTGAGGTTGAAGATGCTGGGGTGCTGCAGGAAGGCAGCACGGGTATGGCCGGCAGCCGGGCATCCACGCTGCCTGTGAGCCCAGCCCAGCTGGGGTGCTGGGGGGCAAGGTCTGACTCTGGCTGGAATTCTGTATTAAACAGCACGGGATTTCACCTTCGTGATTCTTTGGACTGGCTGTGTCAGCCTTCCTTCAATTCTTTGTCTTAAATAAGGACATCCCCCTAAGGTTAATGTGCTGGGTTTTTTTAATTTGCTGCTGCTATCATTCCAGCTATGGTGAGTCTCTTATCCTTGTGGGACTCAGTTACAATTCCCCCAGGAATGTCAAAGCCACGGGGACCAACAGGAGCACAGCCAGGTGCTGAGCACGGAGGACGGTACTTGCATGAGAGGGCTTGAAGACCATACACAGGGTGTCGCATTAGTGCTGTGCCTGTAACGAAATGGTGTGTCCTTGCCGTTAGCATAGGCTGTTCACTGCCTCCTTGAAACCAGCGTTACTCCAAATCCAGGATAAGAAGCTTGGGCTGTTGCGGACCACTTCCAGATCGCACAGTCTTGCGTCAGATGGCTGCTTGGTGTCTCTGTTAAGAAATGTGTAGGTCTGGAAGATACTCCAATGCTTTCTTTAAGGTATTCTTATAACGTTTAACTCTGACCGGACAACCTCACACTGACACTCCTGGTTAGCTACAAAATCTTTGCAGTTTGCTTTTGTTCCCATGCTGGACTGAGGTTTTTGTTGGAAATGCTCTGTTTTCAGCATATGTTCTTGTTTTTCCTGATAAACATGAACGTCTGGCCCATGTTTAGAGGAGGTGGGAAGGGCCAGATTCGTTCCTGGTGTCACTCCAGCAGAGTCAATGGTCTGACCACAAGGGTCAGACTGGATCTAAGATTTATATTGGGTTTAATGCAAGCTTTACCGATTTTTACTGATATGTTACTTAACCATATTTCTGGTGCAATTGATAAAGATGCCTTTGACATGCCAGGAAATCTACATTTAACATAACAAAAGCTGACTTGTGATAGAGGAGGAATGTGGAGCTGGCAACTCCTTTGCCAAACAGAAATGCTAACGGTTCCGGGTGCTAATAGCACAGATGTGGCTGACCCTTGCTGCAGACAGAATTATTTGGACCGTGAAAGAGGAGGAGGCTCTGTGGCGCTGGAGACGCGCGTTATGAAAACGCAGCCAAATCATCTGTGGAGACCTCAGCCAGGGCTGCGAGCCCATGGTGTTGAGGGCTCCGGAGCTGATGGTGGAGCCTGCACTGTTGGTCCATGGCGTCCCCAACTTCTGCGATGCTTTGGGCTGAAGCCTCTTCAGCTGCTGCTGAAAGGATGCTCCTGAGAGTGCTAATCCCAGATGCTGGGTTGGGATTTCAAATTTGCTTTCAGCCCTGGATTGTACGGTTGCCTTCCCTCGTTCATACATTCCCTTTTTGACTGTTATTCCCCAACGTGCAGGCCTGTTCTGCCATAGTACAGACAGAAGGAAGTAAAATATTCCATTTTGAATATGTAAAGGGAGCTGCTGCTTTGCGCAGACAGAACTGGCTTCTAGATGAAAGAGTCAAATGCCAAACTGTTTTGTTTCAATTTGAGCAGGAGAATCTTTGATCTAGAGCAGCTGACTCAGTCAGTAGCAGGGAACAATTCTTTATAGTGAGTTCAGGAACAAAACCCGAAGATTTAGGCCATGATGGCTTTGACACGTCAGTCATAGTGTATATTATGTGAAAATGAAAACCATAACATCTGTAATGAAGTGTGGAGGCTTTTCTGAAAAGAGGAAAAACACTTCTGATGCTGGTTGCCAAGAGTTTTCCGGAAGCCAAAAAGGACCGGGGGTGGGGGAAGATCACTCCTATTGAGACAGGAGTAATGAGCAACGTGGACAAACGAGGAAAGGGAAAGACCTCCTGCAGCACAGCTCAAGCCAGAGGTGGGGCCAGGATGAAAACTGAGGTCTCCTGGCTGGCCCCGAGTCAGGCTCCATGTATGCTGCCACCTCTTCACCCTGACTCGATGCGTCCCCTTCACCACTGATCGGGTTGCGAAGGCAGAGGCGGTCACAGGGTCAGCTCCGGTTGGATGGAGCAGGGATGGCCAACTTCTTGCTACTGAGCCGCTTTTATTTGGAGCCAGGTGTCCGGCCCCGGCTCAATGCAGCTGTGTTTTGTGGCACTGCAGCTGACCGGATAAACACAGCTGGGCCCAGGCTGGGTCTCCGCGCCTGCCGCGGCGCGCGTGCGTAGGGAGCTGTGCGGTTTGCTTGGCGTGCTGCGTGGCCAGGATCCTGGGGATGTGGTGAAACGCGTCTGGCTCGATGCAGTGGGCTGTTGGCAATTCCCAGTACGAAAGTGTCCCTGGTGTTTGTCATTTCTGCAGCTTTATTCTACATCCAGCCACTGACCTACATTCTGTTCTGTGCTACTGTCCTCTGTAGGCTAGGAGCAAATGGCTGTCTACCTGGAGACCACTTCAGAGAACATTTGTTCATTCTTTTTGGTGGCTGCATGCAGTAGGTGATGGAGACTTCTTTGGCACAGTCTCTTTGTGAAGTCTCCTGCTATCTCACAGCTTATTCCTCCTGAGAAGGAGTCCCACCTTCTTGCCTGCACCATCTCTGGCATTTGCTCTCCTTCTCGCCCTACCAGCAGACTGCTACTTGCTTTTGGCCAGGTTATTTTTCTGCTGGCTTGGCTTGCTGACAGACTGGGCAGCAACGGGAGCAGGAGTGGCGTGCTGAGGAGAGGGACCGGTCCATTGGGTAGCGATGCTCTGCCAAGCGGGCTCACTTGGGATGTCGAGGATGTGTGTGTCCTCCAGAGATGCTTGGCAGCAGCACTGTAGCTGTGTTCTATGTTGTAGCCTTGGTCTGTATTGTAGCCTTCCCTGGTCACAGAATTTGTTACAGAATAGTAGTTTGATTAGGTGGCCCAAGCCATGCGGGTACAGAGGTGATGAAATTAGAGAGGGGAAAGATCTGTTTTAGATCCTCTAGTTTATCCTATGTTCCAGAAAGTGTGCATGTTCTGGTGGTCTCCCTATTTAAATGTGGTATGTTCCAGTGAGGTGACTTGCCTCAGTTGTCTTGGGGATTATTTGATGGTCTAGAAGGTCTCTTTACTCCTAGGGCTGTGAATTATTAGTATTGGATGTATATAATGGAAGGGTAAGATAATTTCCTTTCTTGGCATGGCAAAAAAAAAAAATCCTATTTTTACTGATACCAACTAATGGCCGGTGCTGTGATGTGAGAACTGGAGAGAGTGTGTCTGCACCAGGGGATGCACGGAGGCTGCAGCTACCCGCATTGCATGCTGGCACAGAACCACGGCATCATTTAGGTTGGAAAAGACCCTTAAGAGCATCGAGCCCAACCGTAAGCCTAGCGCTGCCAAGTCCACCGCTAAAGCATGTCCCTAAGCGCCGCTTCTGAGCATCTTTTAAATACCTGCAGGGATGGTCGAAACTGTGCTGGCTGTCAGGAGTGCTGCAGCCGAGCCGTGCTGACGCGCGCAGGAGTGCAGGGGCTGTGCTCGGAGGCGGTGCAGAAGGTCAAGGCTTGCCAGCAGAAAGTGGAGAGCGCGTGGTTGGAGGGGGGCCAGGTCCTCGCTGGGCGCCGAGCTGGCCTGCAGGCAGGCGGCAGGGACTGAGCTGGTGGGTTGCACGCCTTCCGCGAGGAGGAAGGAATGGGGCCGCAGGTGCTTTTGCCCTGGGGAGTGTGGGGGAGAGATGGCACCTGCTGTCCATCCTACAGCAGAGAGGGCTGAGAGCTCCCAGACGTCACCACATCCTTCTCTTCGTCTTCCAGCTTCCCTTTGGACATATCATTATCATGGTTTATTTTGCCAATGTATTTCCAGGAACTACCACCATTTTCGAAGTCCTGCAGAGACAGAAGGGAGGTTCTTTCCATGAAGGCTTGAGGAGCAGATGATCGCGTTGGCTTTTTTTTTTTACATAGTCTTACTGTAGCAATGCTTCCCCTGCCACAGAGAAGATTTCTCCAGCCCAAGAATCCTTCTTTTAGAATATGCATTTCCCCTAAATCCCAATCTCTTCAATAGAATAGTTTTGAATGTATTTTTGATGAGGCTTTACTGTTCAACTCCAAAGGGACTTTGAGAATTCTCAGCCCCAGCCTCCTGCTCAGAGCAGGGCCACCACTGAACTCAGACCGGGTCACCCAGGGATTTGTCCTGTCAGCTCTTGAGAACTTCTGAGGACAGAGATGCCACAACAAATTTTCATGGAGAATTTTTTTCCCCACATATCCAGTGGGTACCTCCCTGTTTCAGTTTATGCCCGCTTCTTGTTCTCCCACCATGCACCGCTCTGGAGAGCTGGGCCTCCTCCTTAGCGTCCTCGTAGGTGTTGGAGGGCTGTTCTTGGCCCCCCAGACCTTCTCTTCTCCAGCAAGCCATGCTCAGCTACCACTTGTGCCCTCCTGCTTCCAGTCTCAGCTCCTGAGTGCCAGGGGCTGGATGCTGCTCGTGCAGTTGTGGATGCTGTAGCCTTTCCTACAACTTTCTCACGTTGCTTATCAGGGCAGCTTTTGTATGGCTGCTGAACAAAGCGCTGGTTTGACAAGAAATCTGAGCCTTGCTCTGCCAGGAATTATACTCGTTGCCTACGCCTGGACTCCTGAAATTTGGGAGGTCGTGTGAATATAAATAAGATAGGGAAGGAGGATGGGAAGAAAAAAAAGTTAAGTGAATTTAGCCTGTTCTCAGACTAGTATTCTCAGATGGGATCAACATTGTAATTGATCTTTTAAACCTTAATCTACAGAAGTGCTGAAGTACTTCTGCTAACTTCAGGTATGTGAATAGCTCCCCTGACTCTGGTAGAGGCTTGCAAGGTTTCTTGGATAAAGGTGGAAAAATAAGTTCAATGAAGCTAGAAAGGAAAAGAAGGGGTATTGCAGGGATGTGAAGGGGATTGTGTTTGATTGTGTCCATGGAGATTAAGACAGAATTAAACTGGCCATGGCACATAAGCAAGTAAGAGGCTGATGGACTGAAAACACATTGCAGTTCTGGCTAATCCCAAACACCCAGCAATACGTAGCATGGCAGTACAGGTGTGCGCCTAATTTCTGGTGATGCTTTTGATGTTCATATGCTTCAGTTTACTCCTGTCTTGAGTGCATAGCACTGCCTTTCCTATAAAGCAGTATTATTAAATTAAATTAATGGCTTCACCCAGTGGCACCATGTGAATGTTAGCAGTGTTAGAGTGTTATCTGGCTGAAGCCACTGGGATCTCGTGCTACTTTTACCTCTTGACGGGAACGGTCCACTCAATAGAGTAGACACACACAGTGACAATATTTGTCTACAGCTATAAAACCATAAACTTTTGCAATCAGTTGGGGTTTTCTGCACAACTTCTAGATCTCGTAAAATTGATGCTTATGAATTATAAATAGCGGTAAATGTATCTGGAAACTTGGGTGCCATAACAGTTATCAGCTACTCTTGATGTACGTTGAAATGTAACTTCAGTCTAGAATTGGTGGCGATCCTCAGAGCTACAGATATCTCCAATACCACTGTATTGTCATGGAGGCCTTTTGGATGGAAGGAATTTGATGTGATAAACATTGTATCAGAAACCAAAACAACTCTGTAGAAATTTCTGCTTGCAGCAAAGACGATAATTTTGAAGCATAGGACAAAGAGATAATAAATAATAAATCCAGCAGGGAACAAGGAAATCATGTAGCAACTGCAAAAGATCCAAACATATGGAAAATTCAATTCTATGGAGAATTAAGTCACTATTATGTAATCAGGATCAATGGAAATGAGCTGATGTCAGTATTGGACTGGCTTAATGCATGGATGGAAAATTGTGTCCTCTCGGAGAGACCTGCTAATAGGAGTGGAAGCTCCACACATGCTGCATTTGCATTAACTATTTTTAAAAAAAAACCTAGGTGGTGTTTTTTTACCTAGGAAGGGCCTCATCCAAATCCAGCAGAAGTAAACAGGGTTCCTGCTCACCTGAAACTGATTTGGGGTCTGAATCTAAAAGCTCTGTAGGAGATGGCAAACAGTAAGAGCATGTGATGAACATTGACTTCGTACTGCTTGTTCGGGGTGAAACTTATCCCTTTCTTTGCATCTGTGTGAGCCTTTTGCAGGTTACCTGCCCTCCAGGTAGGGCTACAGTGGCCCAACAGCCTTGGAAAGCCCCTGCCCAGGTAGGGATTTCCTTCCTGAACCCCCAGCTGCAGACTGGAAGGGGCTGTACCAGGAGGAAGGGGTGTCCCAGGTGCTCAGGGCATGGAGACTCCAGCAACGTTGCATCGTGATAGTGTTGCTAAAGTGCCCAAAGACCGTCTAGCCTTCTTATGGCATGACTGTGGTCCCGTGAGACAGAGCGTGTGGTGGGGAAGGGATGCAGAGCAGCAGAAAAGGCTCTGCAGCTGCACGAGGTGTCCCGGAGGAGGGTGTGCGGCCAAGGCACCTAGGAAGGTCCCCTGCTTGGTTTTCTGTTGTGATGGGGCTTGATAGTAGCAGCAGCCTCTTGTTCCTGAAATAAGCCATCACTAGCCTGGCAGCTCTGCAGGAAACACCAGAGCACGCTCTTTGGGGCGAGCACACTCTGGTTGATGTTCCTGAAGAATCGTCCCTGAGAAAGAGTGGCAGCGATGCGTAGTCCTCAGCATGCATGTGTGTGCTCTGGCTACTGACGGGGAATCGGCAGCGCAGACTCCATGCTGCAGAGCCACCCTCCTGGAAGAGCTGCTTGGATTCAGCACAATGTAGAGCAGCCCCCCTTTGGCCACTGGGTATCGGGCACTCTGCCGGCCCTGACAATCCAGCCAAGCATCCTTGCTGCTGATTTGAGAGCCAGGAGGAGGTTCTTGGGGTTTCTAGGGTGTAGATGTTTTTTTCTGGTTTGTAAGTGAGGATGATGGGGCAGGGAAGCACATAAGGGTTTAGTGAGAAGTCCATGCTCTGGGTACCTTGGACACTGGGACAGTAATCAGGGCACTGCACTTTGACTTGCTGACGGTGCATTTTAGCGATGAGCATCAGCCATGTATTAACTAAAAGGAGTCTTCTGGTGGGAAGCAGTGGGCTTCATGGGTAACTCTTCCCTGCACAAAATAGGTTTGATATTCTGGAATGTTACTGTGTAAGAAAATATGCTTTTGAATCCACAAAATTGGGGAAAAATATCAGCTGCTAAATGTTAGTGGATGGAGCTGTCACATGAAGTGAGTGTGTGGGTGGCTTTGAATTATCAGAGATACCAGAGGTGGGGAGAGGGTAATGAGAGAAAAGGGATGGGATAGCCTGACCTTCAACAGCTTACAGTCCAGTGGGAGCCTGAAGGGAGTGGGCGAAGTGGGTGGGAGGTCTCCAAGGGTGTCCTCGCAGGAGAGGACCTGAGTTGCTAAACACCTCGCACCCGCTGGGAAGGGGAGCTGCCGTGCGTGCCCCTAGCTCTTGCCCTATCCAGGCACTTCTGCTGCTTGCTCTATGCCTGCTCTGGCAGTCAGCCCACCTCTGAGCCAAGTCACCTGGCCAGCCTCGCAGGGTTAAAAAAGAAAGGAGGAAGAAAAACCCAAACCCTTTTGTTGCTGTGTATGATCTTCCACCAAATTAGAGTCGATAGGGCTCAGTGCGGGGCGCGATGGATGCCATCACCAGTGCAAGGGAGGACTGAAACTACATAGCCAAAGGCAGGGAAAAGGAAGAGAAAGAGGAGCACAAGGGTCTCGCTAGCTCTATGGGTTCCTCGTTTGGAAGGTTTTTGGATCCCTGCAATAATCTTGATGTTTCCCAGAGGGAAGTCATGGAAAGGATATGGAGAGGGCTATGACATGAAGAGAGCAAACAGACTGTCTCCAGTTCCTTAGACATTTCTTCTGCATTTCTAGTAAGCCTGTTGGGCTTAACTCAAGAAACATTTTCTGTACTATGGAATAATCACTTTTAAAATGGTGCTAGAGAGGTGAAGACACCCTTGGCTTTATGAGCAATGTCAAAGTGGTTGCGTCTACTTCCTGACCTGCAATGATGCAGATCTGTTGAAAGTTGGCCAATGTCTTTCCTGAGAAACAGCTGCTCAGAAATTTGGGAGGAAAAATATTTTATTCCTCGCATTCTGGTGGATTTGAAGCTTACCAGCTGGTTGAGAAGCCTGCCAAGGCTCCGCACTGTTGTGGAAACGTACAGTAACCGGGCATAAGTAGCTCTAAGCCCTTTTTGGACTTAAGTGTGAAAATGTTTTAATGCTGGGAAGCTGTTGAACGTCTCTTTCAAAGTAGAAATAGATCAGAAGGGAATTGCTGTCTTTGCCAACAAATAAACTCATTCTGGGGAATTTACTGTCCCCGTTTCCACAGCAGCTCTTAGACTCTGCCTGTTGGCTGGAGCTGTCCAAGCTCTCCAGGGCCCTCACACTGTTAATGTCTATGTTTGAAATACAATATTCAACCTAAAACCCCCGTTCTTAAATTGGATTTTTTGATTAATTGTATCCATAATTTGTGTTACTTCAATCTGAGGACCAAGTTCTCAGTATATTGAGGAAAGTCTCCCATTGACTTCAAGGAGATTAGTCTCTAGTTCTAGCAGGCTGGATTAAACAAGGAGACGCAGACAGAAGATTTGTGTCAAAATGACTTTGCTCCAGCAAATGCAATTTCTGTCAGTGTTTTGGTTTTTTTTTTTCTTCTTTTTTCTTTTTACCCTGAGTAAACTCTTCTGGTTTGCTTTTCTCAACTCCTCACCCACCCACAAGAGGGAGAAGAGTATTTTGTTTGACTGCTGTAAAGCAACTATTTTGTTTGCTGTGAATTGAAAAGAAATATGTTTACCCCAATCTTAAGGCCTGTCTCTGGATGGAAAACTGGATGTTTCCTGCCTTAGGATGCAGTGGCGGTACTCAGCCACAGGAACAGCCTTGTCCAGCTCAAATGTGTGCCCAGGTTGGGATGATATGGTCTGAGGGGGTGGGCTGTGGATGGGTGGGCTTGTAGATAAGTGAAGAACTGGATGGATTTTCAGGCTGAAGAAGAAAAAGGCTGTGGTTTGTACAGTGCTCCTGCCTTTAGGGTACGTGAGAAGGGCCCTTGTCTGCCGGGAATGGTTGAAGGCTGTGTGAGCTGCATTTAGCCATTTTGGGAGAGTTCTACATACGCATCCTATTTGTCCAAAGCCGCTCTTAGCTGTGGCCAGCAGCTTCTTGTGTGTGGCTTTTGCAATGGGATAAAGATTGTGTGTCCTGCCAGCATAGTAAGGGACCTCCAGGTAGGCTTCCTCCCCCTGGTTGGAATGGGCCAGGCTCCGTGTAGCAACCCTATCCATGTAGAGTGAATTGTTCTCTTGGGATGAAGTTCAGGCTGCAAAAGGCCAGAGCTTCTTTGGATCTCACCCAAGACTTTAACAAAGAGGCATCAACCTATTTGTATGATTTTTGTATACTCTATACAAAAGTTCTGAACAAGATGTTCTTCTAACCCTATGAAAAGAAAGGCCAAGAGAGAAAATGTGCGATGCACTGGTGGCGGGCATTCAGATGCTGCCAAAAAGGTGTGACGTAACGTGGTACAGTGCCAATGTTTCAGCTGTAAACTAAATGCAGGTGAATGCTGATTGAAATGAGCCCACACAGTATCTATCTACTGCATCTGTTGGTTGGTTTAAGGCAGCATCTAGAAATACAGGTGAAGGAACCAGATTCTGTCTGTCTGGTGATATATGAGTATTCTTATCTCTGTATTTTTGTCCTAAAACAGAAACACAAACAACCCACAGATATGCAGTGTTGCTCACTCTAAATAACCTTAACAAGAACCCCAAACACCACCTTACTACTTATTTTTAATTTTTGATGAGTAAACAGCTTGGGAAAATGTTGGCTTTATTTATTACATGTATTATCTTGATGTGCATAAAGTTCCTGTAACAGCCCCTAGGTGGCCGAGGGGAAGAGTGGTGGATGCTGTTCATCTCTGACTTTATTAAGGCTTTCAACACTCTCCCATAACATCTTCATGGGCAAACTGATGTAGTACAAGCTAGAGAAGCGGACAGCGAGGTGAGGTGAAAACTGGCTGAGGTGCCGTGCTCAATGGGTTGTGACTGGCGACACGAAATCCAGCTGGAGGCCAGTCACCAGTGGTGTGCCCCAGGGGTTGACGCTGGGGCCACTACTCTTCAGCGTCTTCATTAATGACCCAGCTGAGGGGGCAGAGGGTGTCCTCAGCAGTTCTGTAGGTAATACAAAATGGGGAGGAGTGGCTGATACACCAGATGGCTGTGCTGCTGTTAGGAAGGACCTCACCAGCCTGCAGGAATGAGCCAGTGGAGATGTCCTGAAGTTCAAGAAAGAAGGGCAAAGTCCTGCCCTTGGGGAGGAATAACCCCACATACCAGTACATGCTGGGACCAGCCATCTGGAAAGCCACTCTGCAAAAAAACACTTGGGGGTCCTGGCGGCCACCAAGCTGAATGTGAGCCAGCAGCATCTGCCCTTGTAGCAACAGGCCAACAGCCCCTGGGGCCATGATAGCCAGAGCGTTGCCAGCAGGCCGAAGGAGGTGGGTTTTCCCCTTTATTCATTCCTGGTGAGAGACACAGAAAATACTGGCTCAGGTGCTGGCCTCCCTGGTACAAGAAAGAAGTGAACATCCTGGAGCTTGTTCAGGAAAGGGCCATGAAGGTGATGAAGGGATTGGAGCATCTGCTGCAGGAGGGGAAGCTGAGAGAGCTGGGACTGTTCAGCCTGGAGAAGAGTCAGTTCAGGGGGATCTCATCCATATGTACAGATGCCTTGGGGGGGCGGAGTAAAAAATATATAAAGTAAAGGCTTTTGTCAGTGGTATCTGCTGAAAGGACAAGAAGCAACGGGCACAAACTGGAATACAGGAAAATTCCATTTTAATGTAAGAAGCAGCTTTTTCCCTGTGAGGGATGTCAGAAACTGGAATGGGTTGGTCTGAGTAACCTGCTGCAGCCAACCCTGCTCCAAGCAGGGGTTTGGATTAGATGGTCTCCAGAGGCTCCTGCCCACCTCGACCACAAGAGCAGTGAAACCTCTCAGTTGTCAGCACAGGGCACGGTCCCTTTGAAGGGATTTCTGTGATCGGTGAAGAATCTGGGATGGAGCATGCATTACTCTAGCCCTAGCAGCTGGTCGTGCTAGGTACACCCTTAGTAACAGAGGAGGAATTTTTAAACAAGAGAGTATGTAAGCCGTCCAATGAAGCTGCTCCGCAGAGGCACAGTCAGTATAGGCCAAGGGAGTTTTAGGTTCCTGGAGCAGGGCCTGTGTTCCTGTAACATGTGGTACAGCTGCATGGATGAACACTCATCCATCTTGCTGGATCTACTTCTGGCATGCTCCAGGTATTGGTGAACTTGTGGCTCTTAAGCTATTCTACAGAGGAAAATTGCAAGTGTTGAGAATGTAGTGTCAGGGCTGGGAGAAGAGGCTTTTCTGCGCTAATGGATCTACTGCCTCCCTGATTTCCTCGAAGCACCGCTAAATGTGTCATGCAGAAAGGTGGTTTCATCAGCAATTCTGCTTGGCTGGAGGGAAAACGCTCCCTGTCTTATTTATTTGCAGGGGTCAACGTGAAGTCTCTCTTGGCAGGTCAGGCACTTGCAAGCAGCTGTTTTCCGCTCCTTTGCCGTGAGCGAAAGGTGAGCTCCCACCCCTGGCCAGCTGTGGGTGATGTGGGCAGAGCTGCTGGCCAGGTTGCCCTCCGGCTCAGCCAAGCGCAGTGTTTGCCGTCTCGATCCTCCTTGGCTGCCCTCTGCTATTAGAGGTTTGGAAGTGGCGCTGGGATGTTCCTTGCCAGAGGATCTGGCACGTCGGGTCTCCTATGTGTACTGGAGTTCAGTGGGGCAGGAGGGACTTCTGGTGGAAAGGCACATCTGTTGCTCCTTAAGTGTGACCGCTGTCAAGGTTTCCGTCCCTCCAGCAAAGCAGTTCTTAGCCAAAGGCTCGGTAATCTTGATTTTTCAGAGGAGGAGAGAGAAAGGGAGTAAGTCTTCAGGATAACTGATTCTTCTTTTTAACTGGGGAGATTAGTTTTGTTTTAAATTACATTATATTGAGTCAGTGTCTCTGACAGCCACAGCTGTGTTGGAGGAAGGCTGCTGGAGCAGGCCGGGCAGGACCCCATGTGTCTTCTGCAGCTTTGTGCAGGATGCACCTTGCAAGGGGCCTTGCAGAGCCGCTCGCAGAGGATGCTGCATGCCTCCCGTGCTTGGCTTTGCTTCTCCGGCGGGAGTGTTCCTGTTGCAGGGTACGAGGCTGCCCAGCAAAACAAATGGCATTGTTTTCCCATGGTGTAAGACCGCTCCCTCCACCTTCCCCTGCACCACTGCCCGTATCTTGGCTGTAAATCCTGAGGGGAAGCAGCGGGCTGAGTCATCTGGCACTGCTTGTGTATTTACAAAACAGAAAGGCTGGAACACTGCAGAGGTCGGGAGAAGAAACCGATGCACAAAAGATCTTGGCCAGAGATGGTTGGTTCCCCCCACGCTCCTTCTCTGTCATTGGGCTTGGTTGCTGACACAGATTGCCAGGTTTCAGCTGCGAGGTGCTCAATAGGAGCCGGTTCAAGAAAACCTTTGATTGAGGCATCAAACTGCTGGGCTGAATTTGCTTGCATTTTCCTTGAAAAACCTTGTACCTGAGCTCGAGGCAGGGACAGAAGCATGGAAAAAGGCTTGCACAGGGAAGGGCTTTGAAGATTTGTGATGCTCACAGCCAAGATAAGAGGGTCGGTTGCCTTCACCTCACGGCACCCAAGGTGATGGGGAGGCTGCCTGTGCAGCTCTGGCCGTTTCAGCTGCTCCTTGCATTAGCTGCAGCCTGCAGCAAC
Source organism: Egretta garzetta (assembly GCF_000687185.1). Taxonomy (NCBI): domain Eukaryota; kingdom Metazoa; phylum Chordata; class Aves; order Pelecaniformes; family Ardeidae; genus Egretta; species Egretta garzetta. The sequence continues at coordinate 796,447 of NW_009259236.1, forward strand.
GGGACTTTGCTCTTGTTTGCACAGTGGTAAGGGAGGGGGAGCACCAGGGCTGCTCCTGGGGCTGCTTCCGAGCGGGGCAGCCTGCTGTGGCTGGTGTGCAGCCCGTGCTGTGACACAGAGGGGCTGAGCCAAGCTTGGCCTCGCACCCTCAGGATTAGCTGCTTGTTTTGCAGCCTCCCTCAGGTCCCTTTTTGCCCTAGAATAACAAAGTAGGAGCAGGGAGACCTGAGTTATTCTGCTAGGTCTCCCCTTTCTCTGCCTGCTCCGGCAGCTGATCTCTTAATGAGCAAAGTTGCCCGGGGATGCCGTTTACCCAGGGGAGACCATTCCCCCTGCCATATTGCATTGATTTCTTGTTGTGACTGCATGCCTAGCCTCGCCTGCGGGCACTGTTATCTCTGTCCATGCTTTTCCCTGGAAAAGCTGCTTTTCAGCAGAAGGGCTGTGTTTGTAAGCTTCCTCCTTCCTGGAAGCGGCAGGATGAAATGGCTTCTGGTCCTGTTACTGTGTGGTGAGAGGTGGAGATGGTGGAGGAGAAGTACAGTGGAGAGGGATTGCTCCTTCCCGTATATCCCACCCACACTGAGAAGAGGGAGTTTGCTGCTGCTGAAGCCAACGGGCAGGAAATGGGAAGGGAATAAAGGAAAGGGCTCCTTTGCCTGCTGCAAGCGCAGCCTGTGGGACGCGCTGCTCGGGCGGAAGCGTCGCTGCTGTTAGCCAGCTTTTACAGAGGGCTGGGGGGCTGGGTGTAACCCAAATCTGCCCGACCCCCAAGCAGTAACTCTGCATCGCGCCTTGTGGCTGGGCACAATCGAGCTGCACGCTTGCAAGATGTACAAAGCAAGCATGGGCTCCTTGGGCTTGGGGGGGTCGTACAGCAGCTGAGGTGGGGCTGGGTGGTCTGGCAGGCAACACCTGGAAAGCCTGAGCCTGTCCGTCAGCTTCACCTTCTTCTACCCTGGGGTGGAAGAAGACCTCTAGAAGGTATACTGATGGGATCTCAGTAAAGACTCGCTGTCCTGTCTGGTTGGGATCGTGTGCCACACTGTGGCCCAAAACTTGCTATGCTGAGACCCTGAAATCACAGACCCAAGCCCTGAGCCGGGCTGGCTGTTTTGCAGGCGGGTGGCTGTGCCTGCAGTGGATCTGCTCCACTGTGGAGCACCAGGTTGATTTGGGCTTGCTGGCCCAATGGTTTCCACCACTGCTGCATCCCTCTAGCTCCCCAGGGTCCCGGTCTGGGATTTGGGGCCGGGGGATTTCTGTTTGTTTGTTTAAGAATGTTTTATTCATTTATTCCTAATTGCATACAGTTCTTGTCATTGCTCAGGCTGCGGCTTTCAGCTATCTTGAAATGAAAAGAAAATACATGTTTGTCTTCCAGCACCATGGGAGCCAAGGGAAGCCTTAGCCAGAGCCAAGATGTAACGTGGCAGTACAAACACTAATATCCGATGTTCCCCCAGATTTGTAATTAAGAGCCGATGATTTTCCCAAGGTTACCAGAAGGACACTAGCCTACAGGATCCAGTCGTCTGCCATAACACGAAACCTGTTCATATGGTGATGAGCTGATTGCTGTTGGGTTTTGTGCTGATTTCGTGGGGTTGTTTTTTTGGTTTTTTTTTACAATGAGGGCTGCTATGTATCTCCCTTCTTCCCGACACAGCCAGGATCTCGGCACAACTTCTCGGCACTGCAGCGGGCAGTGCCAGGCACCCTGCAGGGACCTTGTGAGCAGCAGCCCTTTTCCCAGGGGTCCATCAGCCCCAGGGCCATCACAGAGGTGAAGGGGGCCAGTGCGGCTCCAGCAGCTTCTGCAGGGGGCTGCGCTGGGGCTACTGCTCCGTCATTTTTTCTCATAGTATTTTTGTCAGAGGAATGCACCTCCTGACCCGCTGCCTGGGAGAGCAGAGTGCTGGGAAGGGGGGTCCCAGCCATGCTCCAGCTGCGACTCACCAAGCTGCTTCTATTTTGGGGATGGCTGGGTGTTTTCAGGTCCCCTGGGTACGTGCTGCATTTGCCTTCTCGCCTTTGTTAATGCTAATAATAAGGACCTGGAAACCAGCCATAATTTATGATCTATTTATTTTATTAGGTAAGCAAGAGACAAAATGCATCCTCCCCTTTCTGCAGAAGGGATGCCTGTCTGAGTGGGAAGCGTGCAGGGGGGGCTGTGTTGGTGCAGGTACCAGCCAGATTTTTTGCCTGGTTGGTGCTCCCAGGCCACACCGAGCATAGCAACAGAAAGAGGAGGTATTTTTGTCCTGTTGGAAGTTTGGGTCCTGCTTCTTGCCTGCACTGGAAGGTGGAATGTGTTAGGAACAAGCGCAGTGTACATCGTCGGAGCGTCCCTCCTCTCTGCCTGCTGGTTGGGGTGCTTTGGGAGGTTTTAAGCTGCCTGCCAGCTGGGGAGGCGCAGGCATGTTCCTGCCTGCTCCTGCCTGCTTTGCTGCTGAGATATCCCTCCCCCAGCCGGAGCACGGGCTCAGATCCCATCCCAGGCTTGCTTAAAAGTGACTTGTGTGCTCAAGGACCTGCCGGCAGGGGATGGAGTTAATTGCATGCTTGACTTCTTTAGTTGAACCAGGGCCAGTCGCAACAGTACAGCGTTTTGTAAATGTCTGCCCTTCTGAGTTGCTAAAAGATGGGCTTATTAGTCATGGGTGAAGGGAAACGCATGAATTTTACACAGCCTTCGGATCACCCACCTACATATGCAAGGGCCAGAGGACTTTGCTTCAGGTTATGTCCAAGTCTAACCGCTGTGCTGAGTGGGGATATCCATGGGGATGGCTCCCTTGGGGCTCTTCAGCTCCCTGAGCAAGGCCAAGTCCCTGGAGTCCTCCTTTAGCTGTGTGCCTGCAGCCATGTGTCCCAGGCTCCCCCTTTCCCTCTCTCTGTGGGCATCCTGAAAAGTTTTTCTTCAGCACAGCTCCCATCTGAAGTCCTTCTGGAAACCAGATGTGTCAGCTCAGCAAGACATCCTGCCTAAATATTTTCAAACAGAAGTTTAGGGCTGCCTTGTGACTCTTGGTTCAGGAATTGTTTGGTTTTCAGTGTTGGTTTTTGGTCTTGTGGCTATCCCTCTGCAACAAGGCCAGATCCTGATCTGACTTTCACCAGTCGGACCAGAAGCAGCTCGTACTAAGTTGGGTGGCACGAAGAGGAGGTTGGAGCAGACCCCTTGTCCACAGGACCTTCTGAAAGGGGACTGAGAATGCAGCGGCTGTTTCCTAACCCAAATACCAGCATGGGGCAAGCCCCTCGTAGAAGTTGCTGGGTCTCACCCCGGTAGGGTGTGCTTGCTGGAACCGTAGTCGGCAGTGGGAGAAGGGAAGGAAAGCAGGCAGGTTAAGACGTCAGTGGAGTTTGTCCTTCTGGGGTAAGAAAAAGGAGACCATGGAAATGCTTCTCTGCAGCAGCCGGTAACTTCTGAGATGGGCTGTGGTGTGGAGGAAGAGGCTGGTTTGGGGGTTCCCAGCTGCAGCTCTGGGCAGGGGCCATCGGTGTGCACCAAAGTGGGTTTCCCTGTGGGATGCTGCACCAGGATGCAGGCTGGTATGGCCAGCGCTGACCCCCCTGCCAGAGGAGAGACCACTGCCTCTGCGGGAGATGAGCTTAAAAAATCTCCAAGCTTCTGTCACTGGGAGAGTAAGGTTTTACTGGTAAGGCAGCTGGAGTTCATACGCCAAATTTATTGATAATTCCCAGCTACTTTGGGCTTTTAGGCTAATGCAAAAAGACCATAAACCTAGTCTGCTAGTGCAGTTACCCAGGAGCTGTAAGGGCTCTGTAGCACTGCTCTGGGATGAAGTTGTCAGAGCTGCGCTGATGAAACTGGCCCAGGGGAACTCTACTGGCATGAAAAAGCCTGATCCTGGTATCCTCTTGCACTTACAGCAAGTAGAAGGCATATAGAAGGTTCTTCTGCTGGACTTTTTGGGGCTTGGCTTTTTTTTTTTTTTTGATCCATCCAGAGCTTGCTGTTTTATTTTTAATTTTTCTAAGCTGCACAGAAGTATTTTTCATGAAAGTTCCTCAGGTTCTGGCTGGTATTTCTGATCATAAACAGCCTTTGTGGTGATGGTACTGCCCAGCAAACCCAGGTCCCCAGGCCTGAGCCTCAGGGATCACTGTCTCTCTCCTGGGGGGGGGCTCCACCCCGAGGAACAGTAATAGCATGTATACATGTATATGTAGGGGAGAGACTTAAATGGAAGAAAATGGAGAGAGCTGCTCCCGAGGGACTGGTGTTTGCTATGCAGAGGAGTTGCCTGTGGTGCTGCACAATCTGAGCTCGGTTTTGGTCGTCAGTCCCTCCCATCCTAGAGGAGAGCCCCAGTAGTCTGGTGGGGTTATGGGCTATTGGAAGGTGGTGGATTCTGTCTTTCTTTACTTAAAACCAAACAAATTCCCAAAGTTTGGGCTTCCCATTGAACACGGAGTGGTTTGTGGTTTCCCATTTCAATGCAACACAGCTTGCATTTGTTTCACTTTCATCTCGGTTTTTCTCTGGTGTTTTGGAATCCCCAGATTCCAACATCTGGATCTGACATGAATTGGGAAATTTCTGCACTCTGTTTTTGTCTGTGGAAAACTGGAGTTTCCTGATAAGAGGACATCCTTCTCTTCTGTGCTTAAATTCAAACTTTTTTGGTAGGGTACAGTGGGGCTGTATAGATCTATACCAGATGAAGATACATCTCAGGTAGGCATCTGCGATGACTGCACAGCAATAATGAGATCTTTATGTATACTCTGAGCATTTCTGTGCTCTCAAAGGAATGCTCCTTCTATATATGTAACCCAATTTATTCTAAACCCAACCTTCCAACTTCCAGTGCAAGTCCGAAGGTCCAGGTAGACCTGCCCGGCCTGTAGAGCTGACATAGCTAAGGAACACCCATTTCTAGCCAGTGACTCCAGAGGTGAGCATGGTGAGTGGTGTGTCCGGCTGCCTTTGATTCATGGCCCAGATACATAGGTGGCTGCTTGCATGTGGGTCAGGCTGACGGTACCACCTCCTGGGGCAAATTTGGAAGCGCTATCTTGGCTTCCATAGCAGTCTGCCAAAATGTGGCAGACATTGGTACACCTTCTTATGATGAGCCCTTGTTCAGGAGTGGCTGCATTTGTGCAAAGATTGTTCTGTTTCCCTCAAAACTGTGTTGGGATCTTGTGAAAGAGAGGCCCCATGAGACCTGTGGGGATAAGTGACGTAGGGTGAAAACTTCTATTCTTTTGAGATTATGGTTGGATCCACAAGTCTGAAGCAGATGGGATCCAACACAGCTTGAACTAAATTCACAAGCAGCATTTGAACGCCGAGGCAATTTTCAGTAAATACTTTGTGTTATGACATCCTGCGAGCTTCCTCCGAGTGTTACTGGAAGCCTGTTTTAAGCCTGCCAAACTTCCAGCAAATTTTTTTTTTTCTTTTTTTTTTTTTTTTTACACACTCGACAGATAAGAACTGGAGTGCCTTTAACCACAGTGACCCACCAGGCTGGGAATGGGGCGGTCCAGAGGGACCGGCTGCACCAGGTGCTGCTGCTCCAGCTCATTTCTCCAGCCTGAGTCACCACATCTCACCTGCGCCCGGTGAGACAACACAAGCCCTGTTTGCCTTCGGAGGGCTCTTGACTCATATTAGTTGTCTCCGTCACTGTCTGGATATGAACCATTGAGCAAAAGATTCTCTACCGCAGGGGAAAGGGTCAAGAAAATGAGCATTAAATGCCTTCAGGGTAGGGAATAGATCATGGAAAGAAATGGCCCTGGTGGAACACCAGCTTTGGCTTCACTCCAGAACTGCAAATCTTTTAGCCTTGGGTTTTATTGCAGACCTCTAGCTTTGGCTCTTGCTCTCCCAGAAGCGTTGAGACTTCCTGGTGGAAGGGGCTCAACGTTGAGTTTGTTGTGAGCTGCTTCAGCCTGCTCAGGAAAACCAGAACAAACGGTTCTGCTGGCTTCAGCTGCAGTTTTGCATTTGCAGCCTCGTGTTTGTTTGAATCTCTAATTCAGAGCCTCCTGTGGCACAGCAGAGATCTCTAAGCAGCAGAAATTTAGCAATGATCCTAGGTGACTGGAAACCACAGTTTTGCATTCGGTTTGGCCTCTAACATCACACCTCTCCAGCTGGAGGAGCACTCCCGACCTGGCGGGCCACTCGCTGCAGAGCAAACATCAGTGCTCATGGGCCCTGGAAGCCTTTGAAGCCTTTGCTTCAAAAAAACCAAACCCAAAATGAAGTGAGATAAACTGTGCCGTATACAAAACCAGTCCTCTGAGAAACATCTTATCTCTGAGGGGATTGCAGAAACCCTTTCCTGGTTGGGGATGATGAGAGCATGACAGCTATTAGTAAGCTGAAAAGAGAAATAAGAGCAGGAGGCATCTAGTTTTTGATGGTGGCATCTTTCTCATGTGTTCAGCAATTGCAAGGGGTTTCTGTAAAAATGTTTTGAGACACAGATATCATTAAACTGTATTTCTAATACAGGGTAGGGAGCACTGGGAAAGCTGAAGAAACTTTTTTTGGCAGCAGTTCATCTTTCTTAGCCTAGTGTACTTGCCCGATCTGTGTCCCTTTTAAATTCTAATGACTTCCTCAGGCACCACAAACACTCTGGCCTTGTCACTTCTCCTTTTGAAGTTTGCTTCTCATAATGCAGCCTTTTCTGAAGTGCTCCTGCTGTCAGTCAGCTAACCAGTCCAAAACACTCCCCCTGCTTCAAAAATCACTTAATTCCTTCCCAGTTACAAAGAAGGGCTCTCCTGTTGCCGGCTGCTGACTCATGCGAGAAAGGTAGCGTGCCCTGGGGCAGCCAGGAGAGCAAGTTCCTGCAGCTACCTAAAATGGGGCAGAACGTCTGAAAAGTGAGATGGCCGAGGTGGGAAGCGGCGGTCTAGATGCAGCGAGGTGTGTTAAGACAAAACGTGTCTCGGCGTCTGAGCATCAGTCAGTGCTGGGTGCGTATCTTCGCCAAAGCTTAGGCTGTCAGCCCCATCGCTGAAGCTTTGTGCTCTGACCTAAAGGGCTGCCCGTGATGAAGGCTGAATGTTGAAGAAAGTGCAGTACTGCTGAAAAATCTCTGAAGTATTTAACTGCACAGTAGCCCTTCCCAGGTTTGCAGGACTGATTCATCAAGTGTTGCAAAAGGTGATCTGCAGTTCGGCCCGGAGATACCTAAGCCAGCGGACAGGCAGAGCTTGTGAGCACCGTGCTGTCCCAAGGTGCTGTTCCCAGGATCTGAGCGTGGGCTCTGCATGGTGCCACGCCGTGTAGGTCTGCTCGGGGCGAGGTGGAGGTGCTGCAGCATCGAGGGATATACGCTGTCGTACGTACTTTTTCTGACCTTCCTCCCACTCCCTCCTTTATCCCTTCAACATCTGCCTGCGCCTAGCTAGGGCTAGGCTCAGTGGTCCTCACAGTGTGGCTTGGCCTGCACCAGGGATTTCACTTGCCTTCTGCTGCTTTGTACCAACACACAACACTCGTCCCCAACGGCCCTTGTGAGATGACACCCTGAGACAGGCATACAGATGTGGGTAAAACATGCTGGAGCATTGCCCCCGAAGCACTCTGGGCAACGATGGGTAACCAGGCGTGGGGAAAGTATGACATATTATTTTGTTGCTGAGAGGTTCCTATAGAACCAGTTTCTCTTCTACATCTCTCAATCAGTTTCCTGCACTTCCCTTGGAGGGGGAATTTGTAGAAGCACGAGTTGGCGCGTCCCACCTGGCAATTTCAGACAGATGTTATTCAGAATGGAGAGGAATTTTAGATTGTACGTTTCTCCAGTGCTGTGGAGGTGCTGAGGAGCTTGATGGCTTGAGCAGCCCTGGAGAGCTTGGCAGCTTCTGTGCCTGCGGGTTTTGGTCGGCATTTCATGCAGTGTGTGACCTGTTCAGCAGCTCTGCCAGGCTCTCTGCCCTTTCCGTATGGCTGCCCGGCCGAACGTCCCCCCTTGGGCAGTTTTTCACATAGGCGAGCGACCGAAGGCAGCAACTGTGGGTAGGCAGCAGCATCCCATTGGTGCCAGTGTGAGAGGAATGACTGCCGCGGGGTGACTGCCAGACAGAAACCTTGTTTTGGGGGCAAACAAAAGAGGGTAGTTGTTTTTCTTTTTAACCAAAGTCAAGTGATGAAGGACTAGGCACAGCGGCGAGTAGAAGCTTTTCGGTGGACCAGAAGGAGACGCGCGGTGGTGACATCCCAGTTGCTGTTTGCGGTGGGACTGTCTAGGTGGCAGAGCCCCCGTGCTCCTTCCCCTCTGTAGTAACATGCATGGATGGAGGCAGCCTCCAGAGAAGGCCAGTTCAAATCCCTTCAGTCAGGGGAGGCATCTGAACCCACCTCGGAAGTAAGGGTGAGGGGGCAACTGCCTAGTCCTTGGTAATCCAGCTTCCTCCCACCCCTTCTTTTTAATCTCCTTTTTTCACCCAAAAAAACCCAAATGAATGAAACCAAAATTACTTTTATTTTCTCTCTCATCCCCCTCAACTTTTTTTTTTTTTATTGTTTTTGGTGAATTCTGTAACAAAATATGCCCAGCTCTAAAAACAGGGAATATTTTCCTAGTCATTTGTCTTTCCTTCACCTGCCCGTCTGCTTCTTGGAAAGCCTGGGCAAGCAGATAACAACAAAACAAATGAATCTGCAACAAACCACAACAGAAACATTCCTCGTGTTTTCCCTACCCCAAGAAGATTGAAAGGCTCTGTGGCTTTGTGCTCCCTGGCTGCCTTTGGGGCTGGAGCTTAAGTGCCAAGTTGGTGGAAGGAAAGTCAAAAGGTTGAGTAGAAGTTTGCAGGGGCAGCCTACGATCCCTCCCTAAGCCATACCCAAGACGTGCTGCTCCCCAAACAGGTAGGCAAAGCAACATCTCTGCTGCCTCTTTTTCTCTGGGCCGTCGGCAAGTTGAACGGCCAGTGGTTTTCGGTACCTTCTCTGCCAAACTGGAGGGGTGCTGGGTTGCCTGCGGCTGGCGGTTCCTTACCAGCTGGCGGGCAGTCGCGAGGATGTGTGTCGCTTTATGCCTGTGAGTACTAGAAAACTATCTCAAGGGCAGTTCCTGCTTGCAAGATGCTAATCGTGTCCTTGATTGAATTGCTTCCAGTGCTGGAGGCAGAGCAGCGGGCTGGCCAGGCTGCACTTAGCAGTAAGTAAATAGAGAGTTCCTTCAAGTTATTGCTTTCATTAAAAGCTATTAATTTATTAGTGCCAACACTTAACTATATTATGTTAACCTTTTGGATGGAAAACAGCAATGTGGCTTTGAGTGAGGGCAGCATGGGCTGTCCTGGCCGCAGGGAGCTTGGGCATGAGCTGCTCAACCCAAGCCACTGCTGCCTGCTCGTGCTGCTCCCTTAACTAATTAATGTCCATTAATTGGATATGGAAGCGCTCCCCAAATAACCCAGGTGGGAAGGGATCCTCAGTTACTGAGGCCGACCTAAATGTTCATTAGCATGTAGCGCTGAGAAAAGAGAAATGCCATGCTGGGTAAATTACAGCCAAGCTACAAGGATGCCTCCAAAGTCTGTTAAGCGGGAGATGAAAGAGTCAAATGTGAGTTAAGAAAAGCTTCAAGGAAGCTGAATTTGCTGGAAAGGCTTGAAGTCATTCATCAGCAGTTTCTTGTCACAGATTTTCTGCTGAAATGGTAAATGAAAATAATGATCTAACTCTTAAATCTGTGATAGGATTAGTGATACCTTCGGCATATTTATGTAATGGGTTTCAGAGATTTAATTCAGAGTATTGTTCCCAGTCTGGATAACTGGCTCTCGTTCATGTAAACAAAGTGCAAGACAGACAAAGTAAGAAAATCTTTTTTATCCGGTAAATGGTTGTTTTGCTGGTTTGAGAGCTGTCTTTCATTTTCCATGCCTCACAGTCAGGATAAAAAGGGCGAACTTTTCCAATTCTCATGGAAAAAAAGAAGCGCCAGTCTTTGTCCTCGTCCTCCACTGCCTCAGCCCCCCTGGGCTCCCGCGGGGCCCTGCTGGGGAGGGCAGAGGTGTGACATGGTCTTCTCATCCTGAGCCTCTGCATGCCCACCTGTGTGCCTCCGAGTTTGACTTGCGGCTGTTTAGTGATGAGGCTCAAGCCCAGGGTGCAGGTGGTGGCTTCTCCTGTGACCCTAGAGGTAAAACAAGGTTTATTTCTCGGTCCCGGCAGCCCTTTTGGTGCTTGCCTCTCCCGTACCTTGTAAGAGATTCCCCCTGTGCAGCAAAGCAGCTGTGGGCAATGGGATGGGTGCATCACGATGAGTCAAACCAGGAGCTGTCCATTAGGTAGGTCACTGCAGAAGCTGCTTGTCCCAGTAGGTAAATGTCCATAGCTTCTCTGATCCCTGCACCATGAGTCTGACCATCACGCCATGTGAGGCCCAGACCCATAGGGAGACAAATGGGAGCTCATGTTGTATCTCCTCATGCCATGCTGTGCTGCTCCAGCAGCCTCCATGGCATTAGCATGCAGACCCTTCATTTTCACTGGTTCCACACTGGTTTGCATATTAGTGTGTCACATCCCAGTACGCTCCTGCTGTAGAAGTATCGTATCAGCATAACATTGCATAAATCGGGTGGCCTGGGAGAGCCTCTCTTCTGAGGCTCTTCCCTGTGGGTGACACTTGTTTTCCCCAAGGCAGCCAATACTTGTTTTTATGAGTTTTTATGACAGAGAGGCTCTACTGAGAAAACATATTTGGGAGTTTTCTTGGGCAACATGGATTAATAACACAGATGCCAAATGGTACCAGAAACTTGAACTGCATTTGAAAACCTTGTTGAGTGATGAAAGCGATGTTTGGGGTGTGAAGCAGGGCAGAGCCTCTGTTTCTCTGGAGCATTGCTGCAGCGTTAGGACAACATTCGTGTTTCCCCACAGGGCACGTGTCTCGAAACTGCTTGCGTGGTGCCCAGCTGCTTCAGCAATCCATAGCAAACAGGGGAGCTGCCTGCTCCCGGGGGGCTGCTCTTCCACCCTGGCTTCGGTGAAATGCCATGTTGGAGCTGCAGGGGAGGAATAAAGGTGGCATCTCTTGGTTGTAAGAGCAGGGACATCCAGCCCTGTCCTCAGGTCACCTCCTGGCATCTGTGCCCTCCCCGTGCACGTGGGAGGGTGGGTGGGAGCTGCGGCCTTCTGTGGTGGCAGATGCTGGAGCCCTGCTGGGAGATACTGGCTGAGCACCAGTGACACATGGCAGGGGAGAGCTTGTAATTTGGCCTCCGAAGTACTCCTGAGCCCTCCCTTTCCACACCTCTTAACCCTGAACTGAAGTTTAGTAAAAGTTTGCTTTGAATCCTGTTGTTAGGAAGGGGGCAAGCTTTGGTCCTTGGTCTGTAGATTGAGGGGGGTGTGTGTGTTTGTTTTTTTGGAGGGTGGTTTTGGGGGGTTTTGGGGTGTGTGTCATCTTTTGAGCAAATTTGTCTGCTGATTTTACACTGGGATTCCAGAGAAAACCTGATTTGCATGTTGCTGCCTCGGCACCGCTCAGCTGCACGCTCCCTCCTGGTGTTTGGGCTCCCAGGTTACCCTGAAGAGGGTGGCTAAGGACGGCACGCAGCGGCTGGACGGGGGTTTGAGCAGGATTATTAAGAAAGAAACCTAGCAATCAAGAATGATGTTGCTGTAGGCTCTGCCAGCCTACTCTGATATCCTTCAGGTTCCTTTTAAAACCCGTTTTCCAATGCACGAGGGCAGTAGCCTTGTGTAGGCATTCTGCTTTTCAGCTGCAGGAACGGAGGCCCAGCCCTGGCTGCTGTGGCCAGTGTGGCCCAAAGGGCTCCTGCTGCAGAGGAAATGGCAAGGAAGAGACTGGGGACTGCAGGGCTGCGTGTCTGTCTGTCTCTCTGACCCCAGAGCTCTTGCTTTTGCTTTCTCAAACATAATTGCTTTCCCTTTCTGTTATGCTTCTATTGTTCGTTGGAGAAATGATGCCATTAAATCAACAGAGAATGGTGGGAAAATGCTTTGATATGAGGCCTTCGGAGGGGGCGTGTGTGTGTGTTTGCATGTCCTCTCTTAAAACCAACACAATCCTCTGTGTATCTGGCAGCTTCCTTTAATTTGTGTCTTGCCTTCAAGAAAGAAATCCATTTCCAAATATTTTTGGCAGTTAACCTCCTTTATTTGTATCAAAGTGGTACAAACTGTGGGGTGTTGTTCCAGGGCTGTCGTTCACCATCGTTGTGATAGTTCATCTCTTTAGGACCTTGTGTTTTCCCAGTCGCTCTTTTGGGAATGTGGTATCCCAGGCTTTCTTTTTCCACAGGAGAGAGGAGTCCCATGGCCACGGGCTCCGGCAGACATTAGGACAGCAGCGAGCCTGCTATTCTGCAGCGCAAAGAGGGATGGAAACGTGCTTTCCTCTAGACGTAGCCATGCAGAGTGATGAACAAGGACGACGCAAAGTCCGCCGCAGCGTTTTGACTACAGTCGTGCTCCCTAACCAAGGAGACTTGGCTCCAGGAGACTTGGCAAAGCCCTGAGCTGAGGTGCAGGAGCACGTGTTGCCACCTTCATGGAGCAAAGACCGCCTTGAGGCAGAGGAGAACAAGGCTGGGCTGAGCAGGCGGCCGCGGGATGCCTCCTCACGCTGGATTTGATCAGTAGAACCCCACGTGTTTGTCTCATGTAGCTGAGGTTTTTTGAATTTTTTTTTTTTCTTGAGAACATGTGTTCTATTTGATCAGATGCCTCTTATTAGCCCCTTCCTGGACATAACTATATATTGCATTAGATAGCAAAAAAAAAAAAATACAGATGTCCTTTAAATTGCAGGTCAGGTGGTCACTGCCCCCCCCCCCAGTGAAGTCAGCTACAAAGAGGCTTCTAAGGATCGAGGGATGGAGAGGAGAGCAAAACTTCACAAGACTGGGGAAAAAAAACAGTCTTAGCAGAAAACAGAAGGAATAAGGGAAAAGAACAGCAGAAAGGACTGTAGGGGGAGAAAGGAATCAATGGTGGCACCTTCAGAGGAAATTGCATCTCTCTGTCATGCAGTTGTAGGATCCAACTCTGGGGCTTGGCAGCAAACATGGTTTGTGCTTTGTAAGAGTTGTCGGGATTGTTTTCATCCCTGCTAGGAAGGGAGCCCTCCAGGGCCCGCTCTTGGGGATATTTACCTTAGAAAGAGGACACTTTAAAATCCTGCCCTGCCTGACTTGGTCCAAATTTTTCTAGCTGACAGTTACCTTGCTTTGGTTTGGTCCTTACTTACCCTCTTGGCTACTACGCTGACATTTCTTTGGTTGATTCCCCAATGTTTTCCTCGCTGGACCCTGCCCCTGCGGGAGTTACCGTGTGGCACAAGCGAGATGTGACCTGGTCCCCCCCCACTGAGGATGCAGCACTTCTCAGGGTAACAATCTGACCAGTCCCAGGTCCCGGCACATTTTTCCATGGCACTTTGTGGTATGTCCCCATTTGCTGATGCCCCTGAGCGCAGACCTGCAGTCTGTAGCCTAATAAAGCTTTGGGGATCTTCTGAGCTTGTTGGGCTCTCCGCTAATACGGCGTGCTACGAAGGGAAGAGATGCTGGCTTCTTTCAGATGTCAATCAACGAATTTGTTTGCTGGTGAGACCTCCAGTGCCTCACCAGTTGTGCTGTTATGGAAAGACTGAGACCCCTTGCAAAGAAAGACATCATGCATATACTCTCTATTGCATATAATAAAGCAATACGGCACTAAAATACAAGACTGCTCAGTGAAAATTCCTTACGACACAGTAATTTTCACAGTTTGCTTCTCTTCTCTCGTCCTTTTTTTTTTACTTAATTTTTCTTGGATGCTGTTTCCCTCCTTCCAGCGGAGGGAAGAGAAAGTCTGTTGTTTGCTCAGCTCGCTGAAAAAAAGCTTTGTGTGCATTTTCTGCTGCCGTTTTGTTAAAGTTCAGAGTTCCTAGGTTAGAGCTGCCGCTTCTCAATATGAGTCTTGTTCGAACTTCCAGCGCAGCCCACGCAGAGCTGCTTGGGTTCATCTGCGCCGTTCCCAGCCCACCGCTGCCGAGACGCGCTGTTTGCCTCTCTCCTTCCATGATTCATCCTTTGCAACAAAGAGGAGCCTAATGCTCCCGACGTGAATGTGAAGCCAGGCAGTACTGGATTTTAGGTACCTCAATAGAAGCAGTCTGGATGGTTTTGGGTTTGTTTTGGTTTTTTTTTATTCTTTCTTCTTGTGAGTACTCATTATATTTGAAAATCAGACAGCTTTTGTGACAGTGGTGGTCAGAACTGTCTGACACTTGTCTGGCTTAATAGGGAAACTATGATACGAGTTCTCCAATCTACAATTTTCGTATTCTGAGGAGTTTTAGCTTGCCTCGGTTTTGTGAATTTTGCCTTTTATTTTGTTTAACCTAGCAGTGATTCTATAATGAGAAAGTTCACTGTTTACTGGAATTTTGGTGTTTTGTTGCTTCCCCCCTCCCCCCCCCCTTTGATAAACAGCACTTCTCATTTTACTGTGGGGAGCACATAAATATTCTACAAATATTTATGAAATACACTTCTGTGGAAAAAAAGATGGAGGAGTTTCAACTGGCCAACACTAGGCTGGGCTTTTTTTATTCTTTTCCCATGAAAAGCTAGCAGAAGGAAGGCTGGCCAGTCATTGCAGGTGCAAACGTGGGAAGTAAAGCCTGGTTTCTGATGATCAAAACCAAGCCGGTAAACTCTAGTCCACGCTTGTCTGCTTTTTTCTGCTGATCACCCTGGGTGAATGCTGGTGGGACTTCAGTGTGGTGGGGATGCCTTTCAGAGGAGCAGCCTTCTGGGGTTCAACAGAGATGTCGCTTGTTCCCAGGGCTGTATTTTGGCGAGCCGTTTGCCAGGTGTCCTTCCCTGCGTTCCGTTGCCCGCCCGTGCTGAAGCCAGCGGCATCCAGAGCCGTGACCACTGCAGAAGGGCCAGCACGCTGCCGGAGCCTTCTCTTCGCTGCTCCTCTGCAAGAGCCTGAAGCCGGCACGATGAGGAGGGTGGGTTTGCCTGAGGAAGGATCTGCTTTGCTGATTGGGAAGGCGGCCCTGTGTTGGGGATTATCCAGTTGTTACAGCTGTCACCATCCACACATCTGCCTTTCCTCACAGCTGGGGAGAATGGCCTTCTCTAGCTGTCATCGTGGGCGACTTTTCCCTCTTGCAAAGGCCAACTGTTACTGTAAGGCTCCAAATTAGTCGAGGAGGCCTGGGCTGGGCCCTCCTGCTCCGCTGACAGCTATTCAGCGGCCTGAATGCGGCCTCTGTACCCGCCTGTCCTCCCTGCACGCTCCTCAGCTGCCCTATTGATTTTATGCAGTGAAGGAAAAAAGAAACCAGGGCAAGAAAGGAGTTGCTTTCTGCCAAAGCAGCCTCTGGGGAATCCCAGTGCTGCCAGGCCAGGCTGGTCAGTGGGAAACAGGGACCGAAAGGCTGCCATGGGATGTCCTGGATGGAGGAGGCTCTCTGGGGATGCGCGGGTACCTCAAGGTGCCCTGCGGGAACCCCCCCGCTCCTGCTGCCTCCGATGCTTGGGTGAATCGGAGCACTGTTAGCAGTTTCACTGTCTCTGGACTTCCCAAGGCTTTTGAAGCGAAAAGCTTGGCACGCCCCAGGCTGCAGGTATTTACTGGGTGCCTGTGTCGGCGCTGTTTGCCAGCAGCGTAGCCCAGCCCCTTGTAGCGGAGGTGAAGCCGAAAGTACCAAACCCAGCTCCTGCTTTTGGCAGGGGGGCGGGAAATCTCCCAGCACTCAAGGATCCAAGGAAGGGTGGTTTAGGAGTGGGAGCTGCAGGCTGGGACACAGGAAAACTGAGTTGTATTCCTGATCCGCTGGAGAACATGCCCGTATCCTTGGACAAATCATTTAATCTCTCCGTGCCTTCGTTTCCTGTTAGCAGATGATGCTTCTTATCTTTCACCTCTCATCTCAGTAGAGGAAAGAGTTTGTCTCTTAGTATGTATCTTATTACAGCTCTTTGTCCGGTGGCTGAGGCCCCTCTACCTTGATAAAATAAATAATTGAATTTAGATTAAATGGTCTAATATAATCCTGCCCAGTCGTTGCTAAAACACTTGAATGAAAGTTCATTCTGAGCCTGTCTTCCCATTTCCTCATAAGGCCAAGACATGAAGTAATTAGATGTAGACATAGGTTGTTATTGTAGCAAGATGACAAAGATCAGTAGTTATTGGTAGGAATGGCTTTTATAATCTAGTTTAATGGTCATTTACCTTTCAGTGACCTTGGTGTCGGGCAGAATTGGCAGCTCTTTCACAAGGAATGTGCTTCCTCAATGGGGCTTTGCAAGCTGCTGCATTTTTTGGCTCTAGCTTCACATGAACTAGGATAGACACTGCTGCGGTGCAAGAGGCTTTCTGTCTGCAGAGAAAGGCCACAGACTCCTGCCAAAAGAAGCCCTTTTCAGTGCTGCCCTCCTGCCACTGAATTGCTGTTGAACCAGATCAGTCGTGTTGCGAGCAATGCTTTGCGTATGGCTGCAACCAAAGTTGCAAACAGTTCCAACAGAGAAAGCCTGCTCTGGTCAGAGGGCTACCCAGGAGCTTCTTAAAAAAAGGTTGCATTGTCGTGGAGTAAAGGGAGGGAGAATATCTCTCATCCTCTGCTTCAGTGCATGCAAGAGGAGCTGGTAGTTCTGGTTGTAATCCCCTGTAAGTCCTTACTACCTCAGTAAAGATGTGATGTTTTCTATATACTTTAAAGTCCTTTCAGTGATGATCACCCACTCACTGCAGATGCAAATCAGCCAAGTTTTCTATTGACTGATGGTCCTACCCCACTCTCCATCATGTGTTGCAAAATCCTTATGGTTTTATTCAGTGTCTAATAGCCGTGGGCAGAGAGGCGAGCAGCATGATCTGAGCTGTGCTGCGCTATCTGATGGTGCTCTACATGTGTGGCCATGCTTTGGTAAGGAGATGGAGTAGGTCATATCCCAGGGCCTGGGAGGACTGCATTCAGTAGAGGTATTCACAGTGACCTTGGACAAGTCTTTTAATTCTTCTGGGCCAGTCTTGACCTTGGGGGTAATCTCCTGTTTTCCATGAAGTAGGCTGAATTTTTGTAAGTGCTGTGGAAGTTTTTACTTGAGAATGGTGCCAGAAAGATTACTTGAGTCACATTGTAATTGGGGGTTCATGAAGAAGAGCTACCAGAATTGAGAAGAGCAGTGTAGCTGTGGAAGGAGTTTCCTCAAAAGCATCTCTGAGAATCACACTGCCTTGTGACTTGGGCTTCTGTCTGCTTCCAAGCTCTCCTGCTGCTCACAGCCATTTCATTTTGCAAATGAGTTCTTTGCACCTGTAACTATTGCCCTGCAGAGCAAGCCCAGCTACTGGAATCACCTCTTTACATGCTCTCATTTCTAACCAGCTAAGATAAGGAGAGCAAAACAAAGCAGCTTGGAGGGAGAGCCATTTGTTTCGGGCTGCTTTGGGTAACCACCAACCTGGCTTTGCCATCAGCGTGTTCAATACATCATCACCACAGTGTGATAGGTCTTTAGCTGAGATCAAGCAGTGGGTTCCAGCATTCAAAATCCTGAGATGGTTTGATGTACATGGCCTCTCAACTGTTTCCAGTCCTATTCACCTGCTGCGATTCTTGCTTGCACAGAGGATCTTATAGACCATCATTGTATTAATTCTTCTTACTTCTCACAGTGATCACTCTAATAAGTAGTAGCTTGTTCTCCTTCTGATATGAGGGAACAAACGTTCATGTTCATTTCAATGGCAGTTTATTTTTGCAGGTTTCAGGTTTGAATTGAGAATGTCCAGCTGAGATCGAAGAGATCCTTGCATAGAAGCAGCTGGTTTATGTGCTGCTTCTTGCTGAAGAGGAGCAAAATGAATCTCTCTTGAGTCCCTGAAGTCTGAACCCATTGGAGTCTGACAGAGTCTTTCCACTGACCTCTGTGACCCCAGGATCACGTCCTAAATGAGTTGCTTTGAGTCACTAGAAGCCTGAATTCAGCTTTGGTGGGCTGGAAAATGTAACCTACTGTATGGGCTGTGCTATTCATGAGAGCTCAGCCCTGTGTGTGCGCTAGCTGTGGTGCTTGGGAGAAGAATACAGTCATTTTCTGCAGTCGTGGGGGTGGAGGAGGGAATGGGAATTATACCCCCTTCCCTGCAAACATGGTATCGTGACTTCCATGTGGGCAGCTGTTGGGAGCTGACTCTCTTCTGAAGCTTCAAATTAGGTATTTTTTGTGCTGTGTTTCTTCTGATACCATTCCTGACACACAAATGTCCTGTCCACTAAGAGGAACATATATTTAGGCCTGACAAGAAGGAACTGACCTCAATTTAAATTTTCTGAAGTGGGCCACCAAAGCAGATGAGCAAGTGTAGCAGGGCTGTGATTTACACCAGTGGAGTTTCCTTAAACTTAGGAGATGTAGGGTCCTTGGAGCTTAAGAGAAGCAGGTTACAAGTGTGTTTGACACCAAATGCTCACAGTTCATTGCTTAATGATACCAGTGACATGTAATATTGTTGTCACCAAATACTACCTCTTTCCTTATGGTTTGTTTCTTGAGGTGATTCTTGCTCTCTCTGGATGTCAGCGTCTTATAGCTGGGCAAAACGGCAGCTAGCAAAAACATTCAAGTTAACACAGTGTGATACAGGCATTTTCCATTGCCGTGGTCCTAAATCAGATGAGGAGAGAATTAATTGGGTGTAGAGGGTATAAAACGAAGTGTGAAGAACTACCAGTTGGTAATCTCCTCTGCAGCCGTTATTGATTGGTTTGGAGTCATTAGACTGTTCTACAGTCAAGGTAGTGAAGATTAATACAGTTTGAGAGCAGTAGCATCTTTTTCAGTTAATGGCTAGCAACATAAACCTTTACAGTGTAATTTATGCTTTATTTATCAATATTCTAACGTGGGGACTATTTACCTGGGGTAGGGTCTCCTGGTGGCTAAAGATGGGGGAGTAAGAAGGTGATGGCTCTGTCCTGGTCTTACACCAATGTTCTTTGTGACCTTGGACGTGGTAGCACCTAACTAGATACACTTCAGATGTTTTGCCCTCTGAAACCAAAATACTAACACTTTTCTAGTTCACTGGTGTGTACTGTGACTCACAGGGGTACCATGGGAACACACAGCATGGAAATGCTGTAAGTAAAGAGAATGGAGCATTGCCCCAGTTAAATTATCCATGTGTCATATTCCTTGGTGGTGTGCTGAGGAGTCACAGCCGGGTTTGCAGCCTGGCCATGGCAAACCCGAGCTTCGCCACCCATCTCCCCTGCAGCTGCTTCGTGTCGGGGACTGATGGAGTGGGGAGCCTGGCCAGCAAACCCGAGCTTCGCCACCCATCTCCCCTGCAGCTGCTTCGTGTCGGGGACTGATGGAGTGGGGTGGCGGGGGAGCCTCCAACAGGGAGGAACAGTCCCGGATGGGTTTTCCATGCTTTTCCCACGCACCGTCATTCTTGTGCAGTGCTTCCTCTCCCCACATAATACTCTGTTATTTCCTCCCTGGAACAGGCTCCTGCCACTGCTGCTAATTAGCCCACGATAAACTTTGGCGCGAACAAAAGCAAGCAATTAAACGCCTGTTGCTTCAGTGCGAGCCCTGTCAGAGAAGTGATTTGTCGGTGGCCGAGCTGAGTAACAGCTCCTCGGGAGGAAAACAAACCTATTAGCCCGGCTGAGCCGGCAGCACTGGGGAGCCGCGTGGCCGAGCCGCTTGTCGCGGGTGCACAGGGATGTCTTCAGTATGGCGGGTTTTCCCAAGGGTGTCTGAGATGCTGCTTGGTCTTGGGTCTTCGGTTCCACGTGGTGCAATGATCTCTGCGGTCACTACTCAAGCAAGACAGCTTGAGAAGTTTCCGAATTGTAAACTACACGTACACCTTTTTTGTGTGCGTGTCTGTCTGTTTTGAGGGGACACATAAATGTTTTAAAATCATTACAGACAGAGAAATAAGGAGGAGGCTTGGAAAGAGGAACCAGAAAGCAGAGTCTTTGGTAGATCCAAATCCAGATGAGGTTTGAATGACGGACTCAAGATTCAAGCGTCAAGATCTTGCTAGCTGCTTTTGTGTAATCTCAGCCCTAATGCTCAAAACCCCTCCAGGCTTTTTCCACTTTGAGCAAAAAGTCCTACAGGAAGAAGAACATTTACTGGGATTTTACTGGTGTATGAACAGACTAAGGGAAGTTGGAGCCTTTTTGGTTTTGGGACCCACTTTCTTTTCAAAAGTAGAGGGAGGGTTCAAGCAGGAAAACTAGATGTGAATTATTCCTGGGCAGAAAAATGCAGAGGATCTTTGAAAATTCAGAACTAATGTACGTCCTCTTTTGAAATGCCACCTAACTGCTTTGCCAACCGTTGTCTCTGTTGCTGTCGTAGCTCTCGAGCAGCTGCTCACAGAACTTGAAGATTTTCTGAGGATACTGGACAAGGAGAACTTGAGCAGCACTGCTGTTGTGAAGAAGAGCTTCCTCTCCGACCTTCTGCGGGTCTACACCAAATCCAGCGGTATGGGCAAGGAAAACCAAGGATGGGGCAGTGGGCCTTTGTGGGAACTGCTACGGGGTCTTGAAGCAACGTTTTCTTGGAGGCTGGTGGGAAGAGGAGACACGACAATTAGGAGGAGAAAATGAAATGGGGATTATTTTTGCAGTGACCTCTAATTGTTTATGTAAAATTACTGTAGTTATATGTCCAGCTTTACAAGCAAAGGATTCTCAAGATTGCTGATACTTTCTGTTTTCCTTATTAAACCTTAAGTTTATTTAATCCACTTTGTAAGATACACAGGATGTACTGTTTTGCCAAGTTAATGTTTAAGGAGAAATTTTAACTTATGGAATTTCCTGACCATAAAGCGTTTAATTTTTCTGCTTTTTATTATTGCTTGGGATTTTTTCTGCACATTGCCTCAACCAATGCACTCTCCCCGAAACGTGCTCAGCAGAGACAGTTTTTACATCTGTCTTTTTGGGAAAACTTAGCAACGCGAAAGCAGCAGCTGGGTAAAGAGTTCACTTTTCTCTTTGGTTGCAGGTGGCGATGAGGAATATATTTATATGAACAAAGTGACCATCCATAAACAGCAGGGTGACCAGGAGAAACAAGACAAAGGTAGGGAGCTGAAGATTAATGGTTGTCTCGCATCTAACAGGGCAGTGAAGGCTCATTTGGTCTGAGCCTTGCTTTACTGGGACTGGTGGGAGGCCCCCAGCAGCTCTGAGGGATGAGGCATTGATGGTGTGGAAGGGCTGCCATTTTCATTACATTCCTTTGGAAATCATGGTCCTTGCCAGCACTGTGAGGTTATTCCTGGAAGTAGCACTTTGGAGGGCGTTATTTTGGGATGAAAATGTTGCCTTCTAAGGCTTGCAGCTCCAGTGCCTGAGATATTTAAGGACGCCCTCATGTTTCCTTTGGCCACGAAACACGTCACTTCACCTTTTTGAGACCTTGAAAGCATGTGTCGTCCTTAGTCTCATGCTCTGTGCTAGCCCAGGGGCTCTGCATTGGTCGTCGCAGCCTTGCGAGGTGAGTTCCCAGGCGCAGCCCGCCGTGCGGGCTGAGCACCTTCACCTCTCAGGGGATGAAAGAGTTCTGCAGAGTACAAGCCAAGAAATTAAACCTAGATAAAATACTAATTTCCAGTTTAGATTTCCCAGGTTTTGAATTTGTAGCATGGGAAGGAACATAATTCTCTAAAAACGTCCTTGCTCTTTGAGGTTTATCGCAGAGGCTGGTCTTGATAATTGCATAGAGTGAGGTGATTACTGACGCACACCTCCTTAATGCACAGGCAGTCAGAGCTGACCTTACCCCACAGTGTCCCGTCCCAATAGGTGAGACAAGAGCACACATCGGCGCAGCCTGCCATTGACATGCTGGTCCTGCCATAGCTGGGATAGCTCCATTTCCAGAGTTGTTTGGTTTGGTTTCATTGTTTTGTGGTGGGGTTTTTTTTGTTTGGGTAGTTTGTTTTATTTTTTAAACTACCTGCAGCTGAATTTAGGTTAACTTCAAATACCCTTGAAGACAGGCTGTCCTCCCAGACTATGCCTGAAGCCCCAGTGTGATCTCCAGACAGGGCCCTCTGGGTGATGCTGTAGTGCTCCATAACAGGGTTGCGCAGCTTCCTAGTAGCTCCCAGCGGCTGAGCAGCAATGGAATCATCTCTTTATATAAGTTCTTATTTGGGTGGATAAAACAAGACTCACACTGATCCACCATGCTGAAACACGGGGGCAAATTTCAGACAATCTATTTTTGGAGTTGGTTCTTTTATATCAGACTTTTCCCTATCAAGGCCATGAGCCTACCCACTCAGTTGCTCCCTGTGGGACCTTGTGCTTCTCTCTTTCTCTGTTTTCAACAACCTCCCTATTCCAAGTAAAACTTCTGAGTTATTTGGAAATGCTGAGGTCAGTGAGACACATGTACGGGATCTTAGCCATAGCTGCAGCTGGGTGTACAGCCCCAATCCCGCTGCTGCAACTGCACAGACAGGTCTGTGCCCGCCTGCTCAGAAGGGGGACCTGGAGGCTCAGATTTAGCAGATGGAGGGGTC
The DNA here is from genome assembly GCF_000687185.1 of Egretta garzetta. Lineage (NCBI taxonomy): Eukaryota > Metazoa > Chordata > Aves > Pelecaniformes > Ardeidae > Egretta > Egretta garzetta. Next base: position 819,020 of record NW_009259236.1, read on the forward strand.
CCCAGGACCCACTGGTGCTAGGGGGTGCGATATGGATCCCCCAGTGATTATGCAGCTCCTTTTACCCACTGCCGCTCTGTGCCCTTTGTTTCACTGAAATCCTGTGGTGGGATGTGGTGACCACGCTCTTGTGGCTGAGGTCAATGGGAACTCTCACGCCCTGCAGGGTTTCTTCATCGCTGTAGCTGTGCTTGAGTATGCCCTAGCAGTGCAGGGCAAAATGCTTTCCAAGGTGATAACACATCAGCTCCAAGGCCCCCCTCCAAACCTTAAAACATGCTATTCCTGCAAAAAATGTATTTCCCTGCTCACTGTATCTGCTTCCAATTCCATCAGTAAGGATTTAAGCTGAACGGTGAGGTGCTTTTGAGATGCCTTTTTATGGCACAGTAATTGAATTCACTGCAGAGAGTGATGAAGGCACCGTCATTTACTTGATCTCATTTACTTGAGAAACACAGCAAGTCTCTACCACACCGGTCTGTGGGGCTCTTCAGCGAGCTGAAGGCATCTCCCGCTCAAGTCAAGGCATCTCCCTCTGGAAGTCAACACAGAGGGATCGAGGTGCAGGAGTCTGGAAGCTGGGACTGATGTGCAGTGTGGGGCTCCTGCTGGTGCACACTGTGGTGCTCTTAGCCCAAATACCTGGAACGATTCACTTTTACAAAGAACAGAGAGCACAGATAAGTAACAGTTTGTACAGATGTGAATTTTAGCAGGCTTTCTGCCTGGTTTTTCTTCCTCCTCTTCTAAATTCTCCCCAATTTCCAGGTTTTAAGGAGACATCTTTATCAGAAGACACCTGCAAAGTGTTAAACACTTGCCTAGGAAAAAATACTCCTTCCCTCCCACCCCCCTAAGGAAACAGTCTGTGATTTGTGGTGCTGGTGTGCGTAGCAGGAGAAGGAAGGGGTTTGTACAGCACATGCTGTGTGGGCTCTCCGTTCAGAGAGCGTGCATTAGGTGCTTGTCCCCACAGGCTGGGCAGAGCCACAGCTGCCCTCTGCAACCTCAGAACAGAAAACCCCGTAACATCTCCCAGGGGTCTTGTCAGGATGAAGTTTAAAGGGACGGTTCTTCCTGCAAAAAGCCTGAAATCAAAGCTCCATCAAAGCTCCATCACATCTTGCTCTGCTCCTCAGCAGTGCATGGGCACGTGTCCATGGAGGTGGGCAAGTTTCCAGCAGGGTGAGGACTGAGGCTGTGGTCTCCACCCCGTGCTCCAAGGTTGGTGGGAGGAGAAGGAACTGCTGGTACAGAAACCAAACAGCATTTTCCTGGCACAGTGAGGTTCAGTGGGATGATTGCTAGGTTTGCCGGAGAGTCAAGAACAGATGGCCATCACTTGCAAAGGGTTTAGCAGTGGTTTTTGCTGCTGCAATGATTCCTCTTCTGTGGAGCTGAGAGTGGGGCAGAAGGATGCGAGTTGGCCTGTCCATTTCTCTCTGCTAAAAGACCCCTAAAAAGTTCCCTGTGTGGACAACTGTGAATATGGAGATAACCCCCACTTGGGTAGTAGCTCGCTGGGGCTTCAGGAAATCTCGTACTTTTTTTTTTTTTTTTTGGTGTTTCCAAAAGCAGCTGCTGTCCACGGAAGGTGTCTGCCCTGAGAGCACCATCTCCTCGGTCCTTCACAGAAGAGCCCAACCTCCAACAGCAGCCTGTAGATATGACTCTGGGAGTACAATCAAGGGGTATTTTGGTAGATGGATCTCCCCATGATCAGTCTGTGTTGCAGACTCGCCTGCTTTTCTCCACTTGAACCTCACAAGACATCCAGCAGCCCTACTTGTGAGGTGCAAACAGCTGCTTGGAGCCAGTGTCTGTTGATCCATGGGTCTCTGTGCCCTCCTGACTTACTGAAGGTAGTCAGTGCTGATGACCAGGAGACCTGTGTCCCAGGGAGCAGTTTCCCACAAGAGATGTGTTTTGAGCTCTTGCTCCATCAGGCCAGGAGCTGGCTGCAGCCTGGCAGGGCAGAGCTGTCATCGTGGCTTCCGAGCCCCAGACGTGAACGAAGTAATGTGGTTTCCAGCTTCTATTTTTAAAGCCCAGAAATATGCAGCAGAGTTCCTGCCTGCGTCTTCTGAGCGCAGTCCTAAGCACCACTGGGCGCTTGCCCAATGCCTTGGCAGTGTCTGTGTGTGCCTGAGGAATGCGGCTGGAGCATCAGCAGGTGACGAAGGCAGTCAGAGCATCAGCTCGCTGCAGGTTTTGCACCCAATTCCCTTTTAATTTACTGGACTTGCCGTATCTGAATGCCTTAGCCTTGTTTCTCCAGAAGCGATGTTCTGTAAAAGGGGACTTCCCTGCTGCACAGTACAACGCCTTCGAAGTCCTTCATTTTTTCAGCTGTTTGGTGCCTTGCTCCCACTTGTTCCTGAGCGTTGCTGCATTGCACTATCTTGGAGGTCGTGGGATTTGGGCACTTGTTCGAGGCCACCCAGGAGTTCTGTGGTGGGGGAAGAGGGACTGAACACGAGTTCTCTGAGCCTCCCATGTACCCTCCAGCTACTGAATCACTCTGCGTTCAGCTGCTTGGAAAATCTGACTTTCCAGAGGTAGACACGGATCGCCTGGAGCAGTTCTGCTGCCATATGCCCTTTCACATGTTTGGCCTGGGCTGCTTCAGGAGCAACTCTCCCTTCAATAGCGATTGAGTTACTGTTCTTGGCTGACTTTGGTAAAGCGTTGTGCAGCCCAGCTAGGCAGCAACCTTTGCAGTTGGCTCAGGGAGCAGGGTGGTATTAGCTCCAGTTTTCTGGAAAGGCAGCAGAGGTGGGGACAGCCACCCATCTGTCTGCTCGCAGCAGCAGGGATCAGAGCTAGCAAGGGCTGAAGTGCTAGGGGTTTCCAGATACTGTGTAGTGTCTGCCCATTCTGCTTCTAAAGACCCCTTACAGTTTCAGCAGTGGGTCTGGACTTCACATTTGTCCCTCCAGAAGGAAAAACATGTCTAAAAACCAGAGGCCAGCTCTTTTGCTGGGGCTCCTAGTGCCACATTCCTGGGTATGGCCTGAAATGACACGGTGGCCCTGCAGTGCTGCCTGTAATTGCCACTCTGCATCCTACTGAAATAGCACCTCGCCGCTCCTGCGCCACCCCGGGTAGGGAGCACTCTGCTGGGAAATGCCACACGTCACTGATATAATTGTGTTTTCTGGCTTGCAGTGCTGGATCGGAGAAACTCCCTGACCAATGGAGACTCAGGACTGCATTCGTCCCCTCCTCAGAAGAGCCTGCCGGACCTCCCCCCTCCAAAGGTACGTTTGGCAAATCCTTTGCTTTTGCGCTGCCTAGCCCTCAGCCGGGGGACCTGGACCCCTGCGGGCTTCGCTTTTGTTACAACCTGTGCAGCACGGGTAAATGGGCAGACCTCTGCCCCTGTGTTTTAGTGAGACAAATAGTCCCGGTGAGCTTTGTTTAAAAAAAAAAAATAAAGATAAAATTAAAAATATTTCACTAGGGGCTCCCTATTGCATGCATTTCCAGCTACACGTTCGGTCTCTACGAATCCTGCAGGTCAGCGTGCGGCTGGTGGC
>NW_009259236.1:822734-842982 GCF_000687185.1 Egretta garzetta
CAGGCAGCTGCGGGAGCCCTGGGCTTCCCGTGCGCACGCAGGAGTGCTGTGCAAAACGGGCCGTGTTCCCTGCCAGGGAAACCCACGGCATGGCAATCCAGGCTCAAAGAATGAAGAGAACTGAGGTTTTCCAAAGAAACAAAGGTGAGGTTGGCTCTCAGCTTTGGAAATCTCCAAGATGTAAAGCAGCTGTATCTGGGCTGCTGGCATGAACTTATAAAAGCCAGAAATCCTTCAGCTGCGAGGTGGTGGGGCGATCCCTGGGCCAGGCTCTCCCTCGCCGGCAGAGCCCCGCAGAGTTTGAGCGTGAGCAGAGAAGATGAGGTTTTGCTTCTAGCTGAAGCGCCTGGTGGTGTCTGTGCATCGGGCACACATGCCAGGCGTTGCACTGGTTGTACAGCCCGCAGGTCTGCGAGGAGGAGGAGGCATCAGCACTGCAGATTTTTCCGTAGGGCAGCTATAAATCTGGTCAGGGACCAGTTGTAAATCTAGCTAGGGTCCAGTTCAACACCATCAGCTTTCAGTGGGATTTTGGCTCCATGCCAGCCTGGCTGTCCTCGAGAGATGCAGGTCACCCTCGAGCCCCCGGATGTTGCTGTTCAGTATTTGAGCCAACGTGGGAATCGCTGTAGCTGGGATTCTGGGATGTGAAAGGAAGGGAGAGCAGGGGGTCCAGGAAGGAGGATGCAGGGTGAGGCCCCAGGACTTCTGCCCAGGGGGCTGTGTGGCTCAGCTGGAGTTAGCTGGGAAAATGAGGGGGTAGGACGGGATGCAGCCAGCAAACCCTTGGATGCAGCGCGGCTGCCTGCTGGGAGCTGCTCCAGCCCCGGGGGGGGCTCTGCCCACGCAGCCAGACAGGGATGGTCACTTGGGAGCAGCGACCGGAGCAGGAGTCGCTGTTTGGCTTTGGGGGTGGTGGCAGTGGCAGGGAGGTGGGCAGGAGGATGGTGGTGCAGCGGAATGAAGGCATGAGCAGGGAAGCAGCAGCTGGGTGTCCCCAAGGCACCTCTGCTTGTGCTCAGTGCAGCCCAGCTTTCTGACAGGGCAATCGGGAAGTTAAATGGGGGAATTGGAAAAAATACAGTCTTGAGTGTTAGCTGAGAAGGGTACCTAGGCCATCTGTCTTCTCCCAGGCCTGTGCTGGGCACTGCTTTCTCCCACTGGAGCTAACCTCCTTCGGATAAAGCAATCAAGTACCTCCTCTCTGAGAGCATCTGGGTGTCAGCGAGTGGTTGGCAGCAAGGATATCTGAGCATACTTCAAGGAGTGGGGCTGGGGAGAGCTTTAACGTGGTCCCAGTCAGCGTGTGGGAACTGCTGCTGTGGGGAAATGAATCTTCCCTGTCCGTGTTTGTTGCTCCTGGCGCGGGCAGGAGCCATGGCCACCTGGATGATGGAGGAGGGAATGCGACTCCTTACCCAGACACGGGGTGGTTAGGAGAGGATCCCAGAATATATCTATTTTAGCTCTGTGGAGTTTGCTGTGTTTTGGTGATGTTAAGGCACCCCAGTGTTGCTCTACGCTTGCCTTTTGAGGCACAGGAGAAATTTGGTGATAAAGCTCTGCACAGCAGGTTGTCCCTGGTATTCACTGATGCCAGCAGTCAATGGGCAACCCAACAGGGGTGGCCCAGCTGGAGCCCACTAATTTCTTTGGATTTGTCCCAAAGCAACCTTTAAACAATGAGTCCCGCGGGCTGTGGCTGAGACATCGGTGACCTTTCATCTGCGGTAGCCCTGGCAGCTCTGCCGCTTTCCGCAGCCGGCCACTGAGAGAGTCACGCGGTGCGGATGCCCAAGATGGTTTTATTTGCATGCTCCGTTGTGCCATAATGCAACAGGCAAATGTTTTGTGAGGACCAGCCTGGGTTAGATAACGGAGCATGTACTCTTTGACTTAAGCTAGAGACAAAACAACTCTACGCCTTTAAGGAAAGAGAAGAGAAGAGAAAAAAATAACTTCTGGGGCAGCTGAGGTGCAGACCCACCTAGTCCCGGCTGGCTTCCATTGTCTGTAGGAAAGAAAACAGAGCAGCCCCTTTCCCCCCCCCGCCTCCTCTCTGACACTTGTGGGACAGCGTCACATAAACCCACAGCGTTTCTTTGTGTAGACAATTTGTTTATGGTCATAGCACAGTGTGAGCTGGCTACACGCAGGAGGCCACCACAGATGGCAATTGCAGACACATTCCCTGGCCAGGGGAAGGGATTAAGTAAAGCTTTGGAGTGGCTGGCTTTGTTTTTATTTCTTTAATTTAACACATTAGGACAAGTTCCTAAATCTTTAAGTGCTTGGAGGCAAGTGTTTTCCAGCAGTGTGCCCTACGTGGCTCTGGAAAGCAAGCTCAGAGCCTGCTCACAGCATCTGGCAGACCCATGTAAGAAGGAGCTTTCATCCAGGACACTTGAGAAGTTTGCGAGGTTGGCAGAGCCACGTGCCGCTTGCCCATAGAGGAGCAGAGATGGGTGATTTTGGCCCGTTCAGTCAGGGTACCTACCTGCCACGGGCTCAGCAGCATCCCCCTTCATGGGCAGCTGCTGGCCAGAACATCTTTTCCTTCAAAGCTTCCTTTCTACTTCTGGGCAGCAGTACCTGCTGGTGGAAATACCCAGGGCAGCATGGCCAGCTTTGAACCTGCATTTGAAGATGCTGGCATGAGCTGCAAAGGGACAGCTCTGCAGTGCTGGTGTCCACCCTCTTCTCCAGGCCACCAGGAGCAATCACACGGGCTGGCATGAAGGTCTGTGCATGATCCATGACCTTCAATGTTGCTGCAGAGAAAGACCTGCCCTTCTGCTTGTGCTCCTGGGAGGAGTGGGGCCTTAGCCCTGCACACACTGAGCGTCCTGTCCAGGATTTGCACAGGGCTCAGCCAGAAGCCAGTGGAAGCGGTGTGAGCCAGGGCATTACCCTTGTCAGATGACTGGGGGTGGTTTGACCTGGGTGAGGGGAGGGGACACCTTGCTGGGGAAAGGGGGGAACACTACTGTTGGGTCATGATGGGAGATGGGATGCCACGTATTTTGGGAAGAGCATAAGCTGTGCACTTAAATTACTTGAAAAGTAAAAAGTTTGTTTCTTAGCTTCCTCTTTTTTCTCTCATGTGTTGGTATTTCTAAAGGATCAAGGCACTGTTTTTCCTGCCAACCCTTGCTTGTGTTTAGGGAGGGGTTTTGCAAGCACCACAGGGATTTTCCAGCACTTGGACTCTTTTCAAAGGCTTATTTTCCATCAGTTGTTTATCCATTTCCTTCATTTTTTTGCTCAGAGCACAATTAAAGATTCTTAATATAGCTCCTAAAGCAGAGATTTTTAGCTGTTGGTTTGCTATCAGGCAGAGAGTTGGAGGCTTGACCAGTGACCGCTCAGGCTGTGCTTTTCAGCGTAAAGCCAAGATTGCACCGAATATCCACCCTTCTGGTTCCCTGCGAAGATAATCAAAAGCACAGGGGATCATCCCCAGTTACAATGGGCAGCTTGGGGGGGCAGGCGGGCAGAAGTCCCAGTTCACAGTAAGGCCAAAGGGTTGCAACTGCTGCTTTTGAGGAAACATGTGAGTTGATCTTCCCTGGGCTTTTGACAAAATTAAAGCAAATAATATCTATTGCACAATTTTACAGTAATTTCAAAGAACTCCTTTATGTTTGAGCTAACTGTACACTGGAAACCCTCAGCAGTCTCCTTCTTCCCTGTCATCTCAGCCAGTTTATGTGAAAGCCCTGGTGTACACATCTAAAAGGGCTCATCCACGAGGATGAACTTCAGCGCCAATAAAAAGGATGCCCCGTTGTTTTCAAGTATCTGTTTTTACCTTAAATCATGCTTCTTTTATTTATTTATTCTGCAGATTCCTGAAACAAAGCAACCCCTGGCCCCCAAGGTCGAATCCCCGGAGGGATATTACGAAGAGGCTGAGCCGTATGATGTCTCCGTAAATGGTATATCACAGCTAACTCTCGGGGGGCTGCATGCGGGAGATGGAGGGCTTGAGGTTTATGAGAACAAGTAAACGAAAGCGTGGACATTTCTTACAGCTTGTGGGATAAATTTGTTTTCTGATGCTGGTCATGCTTGATATTACAGATCGAATGCTTGTTGGAAAGAAAAGGCTACTGAATAACTCAATTTTTTAACTTCCCTATAGAAATTAGTAGTGTGCCTGGGTTAGTATAACATCACTGTGAAATATTATAAACGACTGTGGGTTCTCTTTGTCTGGATGGTTTTCTGGAACGCAGGCCATAGTCAAGTGCAGGTTTCTATTAAGGAGTGAGTGGTGAAACTGTGGTGGCTTGCATTCATGTCCTCGCGTTCTAATTGTTCCTTTGGGGCTCAAAATCCGTGATGGTTGGTCTGTTCGACACGATAACTGTTTTTATAATTGGCTATTTGTTCAGCTACGTCTCTCGTGGCAGTTCTGCAGCCATCTGTAAACTTGATTTACAAGCTGCCCTGCACGTGAGGGGCCGGTGCGCGGGTTCCCCCTGGGAACGCTCCCTCGGTGCCTGGGTGGGCACCCCCGGCAGTGCCACCGGTACCTGTCACCCGTGGGCTCCGCACCCCTGCTGCACCCAGGCTGAGCTCCCAGAGTCTCACTTTTTAAGCTGTATCCCCGCATCCTTTTGGTGAACACCCTCCATGAGAGATTACCTTCCTCCGATCTGATAGCAGAGCTGATCTTGTCATCGCTCTATAATCCGTTTAAGCCCAAATGAGCGAGATTGTATCGCTCGGCTGCAGAAGCGGGTCTCTGCTCATCAGCCTCGACTGCAGCAGCGTGGGGTGCAGCGACGTACGTGGCGTGGGGCAGAGCTGAGCAGGGAGCACCCCGGCAAGCAGAGAGGGTGTTGCGGATGGAGTGAGAGGGAGGCAAAAATAATGTGGTTTATTGGTGTAAAACAGTGAGTTAACAGAGGTCAGTGATAAATGCAACAATAGCTTATAAGATTCGATGGCAAGGTACACTTTGTTATTTACTGCACAGAGGACAGGGTCAGACAAAACTGTCAGGGAGACCCTCCCCTTGAGTCATGAGGTTCAGAAAAGATCCCCTTGCTTTCTAAACTCCCTCAGAGAGGAGTCTAGGTGTGGCTGGATCCAATCCTAGTCCCAGAGTTAGTCAATGGTTTATGCCTAAAGAATTATATATGCGCAATTAATCCTTTATGTCACTTAGCTAAGATTTCCAAGTTAGCATGCTGTTAGCCACTTACTGAGAATCTGTCGTGGTAAGGAATCTCTCAACCTCGAGGAGTAACCTTGAGCGGCGTCCCTGCTCAAGGGGAGATCCTGGCGTGCAGCCCACTGCCATGCAGGAGAGCTCAAAGGGCTCTTGGGCTGCTCACTATTTATGGGGGTAAGATGATTGGCTCATAGTCATATTTGCATACTGGCCACTGTGCCTAGATGGGCACATTCCACAATAGCTCTTGCCTATTGTATTGTTATCTTTCATCCCCCACATCCGGTGGGTGCATCCTTCACGACCAGACACAGACCAGACGCATCTATCGCCACCAGCACAGGTGGTTATCACTTGAAAGAGGTCAAAGGAGGGGGGGAGTCAGAGACGAGGGGGGAGCACACCGCCACAGAGGGGAAGAGGTAAAAGATTTGGATCTAAGCCCTCGGCTGTCAAATCTGAGCTGTTCGTGAGAGAAGCAGAGTCCTTTCCAGCCCCAGCATGCACCGCTGGGCTTTGAGGCTCCCTGGCAGGGAGGGGCCGATGGCGCCGCTGCTCGAAGTGGCTGGGGGCTGCTGGATCTGAGCAGCCCTCGCCGCGTGCGTGCACCTTGCAGACCTGGGCCGCTCTCAGCTCAGCTTGGGTCACTCACTGTTCTCACCAAGGCTTAGGAGTCACAAAGCTAAACAAACAGGGGAGGCATAGGAAGATCTTTGTTTCTCCGAACCATCCCATTTTGACTGCAACTTCATTACAGTGGTGAATGGGAAGATCGCACCCAGCTCGGGTTCATTGTGGCCGGGGTGACACGTGCTGTTTGATGCAGAGGAGATGTCCCCCCCAGCTCTGCTACATGTAGTTAGGTGCCAGCTCAGTTTTGCCAAAGCACTCTGGGTTGTTTGGCTGGGGACAGGGCTGTGACAGTGGGGTGCAGGGGCATGGAGCCCTCCCGCAGCCGCTGCAGCCTTGTCCCCGCACGGTGTTTCCAGTTGCCTGCACTGTAAGATAAATGGACTTTTTTTTCCCCCCCCGCTGCACATTGGGAAAGAGGATAACACGATAAAAGCCATGGCATGTAAAGACATATGCCGGATTAGCTGGGGTACGGCCACGGATCTGTGTGCTGGGAAAAAACAGGTTACGCTATCCAGACAGCTCCCTAAACTCGCATTGCGTTCAGAGCCTTGGCTGGCAGGAGCGATAAGCACACACCCAGCTTAAACCTCCACTTTTCCTCGGTAACCTGCTGCTCAAAGATGCAAATACACCCACCATCCACGGAAATCCAGGCCAGTCAGATGCCTAAGGAAGCGAGAGATCAGAGCCCTGCAAGCATGGTTGAAAAAAGAGGAAAAAAAAAACCCCAAACCATATGATGGGAGCCCTGTCAAAATGGAGCAGTCTGTGGCTGCTATCAATAGCTGTTTGACTGGCAGGCTCGGTGTTTGACCGAGCAGTATCGCGGTGGTAAGCGGAGACAGGAGCCCGTGAAGCGAGCAGAGGTGGGGCGTGCAAGCCCAGGCAGTCCCCTCCTGTGACAGCTCAGCCACCGCCGGTCCCCTCCGCAGGCCCCAGCAGGTCCCTTCTTCTGCACAAACCACCGGGTGTGCTGCAGCGCCGGCGGCTTCTAAGGTGGTTTGCGTCAGAAGGAAGGTGGCATCATGTCACCGAGAATCTCTCTGCTTTTTGGCAACCCTGTGTTTGAGGTGGTGCCCTGGGGTGAGTGGGAAGGAGGAGCGGGGAGGGACGTGGAGCAGTGGGTATGTGGCACGGGGAGGCTGCGGAGGGCTCGGGAGGGGGTGAAGCGTGGCATCCCATGCAGTGGGGCGGTCAGGCAGCGATGCTGGGAAGCTGCTGCTGCCCTGCTTTGCCTCAAGAGATCAGGCTCCAAATCCCACGGCACACGGGGCAAACCTGCAGATCTCAGTCCTTCCTGCTGGTTCAATGAGTGCAAAACTGGGATCCCCATCCCTTTTTCCCCTCTTGTCCTACGAGATTGTAATAGTATCCCGTACCTGTCCTCCATGGAGTGATGCTCGTTGCTAGCAACTGCTTTGAGACCTTGGTGTGACTGCTGTGGCTAAAGGGCAGCCTGGACGTGCGTGGGTTTGCCCTGGCCAAGGATGCTAAAGCCTGACCCCAGTAACTCCCCATGCCCACTGTGCTCGGTCCAGGGAGCTGCTGGTCGTGTGTCTGACAGAATTACAGCCCGAGCCTTGGAAGAAACCCATGCGCCTCTAAACAAATGGGCGTAGTGAAATCAAACAAAAATAGGAACATCACTAAAATTAGTGGGTGTGCTGCCAAGAAAGGACATCAAAGCAAGCCTCCAGATGGGCTGAGGAGATAGAGGATTCGTGCAGCATCAGAGGTGGGATTGCGAGGCACAATAACGAACCGTGGGTGAATTAATTAAAATGAAGCGGGCGGGCGAGACCACTGGGTCTCGGGGTCCCTCTTTCATCAACAGGATTCCCGCTTCTCCGCTGGGGACGCCTCTGCCTTTCATTTTACAGCTCTGGCAAATGCTGCTGCTTCCCCTTCCTCCTGAGCTGAAATGTGTTAAAGCGTTATCGTCCTCGGCTGCGTTTGCATAATTGAAGGGTGCGATAAGAAACAAAGTGAAAACGCAATGGGCAACGTGACTGCTAACTGAGCAGTAATTATTCCGGCTGAAACAGCTCATCTGCCCTGGCTGATTTTAATTATGATGATGATGATTCTGTTTTAAAGGGAATTGCCTTGTTTGAGGGGATGGCTTGAAAATGTTGTCCCAGTTTGAAGTCTCACCCTATGGTGGGCTCCTCCGTTGGCAGCAGGGACGGGGCAGCCTCACCGGCCAAGGGGGAGTGTGGGACTGAGCCGGGCTGCTGCCCTTGTTCTCTGCCTTTGCTGATCTGTGCCTTTCTCTCTTTGTCTCCCTTTCTCTTTCCTTTTGGCTGTGCAGGTCTGTTTGGTAGGCTTGCTGCGGCTGGACCCAAGCCAGGGTTGCAGGTTACTGAGGGCGTTATTTATGCCACAATAACGATGGGTATGGCATGCTTTCCAAACCTGAAATACATTTTTTTTTCGGTTTGTTTTGGTTTTTTTAAAACCTCAGTTTTAGCAAAGGTGATCAAGTGCCTCTCCTTGGTATTGCCATTACATGCATGGAGGGTAACCACCTCTCCCCTCTCTCTGCCCCTGCTGGAGATATACACAAGGCAGCGTTTTTGTGTGCCTTTCCCCATGCTCAAGATGACAGTGAAGAGAACTTCCCTGGCCTTTATTCCCCTGGTTCTGGCCACTGAAGTGGAGCTGATACGTGGTAACGCTGGCTGTAGTGACAAGTGGCTGTTCAGAGAATGTTGAAGGTGCCCTGCTTGGGCAGAGGCAGCTCTGGCGTGCGAGATGGTTGGAGCTTCTTGTGTCACGGTATTGATTTAGCTCCCTGGGAGGTTGTGGGAAGACAAACAGGAAAGCAGAGGTGGATTAGATAAAGATGTCCAAGAACACAGCTGCCATGGTAATGAGAGGATAAAACTGTGGTCATGATGAAACTGCCGGTAGGTGGAAATGGAGACCTGGTACTGAAGTGCCTGAGCTGTATGACCTGGGATCGAGTGAGCCTTAGTAGTGGCAACGGTGTTGTCTCAAGTCACCCAAGCAAGGTTTGTCCAGTTTGCCAACTACACAGCCTGGAAAAGCGCCTTTCCATCATGGGGCTGTAGCTGTGGCACGGGGCTGGCAACGGCTGCAGCTCTTCAAGTGGAGAAGAGCTTCTCTCATGAGGCCCTTGTGGTTGTGGTTGATGCGCAAAAGAGCAGCCAGGGTTCCCACCAAGAGCATACAAGAGAAGTGTTATTCCCCCAGGAGAAAGGTGGCAGCCTGAGACCTACTGCCTAGGTGAGGGGCACCAGAGGCACCCAAAGGGGGCCAGAGGGGCAGTTAGCAATAGCCCCATGTTCACAAGGAGGGAGATTTAGAAGATAAGGTTCCCTTGGGCATCCTTGCTGCTGCTGCTAGCAGTGCAGAGGTTCAGCTTCTTGGTATTTCTAGGGATGAGAAACCTCAACATTTTTACTCCATCTGGATTTCTGCCCAGGGTGCCTGTGGATAATGCAGTGCTAATGTATTGGGGGTAATGTTTTCCCATAAAGGAGAGACAGTCCAGTATGCTGAGGGTATGGAGATGGTGAGCCAGCAGTGTGCTGCCAGCACCATTCAGAGACTTCAAAAGGGAGTGTTTGCTTTTTAATAAGTTTGTTTAATTGGTGCAGCTTTGATCACTTGAGGGATGTTATAGAGCAAGATTTCACTGCGGGTAAGGCTGTAGCTTTGTTACTGCATCTCAGTTCCTTTTATTTTTAAGAACAAATAAACCCAACTTAAGAAATGTTCTTCAGTGAAGTTCCTAATGCTTTTTTCTCCCCCTCTTTTCTGGCTGCTTTTCCTCTTTTTATTTTGCACGAATCTGATAATGTTACCTTTATGTGGATATTAAGATTTGATGAGAATCAAAATCAGATTAAATTCTGGTGAGAGAAACTTAATGATATTCCTCTGTGCTGTTTGGTAGGACAAGAGTGCAAAGCCCTACACAAATGCTGCCCAAATGTTACCATCTCGCTATGTAAGCTTAACTTGCAAATAGGAGCCATACTACACACGCTGGCAGAGCATTGCAAATTCCCCTGCAGTCAGTGGGAACATTTTCATCGTTTCTGATGAGTCTGGTACCGCTCACCAGCTGTTCCTATCAGCTGAAAACTCCAATAACCCACAATACATTAGAGCTGGGTATTGAAAATCCCAACACATCCTAATAATGTAGCAATCCATTTAAGAATGAACATGAAAAAAGTGATTACTGTTATTTACAGCTGCCACTTATGGCTAATTTTTGCTGCTGCCACAGCATATTACTTCAAAGCCCTTTGCTGTCCCTTAGATGCTGAGCAGAGAGAGACCTGTTACCCGGAATGGGAGAGTGGAATGACGTCTCAAATACAATAGATCATTGCTTTCTGCATGGCCTTGCAAATACCATTTTTACTTCTGACATTCAGAGGACAAGGACTTATTGTAGCTTGCTGTTGCCTTAAAAACTGAGATTGTTTGGCTTGAAGTGGAAAGCAGCAAAAACATCTTTGGTGGAGGGGTGGGGTGGGAAGCAGCAAACACTGGAAGATGTCTAAGAGATGGCTGTCAAATCTGTGGTCAGCTGAGAAGTGTCTTTTGAGTGTTTGCTAACTGAGACTATTAAGCACAAAACATTGCAATGAGATCAGTATTGGGCTAGAAAGAAAAAAGGATCAATGAGGGTTATTTTCCTATTGATTATCCTCTTGGAGGAGAGCCTCAAAAGACACATCCCTACACTGGAAGCTTTTGCATGTTATGAGCATGGCTGAGGCAAGTAATGGGCTCAGAGTCGTCCTAGAAATGTATTTAATGATAGAGCTTTGCTTTTGTTATAGAAGATGGTGAAGCCGTTAGTAGCTCCTATGAATCTTATGATGAAGAAGAGACCAGCAAAGGCAAGTCAGCAACCCATCAGTGGCCATCCACAGAAGCCACCATTGAGCTGATGAAGGATGCCCGCATCTGTGCGTTCCTGTGGAGAAAGAAGTGGCTGGGACAGTGGGCAAAACAGCTGTGTGTTATCAAGGACACCAGGTTGCTGGTGGGTAGATCCTCTGCTCTCTGCCTAAAACGACCTATTTTCTTGAGCTGGGGAGGGACGTGGCACCTCGGGCCATGCTAACTAGCTGGCAAAACCAAAGTACCTCTAGATGCAGTGCTTAAAAAGCCGTGTCCCATTTGGGGGGATTGGAATGAGATTTGGGGATCTCATTCCATTTTCAGAAGGGACGTGGGCATGGGGCTGTTGAGGGGAGCATTTTTGTGGCAAAATCCCAAACTCCCAAAATGGCTAGAGGTGCTTTTTGGGGAAACTTTTTGAGGTGGTTAAGCAGAAGGGATGCTTATCCCACTGGCTAACCACATACCTGACCCTCTAGCAGTATCTGTGAGAGGTATTTCAGACTGTATATGCATGCACGTAGATGTACATGTATCTCTCTACATATAGAGTTGTCCTGTGTGTAGTCTGTGTAGATGCCACAGCTTTGTAGGACCTGTAGGACCTTCTTGTGTTGAGTGTACTTAATGCGTGTGGTTACACTGAGCCACTTCCAGGGTTGAGTTCACGCCAGCGAGCGAGAGGGAAGGCTCCTCCTCACCTCCACCTCTTAACCTGCCCTCCCATCTTCCTTCCCCAGTGCTACAAGAGCTCCAAAGACCACAGCCCTCAGCTCGACGTGAATTTGCTGGGCTGCACTGTCATTCACAAGGAAAAGCAAGTGAGGAAGAAAGAGCACAAGCTGAAGATCATCCCCATGAACGCCGATGTCATCGTGCTGGGGCTGCAGAGTAAAGACCAGGCAGAGCAGTGGCTCAGGGTCAGTGGTGGCTTGCCCCACGAGTGTTCCCATGCTTCTACGCTGGCTTTGCTGGGAGACCGTATCTTATCTCAGTCCTGTCCTTGTGTGCTCTGGCTCGCTTCCTCGCTGCAAGCCCATATACAAATCTGCCACTTCATTTTCGTGTCCCGAGATAGCTTCTTCCTGCAGCTCCCTGCTGTCTTGTGCGTGTGGGACCTCCCAGCCCAGCTGCTGCGGCAGGAGGGACGTCTAGGGTGGGTGTCCAGCATGAATTGGCTGAGGGCAGGGGGAGATGTGGCCCTTTCCCCGAGATGGCAGCAGAAGAGGGAGCCTCTGTGGAGCCTAGGGTGGCAGCGGGGCTGCAAGGCGCCGAGGCTGCCTTTGCTGGCAGCCTCTCCCCAGCTGGCTTGGATCCGGCAGTTTCTGCTGGCTGCCTGCTGCAACACCAGGGAAGTCTCTGGGGTCGCAGGGAGGCCTAAACCGTGGGTCTTCCAGGCTGCTGTGGTATTGCCTATCCTGGGAGGGGGAGGAGTATTGATCCCGCTACGGCAGCTCACTCACAGGCTATGGCTTCCCCTTCCGCACAGGTAATCCAGGAGACCAGCGGTCTGCTGTGCGAAAGCAGTGAAGGCAACCAGTACATCCCAGATTCACAGCGTCTCAGTTACCCAAAGGTACACCTTGTCTCTACAGAGAGAACTAGCACTTAGGCTTTTCCACCCTGTTCCTTTAAAAAATAATAGTTGTAGGCACAGTAATTTTATCTGAGCAAAGACCGATACGAGTATGACCAGACCCGTGTTCCACTGGAAAGGAGCATTATTGGAACAATCTTAATTTTCCTTTGCAATCTCAATCTTCTTGCCACATCTTTCCCCCCAAACTGACTCAGCATTGGGCTGTCCTCCATACGGGGCAGCAGCCACTACCTCACCCAACGGGACAGTTGCGCTTACCAAGAGCTTTGGAAGGGACATAGACTCTTGGACGCCAGGGCTTGGGCCAGTCTCTAGTCCAGGTGTAGGTGACGCTGCCCTGGGGGCAGCTTGTTCCAAAACAGTGGGAGGAGAAAGAAACCTTCACAAGTCACTGGTGGACGCCCAAAATAGCATGAGTGGGGTATCTGTGTGAAAGCGTCTGCTACAGAGAGGGTGGGACCTCAGAATTTAGGAGGGGGGAACAAAGCATTTGCATCGGGTGCTGGCTGGAGGAATGAGTCACGTGCATCTGCAGAGCTTGTGTCTGGTGCTTGCTGGCAGGTGGAGGTATCCGAGAGGTGCTCCGCAGCCTCCGAGAGTGGGAGCAGCACGGACGGCCACCCGGAGACAGCTGAGACAAAAGACGGTAAAACCTCACCCGGGGGATGACAGGGATCGAGCCTGCATGTGGTGAGGGTTTCTGCAGTTTCTGCTGCCGCTGCCACCTCAAACTGACCTGAGGTGGGGTGAAAGCTGCTTGTGAATTAGCTGCCTCTGAATTTTATTTCAGTGCTTTTTTCCATAATGAAGTGACAGGTGGATGTTGGGATTTCTCAGCAGTTACGGAGTTAGGATAGGGCTTGAGAAACCTGGATGCAATACCTGCCCTACCACAGAGATCCTGCGTGACTCTGGGCAAGTCACTTGGGGACAGTTTGAGATGGCATAAATGCCAACCTAAGTGGCCTTCACACTAGGGCATCCAGCTCTGGGCTTTACACTGCATTAAGCATCTATAAGGTGGGGCAGGTAATTACATTAAAAGAGGAGATGCTCTATTAGAAGGATGGTGGGACCCATCTACATATGTGAGAGAGAGAAAGAGAAATCCATGCTGAGGAGTCACTGGAGTCACCCAACAGATGGAGCTCAGCTGCTGAGTCCCTCTGTGCTAGGCCTTCATCATTTTGTTATGATAGCGGGCAAGAAAAGCTGGCCTAAAAGCATCCAACTTGATTTCTTACCAGGATTACCTGGCAATTACACAGCCATATTCACTCACCGACTGATGTGCTCGGTAGGAAAATGTTGAAGAGGGTCTTTGGGCATGAGCTTCCCCCCTCCCCACCTCGAGTCCCTCTTTTAGAAAGGAAAAGACTCGAATGCAGTAAATATTTATGGGTAATGTTTTTTAATTCAGTTCTTTGTAGTGTAAGAAAATGAAGGGAGGTTGGCACCTGCACAGCAAGACCTGTGCAAACAGCCTTCCCGCAGCCATGACTGGCGTTGGGTCAGAACTGACCCAAGTTTAAAGCGTTACAGATTAAGTGTGTTTGGCAAAGCACTTAACTGAGATTACTGGTGCCATCTTGTTCATCATCTCCTTGGGCCTTGGACTATGACAGCCTGTCCCCGAGTTGCAGGTTTGCTCTCTGCAAGGGAGGTTTGTGCTGCAGTGCTGTTGGTGCAGGGCGGCCATGCAGGCAGCTCTGGGGCAGGGCACCCAGCTGGGACAGCCGGCCGTGTGTATGGCTGTGAGTTGGGAAAGCCACGGGTATATCTTCTTCTTTTCTGGTAGTCAAAAAGAAAGGCACAACCGGCCTGAAACTGAGCAACTTGATGAACCTCGGGAGGAAAAAATCCAGCTCCCTGGATAGCCCAGAGAGATCCCTGGAGACTTCAAGTAAGTGGCAGCATGAGTCCTTCTGCAGGGACTTGTCTCGGGACCGGATCTCGGTGTGCAGAGCAGGACGAGCACCATGATCGTCCTCCCCAAACGCGCGTGTGCCAGGCTGTCTGCTGGGGGAGGCAAAGAGGCCACAGTCTGCTTGTCCTTGCCAGTAAATCCATGCGGATTGTGCTGCCTCTTGCACGTTAAGGTGACTGTGTGGCTTACAAGGGTGGGCAAGAGCTCACGGGGTGACCCAAGAGGAAGGGCAGGCAATACCAGAGGTGCACGCAGAAGGCATCTGTGCTGCTGATGGCCAGGGTGTGGGAGTCAGCAGGGAGAGAGTTGTGTGGGACAGCTGGTATTCACCACCGGGGACCAATTTTATCCAACCATCTGCAGGCAACTTGCTGCTCCAAACCTTACCTGAATTTCAAGGGTCTCATTTTGAACAGATTTTTACCCTTTTCACCCTGTTTCATATGGATAGGACAGCTTGTCTTTGTGCTTTTGCTCTTTGTCATTGCACGTGGCTTTGTGTTGCGTGGTGATCTTGGAACTTACCCATCAGACTTCCCCATGTGCACAGATAAGTTTGGATTCCCTTTCCCCGTGGGGCAGAAAATGTGCCTAAGTAATGTGTGCTTGCTTGCAGGTTACCTGAATGTGCTAGTGAACAGCCAGTGGAAGTCCCGTTGGTGTCAGATAAAAGATGGTCACCTCCATTTCTACCAGGACAAGAATCGAAGCAAACTGGCTGAGCACCCCCTGAGTTTGGCAGGTTGTGAAATTATCCCAGAGCCAAGCCCGGATCATCTCTACTCCTTCCGCATCCTGCACAACGGGGAAGAACGGGTTGTTATGGAGGTAGGGTGTATGTCTGTCTCCAAGAAAGCTTCTGCTTTAAGTCATCAGCTTGGATGTCTTAGTAGGCCTAAATTCTGGTGAGGTCCTCCAGATGAATCCTCAGTCCAGCAAAACAGAACCTGAATTGTGGGACTTTGGTTCATCTGCCTGTGGTCACCTAGAAGGTGTCCCACCTAGCTGGTAATCCAGGCTGTGCCTGATGCTGGATTCTCCAGAGGACCATCATCTTAGGATGGGATGAAGGGTCCTCTGGAGATGCCCATCTCTCTCCACTGACTATAGGATAACCTTGGGTGATTAAGTTATATGGGATGCATTTCAGATGGTTAATGTTAGATGAGAGGAATGCCACTTCAGGGATTATGTCTGTGGTTAGGAGGAACAGAGACCTTCATCTTCTGAAAACAGAGAGTCCCAAAGCCATGGGTCATGCATCCCAAGTAAACCAACCACAGATCTGCCCCTGAAAGTGCAAGTGAATTCATCTCCATCTGTTACTTTCCTTTGCCTGCATCCAGGACTGTTTATCTCTAATCTTAGTTCTCTCTGACGACAGCGTGATTATAGTAGGAGGTGGACAATGTGAGCAATTTCCTGTATTTTTTCCAGTGGGTGGAATATTTATAGCTAAACAACTGACTCTGAGGGCCTGCCATGAAGTTTGAAGGTGGTGGTGTTTAGCTTCTGATTAGGGTATGTCTGGGTCTAAGAAAATTTGCCTAATTAGAGATGTGAAGAAGAGGTGCTGGGAAAATTTACATTTTGTGAATGGAAGAATCTGTATTTTGTTGGGATGTCAGACTCAACGTACAGACTGGCTGGCTGGCGGCCTTCCCAGGGACTGAAGTCTCTGCTAAATAAAACAGATTGAAAGCTTAAAATATACTTTCCAGTTTGGGATTCACTTGCCCTGAATTTTGCTGCTTTGTGCTTAGAGCTCTAACTCCTCAAATCAAAGGAAAAGCTGGCTGCATCAGCCCACCTCTTCTTGCCTCAGGTAGAAACCCCCCGCTGCTGGGAGGTGCCTGTGGCTTTTTGCTGGAGCTGACTTCGAGGCACCAAACAAACTCTTCGTTT
This sequence comes from Egretta garzetta, assembly GCF_000687185.1. Lineage (NCBI taxonomy): Eukaryota > Metazoa > Chordata > Aves > Pelecaniformes > Ardeidae > Egretta > Egretta garzetta. Next base: position 838,872 of record NW_009259236.1, read on the forward strand.
TGCAAAATGTCAGACTGTTCACTGCAGCTGGGAATTTGGTACTGATCATGTTAAAATGAGGGGCTCCCTCTTTGGTGTTCTCTGATCCCACTTTACACTCTTCCCTTCCCCTCTCCCCTGTGCAAACAGCCCTAGAAGGGGTTTGGGCTCCGGCGTGAGGAACTCCCAGGCTCCCTGGTGTGCTCGGGTCTCCTTGCGCCTGTGTTGGGCAATCCCATTGCTGCGCTCTGCTGGTGCAAAACAAAACCCGCATTTTTTCCTTGCCAAAGCCAGCTCCCCGCTGGCATCACCAGCCCCAGAGACCTGCTCTTGCAGGCAGCTGTGTTGATCGCCATTGAAAGGAAAATGCAGACTGACTAGAAATTGTAGGAAGGCGTTAAGCGAAGAGCTGCATTCATGGATCTTCCAAATTTGCGCATCAGTCCACATGCAGAGCAGTACTTCTTCCTTCTTTAAACGCGGTCTCAGGTTTAATATAAATACCCGGCCGTTCATCTTCCCCTCGCAAGCCCAGAGGACTGCCTGCGTTAGCCCTGGGGAATGCAGAGAAACTGCTCCTACAACCTGTGCTTTTGTCCGATCACCTCATAGGCAAAGTCCTCGGAAGAAATGGGCCACTGGCTGGGCCTCCTCTTGTCGGAGTCAGGTTCAAAAACCGACCCGGAGGAATTTACCTACGATTACGTGGATGCTGACCGGGTTTCCTGCATTGTGAGCGCCGCGAAGAACTCCTTCCTGTACGTCAGCGGTAACGCATGGGGCTGCAGGGTCTGGGGGAGGGGGAGCGAGCCACAGCAGGGGGCCCTCCACCTGCAGGAGGTTGGCTGCCATGGGAATAGGTGGCAAATTTGCGGCTGTGGCTCAGTCTCTTTCTTTGGAAGCTCAGTGTGGGACAGGAGAGCACTTGTCATTGTCCCACCATGACACATCTAACCTGAGCTGCAGCTTGCCGTGGGGCTAGAGGCACGTGCCCAAGTGGCTGTTGGAAAGGCAGGTTGGTGGGGTGGGCTTGGCTGGGAGGGTGTGGGACCATGGACACCCAGCCACACAGTTCATGGTTCCACTGGGGCAAGGCAGTCATGCTGCTGCGGGGCTGTGCCCGAGGGCTGGGCCAGAAAGGAAGGAGCTGAGGGGAAACATGGCCCCGCTCTGGTGGGTGCTGCTTAATGGGCAACGGGAGCGATCACACTGCTGCACAGCTCTACCTTCGCATCTCCTGCGTCTGGCCGTGTGGCCCTGCCAGACCCCAGGACCGCTGTGTTCAGATGCCCCAAAATGCAGCACAGCGCAGCCACGCAGCGAGAGCGATCCCTCTGATGGGATGTCCCGCTGCCCGCTCACAGCTTAATGCAGAGGAAGTACTCTGAGCCCAACGCCTACATCGACAACCTGCCGAAGGGCAGGGTGCAGCAGGAGGAGCTGTACGATGACGTGGATCTGCCAGACCCGCCGCTGGTAAGATACCCGGTGCTGCAGGCAGCCGCCCCGCTGCTCTGCGGAGACCGTGGGCAAACATGGGGCTGGGGGGCATCTCCAGGAGCGAAGGGGGAGGGTTTTCAGACTGCAGCAAAGGGGATTCCCAGCCCCCGGAGAAATCCAGGCTTTTGCAGCGGGGCAGAAGTGGGTGCTGGAGAGGAGTTGCTAAGGAATGGGTGAGAGGTTTCCAGCAAGGTGCTGTTGGGGTCCTCAGGCAGCTGGGATAAAATCCCAGAGTTGCCCTCAGCAAAAAGCATGGATTATTTGGTGATAGATAGTGGATTGTTTGAGCCTGGTCTATCAAAATTCATTTTGATGCCTGCGAGAGCAAGTCCCGTGTGTAAGGTCAAGAAAGATGAGCCATGCTGGGGATGGGATTGTTACCCTGGGAAAGGCAAAGCATCTGCCGGGGGTTGCTGGATGTACAACAGTGTGAGATCCTTGCGTGGGGCTGCTCCTACCACTGGAAAGACCAACTGAAGGGGAGCAGGAGGAGCCTGTCCCTCAGTACACCAAAAAGCCCTGTATGGAATGACTTAGAGAATGGGGTTTTAGTTCCTCTAAGGTTTATGGAAGATACTCCAGATTGCCCAAGATGCTGCTGCTGCTCTGCAGTGAGATGTTTCCTGTACTTCTGGCTGCAGCAGACGGTCCCTTTTCAGGGGAACATTCTCCTTTTGCAGGAAGAAGTACCCAAGAGCGAGAGCAAATTGGAGGGAGACCAAGACAGAGTGTACCTGGATCTCACCCCGGTGAAATCCTTCCTACACTGTGCTGGTAAGAAGTCATGTCAGCCTTCACCCCTCAGCTCACCGTCTTTAGAAAGGGCTGCCAACAACAAGGCTGCAGCAGAGAGCCCAGCTGAGACAGACCCCGTGGCTAAGGAAGCCGAGCCCTGCAGTAAGGCAACGGAGACCTTGGAGCAGGTACCGTCCTGAACTGTGGTGTGGGACCAGGCTTAATCAGTGAGCCAGTTCCCCCACCACATCATCCCACTTCATTTCCCACCCCCCCAGAAACACCCAGAGAAGCTGGAGCCCGAGGAGGCACCACCACGGATGCCCGCCATCAAAATCCAGGCGCAGCAGCAGAACATCGCCTTCCCCCAGCCGGCCCCCGAGCTGCCAGTGGGCACGGTGACGGCAGGCACGGTGACGGGGGGCAGTCCCCAGCTGCTGCCCGCACACCGGCCCAAGCTGCCGCTGCCGGGTGAGTGGGCTGCACCACTGGGTGCCTGCTGCTGCAGGGGCTGGGGGAGAGGTGGTACTCCAGGTGCGAGTTTTGCCCTGCTCTATGGTAGCTTTGTGGTGCCCAGGGGGGCCTGATGCATCTCCTGGTTGGTGACCTTCCTAAGCCTCATCTGTTTTGTTTCCAAGCTCCTGAAAACATTTTCCCTCCCACTTTTCCCCCGGCTAAGCTTGTTTTGGTGGGTTGTGTTTCCAGCAGCAGCAGTGGAAACCAAGCTGGGCAAGAACAGGACGGAGGCAGAGGTGAAGCGGTTTACAGAGGAGAAGGAGCGGCTGGAGAAGGAGAAGGATGAAATCCGGGCTCAGCTCACCCAGCTGCGCAGGGAGAGGCGGGAGGGGAAGGAAATGCTTGCAGGCAGCACAGGTAGAGCAGGGCAAGAGGTGATGCATGAAAATGAGCCAAGGTAGGACCACGGGAAAGGAGAGGGTGATGAACCTAGCCCACCTGGGACCAGAAGGGGCTTTGGACCTCCAGTGTGGAGAGACCTGGTGCTCTGAGACAAACCACGTAGCCCAAATCACACTAGAGTAAGAGCTCACTCTGTCATGATCCCTTAGGGGCAAGATACAAGAAAAATGTACAGGAGTAAGCCATGCATTTGTCAAGCATTGAAACGGGCTGCTCAGGGAAGTGGTCGAGTCCCCATCCCTGGAGGTATTTGAAAGCCGGGAAGACAAGGTGCTTAGGGACATGGTTTAGTGGTGGATGGCAGGGTTAGGTTAAGGGTTGGACTTGATGATCTTAAAGGTCTTTTCCAACCTAAACAATTCTATGATTCTATGCTCCAGTCCCTGCTCCCCTCACGAGCTCCCCAAGTCCCCTGCAGCCCCCCAGAGCTGCGTGCCGAGGAGGTGCAGTGCAGAGCTCCCACCGGTACCTGGTGTCCACCCGAGCTCTGCACTGGCCACCCAGGAACCGACCCGCACCAAGCAATCCCTCCCTTTGCAGACAAGATCCTGGAGCAGAGGCTGAAGGAGATAGAAGAGGAGTGCAAAAAGAAGGAGAGCCGGAGGGTGGACCTGGAGCTGAGCCTGGTGGAGGTGAAAGAGAACCTGAAGAAGGCAGAGTCTGGCCCTGTGACGCTGGGCACTGCTGTGGACACCACGCACCTGGAGAACGCAGCCCCCCGGGTATGTGGGGACACCCCTGGGACACACAGCGGCTTTCTGGCAGCTGGGTGGTCACCCTGTCTCAGCCTGCTTAATGATATAGTAATTAATTACAATTATATGATTATGTAATATTACATAAATTTATAGATTATATTTATGTATTTTCTAAGTATTGTGTTAATTATAGTATATATTATACATAATAATATAATGAGGTAACAGCAGTGATGGGGAGGTGAGGGGGGCTGGGGCTGAGGACAGCAGCAGTATTTCCC
>NW_009259236.1:843010-850654 GCF_000687185.1 Egretta garzetta
GTCCCCAGGACATGGAGATGGTCACTGCCTGAGCCCTGCTCCGTACCTCTGCTCAAGGCTTCAACACCCACATGCGTTACATATGTATGTCCTGGTGGTGGCTCAAAATTGGCATGGTGCTGAAAAACACACCTCCGTGCAGGCAGGCTGTGGCTGTTCAGCTTTTCCAGGAGATGCTGGTGCGGAAAGTAGTCTGAAGTCATCATGATTTATAATATTTTTACTGTAGATCCAGGCAAAAAGTGCCAGTCCAGCAAGTAGCACAGAGAACTCACCAGTCAATTCAGCAACGGCTTTAAAAAACCGGCCTTTATCCGTCATGGTGACGGGGAAGGGAACAGTCCTACAGAAAGCTAAGGTAATGCGCCAGTTGGTACAGGAGAAAAATCCATCTGGGACAGCCGCTGCTTCTCCCTCCCAGCAGTGGAGCAGACTGGGTGTGGTGGGACGGGGCTGTGGGGGTCTGGGAAGCGCCCCTGACTGAGCACCACTCAGAGCCGGCCAGCCTGGTTTTCCTCTGGCCTCTTCACCTGGGCTTGCCCTGGCTGTGACTTAAATGAATAGATGCATGTATTGCTTATAACAGAGAGACATCACTCACCCACCCCGTGGCCAAAACACTCGGGTACCGGATGATCGGGTTGATCCTGTGCACTACAGTGGCTTGCCAGATTTGCCTTTTGACTAATTTGCCTTTATTCCTTGGCAGGAATGGGAGAAGAAGGGAGCTAGTTAGAACCACATTTTTCAGAGATGGACTAAAGACTGGAATTGCCTATGCATGGCCAAGGGGATTCAATCATCTGTAGGTGGAGGTTGGGTGTGCAACACAACCGCACACCATGGGCCTCCTCCACGTCGCGCCAACTGCTCAGACGCAGCAACGGAGTCAGCAGCTGCTGATAACGAATTATCCCAAATGATCTTGCTCTTTCCAGACAAGTCCCAATCACGTAGCTAAAACAATAACAACCAGTGGCAATCCTTGCATCAAATTCCTAACCCAGTTGATGTAAACAAGAATGTTACTGTACATAGGGGAGTTTTGCGTATTTCTACTCTGAAGGTTTATCAATGAGTTATTAAGTTTCTGTATTAGTGACAGTAGTGGGTTCAGAAGGGGCCTCCGCTATTCTTTATACCCTGGTGGTTTTAAACCTGTCATGGCAAATTGAAGTCAGGTAAAGTCTCGCCTGTCTTGCTGCCAGTCACCGCTCAGCTGCAGACCAGCCAGCCTTCGGTCAAGGGTGATACCCACGCCTGAGTGATGCTCGAGACATGAATGAGAAGCACACACAGCAGCCTGGCCAGGGGATTTTTAATCAATGTCCCAATGCATCCCAGCATGTGCTTACTCCTACCAGCCTGCTGCAGATTTGCCAGAATATCGAGAAAGCTCCCCGTTCACCTTGTGGTGCTGCAAGCTGTGCTACAGACTGGTGGCACCATGAGCTCTGGGCAGACAATCTGCCAAGTACATTCAGTTAATTTTCTTGAAGATCTTCATCTACTTCACCTGAGGAGTTTGTTCTGAGGAAAAAAAAAAAAATCATATTTGAATGCTTGTTAATAATTTTCCAAAGGCCCAGGCCGGTTCAGTCTGTTGGATGGGGAAGCTGGATCCCGATGCACCCTTCAGGGCTTAGCCCTTTCCAAGGAGAGGGGTGATAAAGCCACCACCATGCTCCTGCCCTGGCTGTGTGCACCACTTTGCTGATGCTCTCTGGTCCCCACGGAGCCACAGCAGGCCAAGCCAACCCCACAGCTGTACAATCTGCTGAAGACATCCCCATCCCACAGGGCCAGGGCTCTCCAGGCGAGGTTACACGGCCGTGTCTCTGGTGGGCTGCTGGCCATCTTGGTGCTGTCACCCTTATTTCCGAATTATTAAACTTAACGTAGTCTTTGGGCCCTGGCAGTGTGGCTCACAAAGCCCAACCCCTCTATGCACTAGCCAAGCTTTCTAATTAAAGATGTTGGCCATTTGGGATTGCTAGAGAGGTTGAGATTTGAAGGGTGTAGGTGGTGTCAGAAATCCATGCACCCTCCCCTCCCTGTAACCTGCTGTCATGGTCGATGGCCTGGAGGCACCCCAGTGGTCCTTCAGCCCTGGGGCCCAGGCTCAGTGTTGGGGTTGACTGTGCCTGGGCTGCAGCTGTTTTCCAATCTTGTGAAGCTAAAGCAGCACCAGTAACCTGGTTGTGTTGTTCCTGGGGTCCTGCAGCTACACTGATGAGCATCACACAGAGCCAAGGTGCACACAGACAAGCAAAATGTACCTTCCCAGCCCTTGAAAACCTGGCCTGAGGCCACCTCTAAAGGGATGATCCTTCTTTGCACAAAGGCTCAACTATGGGGGGGGGAGTGGGTGCAGGGCTGTGACACCCGGAGCTGGTGGTGGCACTGGGGTGAGTGGGGCTGTGCTGCCGAGGGGCTCTGGGCTTGCTTGCTACCACCATGGAGCTGGGGTGCAACAGAGCACTTAGGCAGGGTATCCTGGAGGCAAGAAAGGTGCCTTCACTCCTACATTTGTGGTTATGTTTTTTTTTTTTTTGCTGCTGCAGTGCAGATGGATGAATTTGCTATCTCTGGCCCCAGGAGACATTCATCAGCCCCAGCTGTCAGACCTGTCCCCGTGCAAGGTTTGCACATAGGTAAAACTCATGCAAATAAACAACTGAAACTTCTGGTTCAGGCCCCAGGGGACTTTCCTTTCCAAAGTAAGGGGAGGCCATGGACACCATGAAGCTTTTGTTATGCCCCATCATGAGATGGCAGGGGCCCCTCTCTATACCCTACATCTATTGTGTAGTACCATGCCCTCACCATACATCCCCCTGCTGTCCTCCAGAAGTTGTCCAGGCTTTTCACAGCGGTGCTGAGACAGCGATGGCCGAGAGCAGCTCTGCTTTCCGCCCCACAGCCCAGTCAGCTTCAGTGGTCCTGCTGGGATATCCCCACCAGGCGATGGTAAACCTAGGCAAGTCCTGAGCAACACACACATTCCCCAGACAAGAACCGTTACACAATGTCCCTGTATCCCCATTGTTTTCCTAACTCAAGCCATTTCCTTTGTTGTAACTGTGACCTATAAAGTGGCGCTTTAGAGGGTTTTATAATAAAATGTTGAGTATATTATGTTACCAGTGGTTTTTTTTCTTTGTAATGTGGCTTGTCCCTGCTCTACTTTCCAGTAGATTTCAAGCACAGCAAACCTGTTACTACAAAGTCCTGTAGCTATGCAGTCTACAACGGCAATGGATTATATCTTAAATAATTTAGTCCTCCATAGCGACTGCGCCGTCAACCAAAAAAATTTTCAGACAGCTAACCCACTGGAAAAAAAAAAAAAAAATAGCAATAATCCTGACGCTTTGCATGACTACATGTACCAGATTCCTGCCTCTGTCTCAGTAGTACGGTCCTCTTGCACAAGCTCAGCAGAGACAAATGCACCCAGTACCTTCCTCTGGCCACTAGATAGCAACGGTGTGCAAGGCTGAGTGCCTGCTGCAGCACCCAAGGGGAACCCAGGATGGGGTTGAGCTGAAAAGGAAAGAAAAGATTTAGTAAAGAAAGTGGTTGAAGTCAGTCTTTGCAGAACAGAACCAAACCAGACACGTTTGTGCAATAGCCTTTGGTGGCTGTACCACCATGAGCTCCGCTCCTGCAGAAAGCTTGGGAAGGAGCCGTAGCTACGGCACGAAGTGCTGGAGAAGGTCCCGCTCCCTTTCCTTCCCGAGGAAACCTGCCAGCAAGGCCATTAGTGTCCCGTCAGCCTCCAAGCCCCAGAATGCCAAAAGACCAACTCGATTTGGGATTGCTGGTTCTGCGAGCCAAAGGGGCAGCTGCAGTTGCTTTTGCCCTTCCCCAGCAGCGCTGCCTGTCACCTATGGCTGCCTTGTAATGCCCCAGTCCCAGCACACCTCTGCCTTTGAGTCCCCATGGAGCATCCTGGTAGCAAACACAGCTGCCAAGGGTCACGGCTGCACCCAGCCTGAAGGGCTTGCTCAGCCGAGGACCACCAAGCCCTCCTGCGCAACCCAATGCAGTCCCATCCCACAAAATGCCACGCTGAAGGATTCCACAGAGAGCTCCCTCTGCTACAGAAAGAAAACGCACAATTTAATGCTCACTGTTACTGCCTCGTTAGTTATTCCCACTGTAATTCTCCTCTGTGTACAACGCAGCCGGGCTGCCATGGGGCCCACAGTGCGTCACAAAAGCGGAAACCCGTATTCTTCTGGAAGGAAATTTGCTGCTACAAACCATTTTTCTTTGCAATTTTCTCACCTAAGTACCTCCAGTTCTTGCTTTGGCTACGTGGAGCAACCCTACAATAGCTACTGGGAGATCCCACCAGCCTGCCTAGCACATCTAGAGAGCTAGTGGGCACTTCGATTTTCACCTGAGACACAAGTAAAAAGTGACAGATTTTAAAGAAAAAAAAATATAATCTCTTACTGGAGGAGAAGTTGGCCTGAATGTTTAGAGAAGTTGCCTGGGGGTATGAATCAAATTCATTTACTTGTACTGAAGAGAATTAAGACTCCAGGCTTTTAGCAAGCTGGCTTTGAGGAGAGCATCAGCCGACCCGGTGCCAGCACTGTGACACCTCTTCCAGGCTGGCCCTGGGTGTCGGTGCCCGGGGAGGGTGGCACAGCAGGGTCCAAAGCCCAGCTCCCCTGCTGCGGCCTTCCTTGGCATGGCTTTGCTTGCTGAGGGAAGGTAAAAGGGGGGGATTCATGGCACGCACTTAAATCCCAGTTTCTTATAGGAGAAACAGGCTCTCCCCTGAAGTCAGCACGTGGTCTATGACCAGCCAAGGCTCATCCAGTAATCCTACAGAGCGAGAGTAATTCACAGCTCCGTTAGTAACAGCCCAGACATCCAACAACCTGGCACAGGCAGCGCCCTCCACGCTCCCCTGATGCCAGACAGGATTAGTGCTGGCTTCACAGGGACCCCCCTCCTTGGTGGCTGTGCCAGGCTCAAACATCAGCCCAGCCTTAAGGGAATGAGCTCCCATCAGGTTAAGTTCTCATTAAGTTTTTCTGACTGAATCAAAGGAAGTCTGTGAGAGTGAATTTAATAAGGGATCATGTCAGAGACCCAAGTCACTTACTCCTTTTTTTAATTAAAATTTGCAGGAGAAAGGGCCTAGAAATTAGCCAGGATCTTCAACTCAAATTTTTTAAAAGAAAAACAAAAAGAAAACAGCTCCAACAACTGCTCAGCAATGTCCTGCTTGCCCATGGGATCAGCAGGTCTCTCCAAGCCCATCCCATACATCCTGATCCTGGTATCAGCTGAGCTTTTCCCATCTCCTCCCAATGCCCCGACCCCTCCTTACCTTGCAAAGTACTTTGTCTGGTACAAAAGGAGAGCTGATGGGCAACCCTCCAGGGCTTTGGCATTCAGTCACGTTTAGGAGGAAGGTCACAGTGGCAGCACACATAGATGCCCGACAGACAGGGACCCCTGAGGCATTTCGGGCACTGAGACCTCAGCCAGATGCACCCAGAGGCTAAGGGCTGGGTTTTAGAAACCAGCTTTCCTGAAACTCCTCCATCAGTTTCCAATTTTCATACCATCTCTACTTGGGTAACTGATGCACAGGGCTAGATGTATCCCACACAGCATTAAAATGTTGTCTCCAGCACGAGATTTCAGCCTGCAGTTCCTGAACCACACAGAGAGGTTTGTCTGTCTGTGCCTAAAACCAGCAGGATGGTACAAAGGCAGGGTGTACCCCAACTCAGGAGCCAGGCGAGCATCCTTTGCCCCAGTAAAGCCCATGCACTCTACAAACGTACTTACTAGCTAGGTAATTAATAAAATAAAAAGAACTTGCAAAGATTATCTCCAAACCACATTTGCCACAAGGCAAAGTGCTCAGCAGCACTGTACAAACTACCCTGCAGGCACCAGAGATACAAGGAAATGGTGTTAAACACCCACACGAGGCCAGGAAAACACATCCCAGCTCCAGAGCTGCATGCCAGGCATGGTAAAGGTGCTTCAGTTTGAGCGGGAAGACCAATCCTGCAGAGGACAAATGCCTGTGAGGAGCGAACCAACGATGCTGTTAGACAAACTATAGCGGAGAAACCACCAGGTTGCTGCAAACCCAACGACACAACGGGACAGCGAGGGTGAGAAGTCATGGTCTCCAGAGCAGTCTGGCTGGAATCCAGCCACCTCCATGGGCACTTCTGCACCATAAACCGCAAACCACATCTTTGGATGTCAGCTGCGAGCCTGATCTAGCCCATTCTCCCTACAACAAGAGATGACTGACAGTTTCAGAGGCAACGCTTAGCTACAGCCATGCTTAAGTAACTTACTTTAATAAATCAGTTTCTCTTTCTATCCCAAATGTCAGCCCTTCAACTCGGCCTCTGTTGTGCTGTGCCTTCGGCACCGAAGGACACAGCTGATCTACTAAAGTGGCAGTGAAAAGAAAGAGGAAATTCTTCTTTCTCCTAGCCTGGTTTCTCCCACAAGGCACCACACTGTTGCTTCTGTCTCAGTGCCAGCTTTCATCCCCAAGAGTGCTTTAGACCATTCTTCTTCTGACAACAAACCTGCGGAGTAATTTGTGTCTCTCTTTGTACAATCTAATTCAAACATGGGGCCAGGACATCTGAGTGAAGGGATTTGTCTTCTTCTGGGAACAATAGATGCTATTTTCAGGAGCACTGGCACTCACAGTTCATGTCTCTGCCTCGGCCCCATCGAGAGACGCTCCTGCTCTCCCGAGGTGATGGACGCCATGGGAAAGGCAGCAGAGAACAAGGCACTGCGAACCACCGGCCCTGGGGGAGCAATCACGTACATTTTACAGCTTCACGGGCAAATTGATCTAGGGATCCAGTGAGGCTGATGCTCTGAAAGATGCAGGCACATGGCCAGACTGTCTCTGGAGACACGTGAGCCACCATAGCCCACCTGAGCGAGTCTCTGCAGAGACCACTACTGCGCTGAGGACAAGATCAGCTTAAAACAACAAGGGGAGGCAGAAATGCCATTCAGCTCATCTGTCTGGCTCCAGGCCAGGACAAGCACCCTGTTCTCTCCAGCCAGCTCCAAAAGGAGAGCAAAGCGACACGGCAAAGCTCAGAGCCATGGAAACAGCACCAAAAAGAAGAGGTGAGACTTGACCTGGAACAGGCAAAAAAGAAGGAATAAGAGAATGACGTTAAACCTGAAAGCAGACCAAGGTCCAAAGAGCAGCCTCATGCCTCCGTCCAGAGCCTACAAGAGCCCAGACAGTTTTTTGGAAATGATTTGGGGATTGCCCTCACCTGGTGTGTTTGCAGCACAGGTAACTGAATTTGACCTGTGTCAAATCTAGGAGAAAAATAGCCCACACACCTACTAAACCCAGCAACACACACCCACTGTCACAGCTCTGCCTTGGAGTTGCATAAACCATTGAACGCTCTTGCAAAACCAGTCCTTTTCAAACCCCTCCTTACCAAAAGTACACAGCTACGAAATGCCTATGAAGATCCATTTAGATCACTCCAAATAAATTCAGAGGAGAAAGTGGCATGGACAACTTACAAAACCGAATGAGGCTCATACTGAGTTCTCCTTCCTCTTCCTCCTATTTGCCTTCCTGCCTGTAACAAGCCGTTC
>NW_009259236.1:850697-870101 GCF_000687185.1 Egretta garzetta
AGCTCCAGAATTGCTCAGGCTTGCACATATTTTCAGACTACTTCAAAGATCTCTCAAGAAGTCTATTAAAAACAAAAAAAATCACACGGCACTAGAATCTGGATGAGGAAATGCAAAATGCCAATAATAAATACTTAAACACAAATATTTACTTCAATCAAAAAAGCAGGAGAGCACTGGGAAGCCCAGTTTGTGCAATGCAGGAATTGGGAACAGCCTCAGCACAGTCCCTGTGCTGCAGCAACTCAGTCGCTGCCCAGGACAGGGGTGGCTTGCTGGATCCTGCCCGCCAGTGGCAGCGAGGGTTCCCAGTCAGAGAACTGGAGCACTCAGTGCATCTGTGTCAGTGTCTCTGATCCATGTGCCTTTTGGTGTGCCGGGGGCGTCTTGAAAAGTGCTGCAAACCACTTGAACTCCGCTGCACATGGGGGTGTGGAGGAAGGACCAGGGATCTCAGAGAATCGCCCCGGAGAACTCCTGTTGCAGAACAGAAACACAGACATGGGATAAGGGCTTTAGGACCAAGGGATAAGTTCGTGCTCAGTCCATTACAACCCAACAAGCACCCACTTGGCCTTGGCCGACCAGCATTAGAGGCCATGGGGTGGAAGTCAGAACCCCTGAGCTCAGGTAAAGAGCACAATACTATGGGGGAAAAAACACTTAATGGAGAACTTCTCGCTATGGGCACAGGACCACCTCTAGGGAGCTGGAGGCTCACCCCCGCCTGGCCATTGCTTCCCTGCTGAAGACCACGGAAAGCACTGAAAGCAACAGGGGCTCACGCTCCAACAGAGACAGCTCCCTCCCATTAACAGGGAGCCAGAGCTCTCCACCCCCAGAGTCAAGGAGGGTTCGTTTCTTCTAGCAGGGCAGAGGGAAAAGAGGAACAGAACAGAGTGGAAGAAGACTACCAAAATTAGACCTTCTTGGGGTCCCCTCACGGTCACCTCGCTTAGTGAATGTGTAAAACAGGGCATAGCTGCTTGAGAGGAGCCCTTGTTCCCCTTGGCAGCCCAAACCTCTCCACTTTCCACGTGACAGAGGCCACCGACCAGCTGCCCAAGAGTTACAGCCACATCTCTGCTCAAGGGAGAAGGGGAGATGTGGGATCCGTCTGATGGGGCTGGGCAGGATGGACAGCATCTGCTGGGACTGCCGCCCACTGAGCCTTACGCCTCTCGCAGTGGGGTCCTTCCCAGCCGTGGCACTCGCACCGGTAGCTCCCAGGCCCAAGGATGCATACGCCCTGGTTCATGCACGGGTTGGGTTTGCACAGGTTCACGGGGCTTTTTGCTTCTGCAACAAACACAAGTAGAACAGAAGGCTCAGGGACATCTACAGAGTATTAATAGCTACAACTCACATCCATCAGGAATGCTGCAAAAATAACAGCAGCTATGTATCCCAGACATCAGAAAATGTCATCTAGGGCTAATGGGATGGGAAAACCACATTAACGTGGCAGAGGGTGCAAGCTCACAACGCTGTCTTGATACAGAGGACAAACTCCTCTGCATTTAACCTAAAGAAAAGGAATAAGAGCTTTGCTAAATGTTCTGATCTGGAAGCTAATATTCCTAGTAAAGCTTAAAGAGCAATGTCACATCAGGCTGAATGTCAAAGAAAAGCAACATGGAGCATCTTCAGAGCTGTGCACTGAACACACGAGCACCTCCAAACCCCCCGGATCCAGACACTATCAATGCAGAGCAAGACACATGCCCTGCTCCAAGCAGTTTACAACCCAAAACGCCACTGGAGTTCAAACCCCATTTTGCCATGGAGAGGACCTGAGTTTTCATCAGAGAGGAGCAAGGACAAGAAGTCAGCTGAGAATCAGGCATGGCATGAATGGAAAATAACACAAGAAAAAATTACGTTTTTTTTTTTCTAGGAGGTTTAAGAAAAAAGCCTGCAACCATGGCCCAAGTTCTTGTGAAGTATGTGACAGCTTTCCCAACCCTCTTAACACAGCAGAGCCCAGCTGTCAGCGGGGCTGGCAGCGTTTCATGCTGCCTTGCTGTGAATACGTTAGGTTAAGTAGCAGCATCCCAGAGAAATTTGCTTCCAGTCTGCTGGCAACCCCATCGCAGCGTTGGTAAGGGTATGAAATTCCTCTGCTGAACAACTACGTGGTGTAGAGTCTGGACCTCCTAGCCTTGCCTTTTGCTCTGTGGTAGTAAAAGGGGGAGAAGGAAAGAACATAAATTCTATCGCTATCCCTTAGGACGTGTCACTACAGCTTACCACACGTCGTACTCATACTCACACGTCAAGTTCGCACATCAACTCTCAACCTGCACCTAATATAGGCAAAATTATCTTTGGAATTCACTTTTTTGACAATCAAATCCTAGATCTGAGACATCTCAACCTTTGGTTCCTGTTGATTTTGTATGAAGCCAAGCTGGGTCCAACGACATTTTTGTTGTCATGAGATATCCCAGATGGGGTCCTGCCTGACAGTGTACCCCCAGGAACAGGCGCTTTCACTTTCATCGTAGGGTGGTACAGCTGCTGGAGGGACCTCTTGGACCTGCTTCTCATCTTCCAGGTGCTGGCGGCTCTCCAGAGAGCTTTTCCATGTGCTCTGCTCCACGTGCTATGCGTCAACCACTTCCCTCCACAGCTGCCCCACAGCATAACCTCGTGCTCCCTGTTTGGGGGAATCGTGCTATTCCGCCCAGACACCACTTCTCTGAACTCAAGCCTACAGCTAACACAGTATCATCTTAAATAAGCTTCTTGCACTTCACAGATTATACCCTTTGATGATCCCAAGAGTCTGTATTTCCATTAATCAGATTCATATATATTTAATGCTTGGGATCTTTTCTCCTAGAGCCTGGATCATTTTTTTCTGGTCTCTTTTTCAGCTAAGCCTCAGAATAAATACAATATTTCAGGTGTCCAGAGGCAGGGTCTGTTTTTCACATACTTTTATCATGAGTCATAAATTTTTTAAGGTCCTTTCACAGACAATGATTCTGTTATTGAGTCTTGGACTTGGAGTAAAGCACTGAATGAAGGGTTTATCTTTACATCGCCCTTGGTCCCAGCCTATCTGGTACAAACAGTGATTACCTGCACATGAAATGAAAGCAGCAATTCAGTCTCAGGAAATGATATGTTATTACCCTGACTCATTGAACGTTGCCGTCTCTTCCCCTTCATCTGCGGCGTTACAGTTAATTTCATGGTAGAGTAGATTGTTTTTATAACAACACAGCTGAAAATACCACTGCAATGGGAGCACATTGAAAAGCTCCAGGTAGAAACCATCTGCAGAGCCTGCCAGGAGACCAGCTCCTCACCCCAAAGAGACGATGCTGTAGTTCTTTGACTCTGAAGGAACAACAGGCATGCCCAGAGATGAAAAGGACCTTGGATTGTGCGGAAGCTCAACATGCTGCTTCTTTTGATCTTACAAACAGGTTAAAACATAACAAAAGCAAATAGCTAGATGTTAAACTATTTTGAAATAAGAAATAAGAGAAACAAGGCGTGGCATTTTAACTACAAGCACTTTTGCCACCACTAATGTCTGCAAACCAGGGCCACTGTCCTTTCTGAAAAGCCGATTTCCATCAAACGCAGGCACTCACACTCAGCACACAAGTGTTTCAAACTTGGTATCAGTCAGCTTTTTCCCAGCTGGGGACTGCCCTCAGTTTTGAAGAAAGTGCTCACTCTCCCTGCCTCCCCATGAGCTTTTACGTGAATATTTGAAAATTCTTCGCTCTTGAATGCTTTGGAGATAAGGATTTGGTCCTGCAAATAAAATTAATCACAAATTGTCTGAAGGCCTCAGTTTAACAGTTTACAGGCTTTGAAATGGACAGATTCTGAATTTAGGATTAAATCCTGTGCAACACAAACCAAATCTTGAGAGCCTACATGATAACTTCAGTAGCAGGATGCTAAGGAGGAACAGGAGTGATGAGGTCTCGGACCCACCACTTCGCAAACACCTGGGCACAAACCTGTGGAACAAGACAGCAGAGATCTCACTTGGGGACCGACGCTGTTGGCTGCAGAAACATGTCCCCTGAAGCCCCCCCTGTAACACTGCAGGGGGTACACTAATGCACAGCAAATTCTACAGGTTTAAAGTAACATGAGAAAATGAGAAAACTTATTTTTCTTTCAGGGAAGACAGAACCTAGACTTGACAGGGCTGGAAAGAGCCAGTCACTATAAGTCTCACCCACTGGACTGAATCTTAAGAAAGCTGGTTCCTGTTCCTATAGGAATGTTTTGGACAATCACCATGTATCTATGCCATAGTTACCCCATCTGCAAAATGCAGAAGATAGTATCAAGGTCACTCTGTAAAGTATCAGAAAACCTATGATGACAATGGCTACAGAAGGAAGTCCCCACTACGCCTGTTCTACAAAGTTTATCACCAGCTGGTGTCACCGGCATAAAGACCAAGGATGGGATGTTCTCACCTTCACAGATTCTTTCAATGATAAGGTCTTGGTAATACCGCAGGTCTTCATAGGAGGAGATGTGGGCCAGGTAGCTGGGAGAACCAGCAACCCTCAGCAGCATGTCCTTCTGTGCGTCCCCAATGACAATGACAAACACCAAGATGCCGTTGTCCCTCAGCTGCTGAGCTGGGGCAGCTGCATCCTCCACACCGCCTCCGTTTGTGAGCACCACCACTGCCTTATTGATGCCAGGTCTTGCTCCTTTCTGCACTGTCATCACGTCACCATAAATATGCAGCAAGGCGCTGCCAGCAGAAGCCGAGTCCCCCAGGAAAGGCACCTGGTCGATGGCTTGGAGAAGAGCTGAATTGCTTGTGTGGGTGTCCAAAGCGAACACAGTGTGAGCTTTGCTGCCATAGACCACAAGGGCAATTTGGGTGACATCCCGGTTGATGCTGAAGTGCAAAAAGCTGCTCCTGACAAAATCCCTCAGCCGCAGAAAATTCTCCAGGCCAACTCCAGATGAGGCATCCACTGCAAATGCCAAATCAAGAGACTGTGCGTGGCAGCCTGGATAAAAGAGTGCAAATATGATATTTTTCATAGTAACTATGTACTCCTTTCTGACCAAAAAAAAAAGCAGGGGTGGAAATGGTGGGCAAAATTCATCACTGGTGACCACTGACTGCAAAGGGTGATCTATGACACTTTCACACCAATAGATAGAGTGGGAGTGTCGATCTGCTGGAGGGGAGGAGGGCTCTGCAGAGGGAACTGGACAGGCTGGATTGTTGGGCCAAGGCCAACTGTATGAGGTTCAACAAGGCCAAGTGCCGGGTCCTGCACTTTGGTCACAACAACCCCATGCAGCGCTACAGGCTCGGGGAAGAGTGGCTGGAAAGCTGCAGGTGGCCAAGAAGGCCAATGGCATCCTGGCTTGTATCAGAAATAGCATGGCCAGCAGGAGCAGGGACGTGATCGTGCCCCTGTACTCTGCACTGCTGAGGCCGCACCTCGAATGCTGTGTTCATTTTTGGGCCCCTCACTACAGGAAAGACGTTGCATTGCTGGAATGTGTCCAGAGGAGAGCAACAAAGCAGGTGAGGGGTCTGGAGCACAAGGCTGATGGGGAGTGGCTGAGGGAACTGGGGTTCTGTCCATATCAGAGTCTTACCTTCAGGATTGTCCACACTGCAGATTCTTCTCTGCAGCTCTGGGATCCTGTTGAACAGGTCCTGGGGGTCTGAGTAGACAATTGTCTGCTTTGGATTGCCAGTCACCTTGGTCAGCTCTGCTCTCACTAAGCTGCTGCCTACACCAATCAAGAAGAGATCTCGGTCCCTTGCATATTTAGCGGCTTCTGCCACTCGATCTTGAGACTTGGAGTCAGTGAGCAAGACAACCACACGTGGAGGGTTATCCTGTACATCTGCAAAGACTGGAGTGCTCCTAAAACCGTGCTCTGCCACATACTGCAGGGCTCTGCCTGTCAGGGTTCCTCCTCCACTGAAATTCAAAGCATCAATGCTCTTCATGAGACTGAATGCATCCTTGTGTTGGCCCACTTCAATGGGTATCCTGACATCGTTATCGTACTGGGCCACCCCCACGTTCATTGGCGAGTCCTGGCCCATCACTGCTTGGAGGAACCTCTTGAGGAACGCTTTGTAGCGCAGGAACCCTTCCAGCGTGACCCCCACCGAGCTGTCCATCAGGAAAAGGAGATCCACGCTGCACTCGAGGCTCAGCTTTGGTGCTGAAAAGGGAGACAGCAATCTGTCATGTGCAGGGCACCAAGACTAGCGTGGCGGGCACCTCAGCTGGGGCCTGCTGGAAGCCCTGTGGTGTGGAGAAGGGACATTGCATCCAGTAACCTAAGTGGTTTTCCAGACATGGCATGAGCTGGAGGATGACTGTGCCAGGAGTGCGCTTTATGTTGGTTAAGATGCCACATAAGCCTTTAAGAGACAGGAAATATTTATGGGAGCAGGGATTTCCAGACTTTTGGATGGCAAACTTCAAATTAGAAATGACAGCTCTGCTCTTAGTACTCTGTGGAAAACACCCTGAGTTTCAGTATAGTGTGGAAAAAGGAAAGAGTTCGAGCACCAGACCCTCATCTGTAACACCTTGAGATGCTTTGAAGTGGGAGTCTTGATTCTGGAGGAAGTACAAAGCATTTTCTGAAGATCAGGACCTTCTTGGGTTTCTTACACTGAACCCCCCAAAATCAGGAGTCCCTCCTGGGCCCATGTGTGCCGGGAGGGGACCAACAGACATACTTAAGCGTCTCTCCCAGTTTCTCCGTTCTTCTACTCAGATGGCACCCACATTTACAAACAGCAGCAGCCACACCAGGGTGAGACTGTCCGTATTGGTGCTCTCCATCTCCACAAGGTTTCTGAGCAGCAAGACCCAGTCACTGGGCCTGACACAGTGATAGCCAGCATGAGAAAAAACTCGGCCTTTCTCCCAGAGAAAAGCCCAAAGGCTGCAGCCTAACCCCAGCTGTCCCTATGGCCATGCAACAGGCACCGGAAAGGCAGGACACAGCCAAGGAGGAAGGATGGAGAGCACAGGTTCACACCTACCGCAGTGGACGTCTCCTCCATACCCCATCGGGCAGAGGCAGTGGTATTTGTCCAGTCCCTCTGGGACACACGTGCCCCCATTCCGGCATGGCTGGGAGCCACAAGGGTCTAAACAGGACCAGGGAAGGGAAAGACAGGGAGTCAGCAGGGAGCCTGCCCCTTCCCATCCTATGCCAGCGTGAGCATCGCAAGCATCTGTCTTGCTGCAGTATTTGAACTAATGCAGGGCCACGTGCACCCTCCTCACTCACCTCCATGGCAATTTCATTTTGGGATGGCTCTCCAACAGGCAGCAGTGAAGAGTGCAAACCAAACTGTGGTCACTCACTTCACTTGCTTTGGAATGATGCCGATGAAGTTACGTTTGTGTATATACAGAATTGCTAAAGTTCACGCGGCCCTTCCAGATTCCCACTAGCCATGAGGGATCAGAGTCTGGCCTGCTGCTTAGACAATGTTGTACTGATAAAGAAAATAAAGCCGCTGTCATCTGAACCAGCAAAAGGATGGGGTGAAGGGCAGAACTCAGGGACCGTAGCTATTTCTAGGGTCACAAAAACAGGCTGGCAATGAGCAAGTGTCAGGTTCCCTGCCAAACTGGTGATGTTCATGGTACCGAGTGAATGAGGGGAGGCATCTCACTGCATGCTCCCCAAGCTGGAGGGCAGCGACTCCCCGCAGGCACTGGGAAGCAGCACAAGCCTCTGCCCCAGGAACAGGAGCACAGGAGGATTAACCCACTCCTCAAGTGGCAGGAGAAACGACAGGGAGATATTTAATCCAAAAGAACTCTGTTCATAGATACCCATGAGACAAAAAAATTGGACATAACATCAACTTCTTGCAAAGGATCACAATCTCTCACTTAGAACAAAAGTTTTAGACATGAGAGTAAAAACCCATCTTTTTATTCTTTAGTTATTACCTTTCCTGCTTTGTAAATAAAATTTTTTAAAAGGCCAAGTCCTACCTGGACACACAGTTCGGAAGCATCTGGATGGGTGTTTTATCAAGACTCTCTTCCATCTGAAACAGGAAGAATAAAACCTATCATGAATTTAAAGATTAACAACTTGATCTTCAAGGTTGACCTTACTGTTTTTTTAAATGGAACAAATTTTCCTTTGAAAACACTTTTGGGATGCTGTAAGCAAGCCACGAGCTGCTCTGGTTTCCCGTGTTGGATCCAAGGTACAAGCATCTGGAAACGCTTCCAGCCATTAGGATACATCTGAAATGTCCCCAGTACATCTATGTAGCAGGCCATGAAGGCACAGCCCAGATCTGGAGTGATTTTCAAACATTAATCTGACTGTCGGGTATTAAAACAAACAGATGAAGCACCTCTTCAAAGGAAAAATAATCCCCCCTACCAATTTCTGTACGACACCACTTCCACTCAGCTCTTTTTATCAGCAAGGAGAGCATGAAGCTGACGTTCCCTCCACAGCTCGTTTTTAAAGCATTTCTCCTGCTGTAATGACTGCAGTGACAATATTGTTTGAAGTACCTGATGTGCTTTATTGGTTTTGAGCTCCAGTCTCCTCTCTCTGGGCAAGAGGATATTTCCCTCATGTAGTTGACTGCCATCGACCTGACAGTGCCGCTCTTTGCCTGCATCCTGGTTGTGGCACCGCCATGCTGTGACTGGGGGGTATTTTCTGCTGGTGACTGGAGCCTCTCCATAGGGAAGTCCTTCCCAAGCCCCCCAGGACAGCCAAGCAAAGGAAAAGAGGCTTCTCTGACAGGGAGAAAGCTTGAGTAGACAAAACCAGAGCCAGTGCCAACACAGGGAGCCAAACCTAGAAACCCTCTGCAGCACAGAGTTGGTAGAGAGATGCAAACTTCAAAGCCTCTTGGTTCAAGAGGTAGGAAACTAATCCCAATTCCATTTATAGTATTTATGATGCTCTTGGGCTAATCATCTTCTGCTTCTTTGACTCAGCTCCTCCTCTTACCCTTTGCTTCTCAGATCAGCCCATGGTCAGATTATGGAGAGCCTCTTCCTAGGCCTAGAGACCATGTCTACATCAGTCTTCTGAGGGATCATCAGCCCAGTAAAGAGTCAAGGTCAGTAACTCTCATCTTCTCTCAGCCCCACTCACTTTTAGAGACGTGGGCGTCCAACTCACCTGTAGAAAGGGCACAGCGATGCACGCACTGCATTTGGCTGCTTCGAGCCTTTCCAACACACGTAGTTTCCAGCCAGCTCTTTCACAGTCTCCAGGGTCCGGCGTTCACACGGGTGGGATTCAACTTTGCAGCCTGTAGCAAAGAACAAACGCAAACTAGGATCAATTGCCTGAAAATGCAAAGTCTGTATGGCGGGGGAGCACCATTTTGAAATGGATTAGTCTTCCTCATCTACCTGCCAACTGCAGACCAGGCAGTGCTTCAACGAGCCTCCATGAGACCCCAGAAGAGAAACTTTCTGTCAATAAGCTCACCGGCCTACCCCACTTTCTGGAGTGCTCACTATTCAGCCTCCTTTGCTTTACTATAAAACTCGCACTGCTGAGTTCAGGATTCAACGACAACTTTTCAGGCCCTCTGGTGCCTTCATCATCCATGTATTTGATTTTCCTCTGGATGACTCTAGTTCTATCTCTTGTGAGCCCCTGGTGGCCTCCCCTTAACACACAGCCAAGTCCATTAGAAGATTGAACACAACTGTGTTTATCCCTCCATCCCCCACGACATGAGCAAGGACCGATATTCCCATTTTCAGAGGTGAACCGAGACACAGAAAAATTTAGGATCCTGCAGCTTGCAAGTATTTGGAGAGCAAGCTGGCAAGCATGCCATCCAGTTCGGGCACCAGAAGCAGGTTACCTCCAAGCACAACACCTGCTAATTGCCCTGCAGGCTTTCTGATGCTGCCTCATCTTTCTCACGCAGTGATGTGGTCCAAGCTCAAAGCATAGGCCTGAAGGAGAAGCCAGGGCAGGGGTTACCTGGAGCAGTGGCAGTGCAGACAGAGCCGGTGAGGGTGCTGTACAGGCCGTTGGCAGCATCATCGGCATCGCCAGCAAAGAGCACGTGCTGCTCGGTGGGCTCACTAGCCAGCATGTGCAGCTCCTCCCACCTGCCGAGCAAGGTGGGGTTCAACCACTTGTGTAACAAGACCCTTAGTCACCCCCAAAGAATTGACTATCAAAACAAACCCTATGCAGCAAATAGCTGATGCAGAACTATGACACCCTTCAAACAGTTTTCAAGATCCTGGTGTGTTTAGTCTCAGGCAGTAGTGTAACTCTACTCAGTGGAAGAGCTTCCTTCACCAACAGTGGTCCTCCTTCTACATCAGCCACCATATCAGTGTTTCCTACATGCCTCTGTTACCCCACAAATTGCCCTCTTCTCTTTCCAGAACTCCTATCTAGCACAAGACCACCCCTCAGTCGCTAGGACTTGCCAATTTGGCTACCTGGGCCTCCATTTCCAACTCTGTAGAAAGTTTCCTACCTTGGAAACCTGATTCCCACTGCAAAAACTGTGATGTGCCTCTCCTTCAGCTGCATTGCAGGCATTGCAGTGCTGCCCTGGGACTTCCCATCTGAAATGATGATCAGGACTTCAGGGACACTAGAGTTTCTGCCCCCAGGGAATCCCTTGCGGAGAATGTACTTCAGAGCCCGACCTGCCTCTGTGCTCCCACCTCTAGAAAGAAGGGAGATAAAATAAAAAACAAAAAAAACCAAAAACCAAAAAAAAAACCAGAAATCAAACCTCTTTTCCTGATACCGACTTTACCACTTGATTTCCAAATTTCCATCCTCTGGTAGTGGGAAACTTAGCATATTTCTGCCTGTTGCCACAGAACATGTCCACAGAGATGTCTAATCCTGCCATTCTTGCCATCTTCCTACCCATAGGTCCCATCTACCCACTCTTACCTCCCTCCTCTTCAACCCAGAGTAGTCTCCAGAAGACTTTTAACACACAGAAGAGCATTTCTGCAATGAGAAGAGGAACCAGAGCTCTCTGATATTTGAGTTTTACTTCCAGCTTCGACAAACATCTCAGCTGCTTCTGGTTTTCCATCTGAAAATTGCAGTCACTTCTATAAAAGTTGCATGGAAAAGTTGTCCTACAACAACCTCTTGCATTCCACTCAGAAACACAGTACAAATGGACAAAATGCATGAAGACCAATGTCTCAAAGCGCTTCCCTTTCTCTTGACACATAAATGTGCTAAAATTCTTGCCACATATCAACCCTTTCCCTCCATGGGACCTTCTGCTGTTCTTGGACCAAGACCTAAGGCAGGGAGCTACGCGTCCCAGCTTGTAACTGAGTCTGCAGTCCAGCAGCGTGCAGAGAGTCCCTGCCTTTTTCTCCCTGGCTGATCTGCAGGCTAATTTGATTTTCTACAAAAAGTCATTTGTCCATCCCGTAGTAAAGCTCCTGAAAATACAAGTGCTGAAAGCTTCTCAGTGCATCCCTGGAAACGCAGAAGGACTGAACACAAGGCATACTTTTTTCAGGGCTTCACCAGTACCTTTTACACTAGGAAAGCAAACATTAACAACAGCCACCTGATGCTCCAGTTGTCTAAACCCATGCTAAACTCGATTAAAAGCAATACCCCCATCCACTAGGTTGCTTGCCAGCAGTGCTGGTATGACAGGGAAGGCGTACCAGGCACTGACATTCACACAAGCTGCTCCCCTCACTTCTCATTTTGGAGACGGGAGCCGGCTACCTCAGTATTTTGACAGCCCTTGACTTCTGCCCTGAAGAAAGAAATGTTTCTGAGGCAGAAAGCGATTAGTTCAATACTCAGCAATTCTCCCAGTAGCAAAGTGTTAAACCCACACATGGACTTGGATGCCAAAAGGGGCACATTCCAATGGTGACATAAATCAGCAGGTAAAATGGGC
This sequence comes from Egretta garzetta, assembly GCF_000687185.1. Lineage (NCBI taxonomy): Eukaryota > Metazoa > Chordata > Aves > Pelecaniformes > Ardeidae > Egretta > Egretta garzetta. Next base: position 862,612 of record NW_009259236.1, read on the forward strand.
TGCTGCTAAGCGTTAGGGAATGGCAGACATCAAGCCTTGCAGCTGTGCAATAACTCCCAAGGAAAAGCAAACTTGAATGCAATTTTAGTAGAAAATAAGCTACAGCTTGCTGGAGAACAGCTTCAGTCAAGGATGCTTTAGAAATCCTGAGACTCATTTCTTGCGAGATAAGCTGCCTGCTGGATGCCTCCTTCACCTAAGAGCCTGAGCGCCCTGCTGAGCCCGTAGATAGCGGAGCTGTCTGTCCGAGAGGTACGCTGCACATCAGCACAAAGCCCGGGGAGGGAAAAGAGAGGTCCCCCTGGCACCCAAGGGAAGAGCTGCTCGCAGCCAGCCCGCAGGGTTACAGCCACTGTCTGCACAGCACCAGGGTCACTTCGGTTACGGCAGACTGGATGCAAACTGGGAAGGAGCCCCTCGTTGCAGAGGGTGCTGAAAATAAAGCAGAAGGGAATAAAAAAAGGGGAGCATTATACAGAGGTCCAGGAGGGGAAGGACAAGGTATGGTTGTTTTTACGAGCTACACATTTACCCTAGTCGTTATTTCTTGCTAGTGAGCTCTGTGGTGCAGGAACCGTCCTCCTCCGCTTTCAAGACTTGACTTTAAATGACTTAGAGATGCCCACCCAAGACTGGGCTCCATGTTCTATGTACCATGAAATATCATCAAGATTACGTCTAAAATGATCATCTCTGTCAGGCTGACATTGTGAGCCAAACACTGAAGTTTTATTTAAGTAAAAGCCATGGGTAACATAACAGAGACCTTGGAGAGGAGGTGGTCTCACCTCTGCCTTGCAGGGTGAGGTTTGGTGGACTGTGCAGCTGGATGCCAAGGTGGCAGGGTGAAATCCCTATCTACTTCCAACTCTCAGAGACTTAGGTGACCCAGGCACCCCAGCCCCTGCTGCCAGCAACAAACTCAAGCTTCACATCAACCACCTACATTCCCCACCCAGTCCTCACCAGGCTGAGACCTTGCTATGACACACTGGGCAAAAGCCTTTCATCCCCTGTAAAATCTGAGGGCCATCTGCACTGCAAGTCCTTCAGCTACTGTCACCAGCTTTGATCCCTGCTTACAACACGTTATCTCTTTTTGTTGTTGCAGGACTAAACATTTGCTTATCTCAAAGGGGTAAATCCCACACGGACATGAGTCTTCCTCTTCTTTTCTTGGTAGTTCTCCATCTGCACAAGGCAAGAGGTGTGCAATGTGCCGTCCGTGACTGGGACATTTGATACCAGAGAGAGCCCAGCCCATGGGGAACACGCTCCAGACCTGTTGATAATTAAGCCACTAGATCAGAGGAGGTATTTCTAGTTGTCTTCTAATTCTGTCCCAGAAGCTGTGCTATAAATCGCTTCCTATGATTGCCTTTTAGGGCTGCTTTTATTGCCATGCAGAGCAACCAAGGGGAACCAAACCACAAGAGGTACTCCTTTCTTGGAGGCATCATGTTCTCCTTGACACAAACACACCCCATTTGCTTTCTGAACATCCTTCCTGTGCTTTAACGCCCGATTTGCTTGTTCTAGAAAAGCATTTGATCATGCCCAAGTTCATTCTTTTCTGTTGACTCTCTGATTTTCACAGGAATTCTTTAATTCAGTACCAGCCAGGCCCTTTCAACTTTGAACCTCTTTCTTTAGGTACTTCCTCCTCTGCACTCCACCATTTCAAAGTGCACCCAATGACTGCACGTTCATAGCATGTCCAGATCTGCCTTTTCCTGACCAGATGTCAGCAGCTGGCAGATGCTTCAGTGAAAAGCACTGTGCATGGGGAAAATACATTGTGCATAGCTGGGTTGATGACTACATCTTGATGAACTTGGTAAGCTGTGTCCATATGAGCCCTGAGGATTAGAAAAGGTTAATAGAGAGTCTCTGCACCAAAGCTCATTGAATTTGGTTTCTTACTGATTTGCATTTGGAGGTTCCCTGGGGTTTGGCACAGTGGATACGTGTTTAAGGCATTACTCCAATAAGGATTTTCTGAAGCTGAAGGAGATGTGGACTTCAGCTGCTGCCTTCCCTCAAAACCAGCACTATGAAGGTTCCTCTCTGTAACCAGCCATGGACTTGTATGAAAGAAATTGATAAGAAATTTAGCTTTGAAGATCACCACCAAATTTGGCTGAAATTGGCCAATGAACTCAAAAGCTATTTGGAGGAGATTCACAGATGGAGACTGGCAGTCTCCAAATAAATCACAAAAGCTTCACTTGAGTCTGGTGCTGCCTCCTTCCAAGCGCACTCAGCTCCACGCCTGGAGCACTGGGCTGAAGTCAGAAAACACCTCGCTGGCCAAAGGCTCATCACAAACCCATCAAGAAGCCTCTGAACTAAGACATCAAACACCTCATTTTTTCAGAAGCCAACTGGAATCCATCCGTAACTATTTCATCTACTTTGAAATGTCAGCTTTCCATTTAAACTAGATGAAACAACCAAGCACAAGGTCATTATTTCTGTTCGATCTGTCAGCATCCATGTGTTGTCATCAAGGAATTTCAGTGCCAGACACCAAATACTGCTTCGCTTTCTCTGCTCTCACAGACTATTAAGCAACAGCCAAAAAGGAGGAGTGCATCATCTTCTTTTCTGGTAAGTTTTTCCCGTAACATTACACGAGAGGTTTGCTTGATTTAATAAACTTACCAAAAGCAATACAGCAAAACCCAGACAATTGATCTCACTTGAAAAAGTCAAAAGCAATCACATTTGCTTGCAATATGTACGTCATGCGGAGCGCAGTAGGCATCCATGAGAAATGCTGAGCTAACCTTTAGCCCTAATGCAGATCAACTAAAGAAAGAGTAGACACCCACAGGCCATACCAGTACCTCATCTATCACCAAAACAAGGGCTATTTTGGGGTGGCTGTCAGGTCCTTTGTATATCCAAATGTATTTCTTGGAGATGAAAAGTTTGGATTTTGAGACACTCTACAGAGAATGTTTCTTTGGGCTTCTGGCTCCATTTCCTGAGGTCATGGGAAGATATCCAAGTCTTAACATTCAGGAAGAAAAAAGATTTCCATCTGAAAACCTGATCCTCTTGAATTCAGCAGACACACATGTGTGGATATCTAGGGACCAGCAATTCGTCACTACCTCGTAGGACGAAGGAAATTGCAACCACCAAAAAATGAAGATGCACGCTGTCCCACCTCGGCTCAGGCTTGCGGGAACACCACACTTGCTTTTCCCTGGAAGGACGCAACCCCCGCCTGGCACAAATGGCCAGGAGGGTCATGGGAAACTCTCCCCTGTTTAATAGTTTAGAGTGGACACTGAAAACTTTCTCCCCTATCAACTTTCACTGACGAAGACAGACCAGGCTGCATGTTTTTAGCAGACTGTGGATTCTGGACCACAGTCAGTGTTGATCCATTCCCCTCCCCGGGGGCATCACATTGGTGTATGCACAGCAGAGGCGGAGGTGTCTGGATCTCAAAAAACTCTCAGACCAGAGAGATCATTCATAGCCCAGAAAAAAATAAGAGCTGTAAAATAAGCTGACCTGAACACAATCCTCTTGATTCTCTCTTTCACTTCTTGCTTGGTTAGATACAAATCCAGTGGGAATTCAAGGTGGGGAGTTGAGCTAAACTGCATCATTCCCACACGGACCTAAAAGAAAAGGTTAAAGATTACGAAAGGCGCCCGTGAGAGTTTTACGCTTTTGATCAATTTACAGCTTTGGGAGCACTAAATTGTGTCGAGACAAACACTGTTTTGTATGTTGAGCCACTGGCAAGCTAAAGAAACTTCAAAAAAAAAGAGAAAAAGAGCACAAACCATGGCATTACCTATACAGACTATAAACAAGGCAAAAAAGTTCATCTGCAAACAACGGGAGCCTCTGCTGCAGTTAGAGGCAGCTCAAGATTTGTACTTACCTATGCAGAGCAGCTAGTAGCCCCAAGGATGGTAAGTTTATAAATAATATCTTTTACACCAAGCCATTTACACACCATGCAGGTAATCTTTCCATTAGTAAAAGCAGCTCCCTCTGGCACTGAGCACAGTAGGCAACACAAACCAATTATTTTTACATTGCCTTCTCTAAAACCATTTCCTATAGTTGCAAATGCCTGAAAATGCAAACAGACTAAATTGTCTGTGTTGGGCAATGCATCCAGAATTATTTCACTGAAGCCTTACAAGAATTTTTGTGGAATGTGACAACTTTGAAGGTGAAAAGGCTACTGATCTTCAGTCCAGTCTACGTAAGGATTAAGAGAAAGACTAGGGGAAGGATGATGTTTAAAAAAACCCAACCCACCAAATCTGCAAATATTAAATGTTCCAATTGTTTTGCCTAAGCCTATAATGCAGTTGGCTCCAAGACACAAGTCTCTACTTTCAGTCAATTCAGTATGAGCCACGGAAGGACATGCCCATCTAACCTGGGCCACCCAGCATCTCTCAAAGCCTCGCACACGCACTGCGAGTTCTTACCATCATTGCCCAGGCTGCGGAAAGCTTCCTGTGCTGCGTGGCTGTAAGCTGAGATCTGAAGGGTGAAAGATTTCTTAGATGAGAAAATGATGGAGGGGAATGGTGATTTCAGCTTCCAAAGACCCTGCAACAGGGGCAGAGCAGCAGCTTTTGATTTTAGGACCTGGAGCAGTGGTGGTAGTTGGTCTGGAGGAGGTTCTTAGGTACAAGTCTGAGCATCCCTGTCATGGGAACTGGGGGCAAACACAAGACCTGCCCCTTCTCCTCTGCTCCCAGATCTCTCTGGAGAAGCAGACATGAACCAGGGGTCCTCAAAGCTGCAGCAGACGCAGGCCCACGCTCTGCCCTGCCTCAGGTTCCTCTTCCTGCTACAAAGACCTCATGTCCCTGCCACATCCTTCCCAAAGACCTGACATTTATTTGGAAATTCTCTGTCAGGGAATGCACTACAGCAACCATCCCAGCCCGCTCCAAGGCCCCTGGCTAGGAGCAGTGTGACGTGGGACTGGATGCACAGCTGGAACTGCAGCTGGGTCTGGCTTCAAATCCCTGCAGACAAACCCCGTGCTGTGTCATTCAGGCCCAGCGGTGCCTTGAGGATGGCTCCAGGGAGCAGGTAGCACCTGAGGGAGACCAGACTGTCGCAGAGCAGCTCCCATTGCTACTTTCAGCACCCAGAATTAGACTTTGGTTTGAGCCAAGGTCTGGAATAGGGATGGACAGGAAAGAACTTGGCACAGCCACACCAGTCTGTTTATTTTAGCATGGTTTATACTGGGTATCTGCAAATACCGGCTGCTCGGACTCTGGCTGGCAGTCGCAGCTGGCCAGTCCTCTGCTCTTCTCTGGTGAGCACCAGCACTGAAGTGTGCTGCACCGCTAGCAGGTGGGGACTGCAATGACATCTTGGAGACCTATGGCAGTGTACCCATCCCCAAATACCTTGGTATGCAGCTGGTGCCTGGCAATGAACTTCCTCCCTTTGGTACTTTTGACTTACTTTGGAATAGAGACCTTCTAGGAGAAGCAAGGCAGGCAGACTGTTACATCTGCACAGAAAGGCAACTGACTTCCCCGAGACTAATTCTGCAATTTTCCAGGGAAAAACAACAAAAAGATCCAACCATTTTAAACTGTGAGTATCCAAACCAAAATAAAAAGCAGTAAAAAAACCCAAATCGTAATCTTTAACTTGAAAGATTATAGAATATTCTATTCCACACATATTCTATTCTACAGATATTCTATTCTATAGTTTTTTCTCAAGACCAAATGGAACAGTTTAAAATCTGTGAAGGATCAAGCAGTTTCCTCCAACCCCACTGCTTCTCAAAATTCCAGTGCATCTTCCTGAATAAGTACTCTGGCCCCATGGTAGCTGCTAGGTTGAATTTTGCAATTTCACTCAGCACGTTATCACTGGCCTTTCCACACATTGCCAGCCTGCTGCTTGAAACCAAAATGAGACATTCCTGACACTCACCCTGTCTGGATGGATGTCCAAGGCATCACAGAGCTTGCTTGCAAAGAGCTTAGACCTTTCAAAGCTTCCTTTGCCAATGCTGTAGGAGCCATCCAAGAGGAAAAGGACATCTAATGGAGCCGAGCACTGCATCACTAGGAGAAAAAGACATACACTGTGGAACCACACTTTATTAGTCTCGCTCTCTGGAAGCGGACAGGCAACAGCAGAAAGCCCAGACAAGTGGACTTGCCAAGGACGGACTGGAGCAGCCCGGTGTTCACAACCCAAAGCCCACGTGCACTCCTGCTCTGGCCCGCAGCGTCGCCAGTTCAACCCTCGCAGTCTGCAAGAGTTTCACCTCAGATTTCAGGTCCCCAGCCTGGCTTTAGCAGCACGGTGGAAGCACGAGAGCAACAGCTCCAACGAGCGGATGCAGCGATGCCATTAACCGCAGCGAGCGCCGCTCTCCCGGGGGGGTGAGCAGCGGGGAGGGGCAGCCGTGCCCAGCAGCACCAGCAGCCTCTCCCAGCCCAAGGCACGGGCACAAATCCAGAAGGCGTTTGTAACGTGTATGGAGTCCCACAGAGCCAGATGCGTTTCATCTGCAGCACGTTTTTCAAAACAGCTCCGAGGCCCCGACAGAAACATGTTTCACAAAAACCTGTCTTTTATCCCACCTTCACGTGGGCACCCCTGCCTGCACGACCACAACTGCTCCCAAGTACGAGTTCCTGAGGTGCCTATGCTGCAGTGGAAGCCCATTTCGCTGACAAAAATAAAGCAGTCTGCAGACTCTGAAGAGACCTTTTCAAAGCATTTATACAGAAATTTTGAAGTCACCTCTGCAGCATTTACCAGAACCAACTTCCAGGGAAACTGAGTCCAGAAGCTCAATACAGGGAGCAAGCACACCAACCTTTTAAGTGTCCTTTTGGCCCATTCCCTTCCTCTATCCCCATTATCTTCACCTTTTTATTATCACTACTTTTTTCCACCTCATTCTGAGCAATCTGATCTAGTTAGCAGTGTCCCTGCTCACTGCAGGGGGGTTGGACTAGATGACCACTAGTGGTCCCTTCCAACCCTAAACATTCTATGATTCTATGATTCTATGAAATCCAGAAGGCGTTTGTAACGTGTATGGAGTCCCACAGAGCCAGATGCGTTTCATCTGCAGCACGTTTTTCAAAACAGCTCCGAGGCCCCGACAGAAACATGTTTCACAAAAACCTGTCTTTTATCCCACCTTCACGTGGGCACCCCTGCCTGCACGACCACAACTGCTCCCAAGTACGAGTTCCTGAGGTGCCTATGCTGCAGTGGAAGCCCATTTCGCTGACAAAAATAAAGCAGTCTGCAGACTCTGAAGAGACCTTTTCAAAGCATTTATACAGAAATTTTGAAGTCACCTCTGCAGCATTTACCAGAACCAACTTCCAGGGAAACTGAGTCCAGAAGCTCAATACAGGGAGCAAGCACACCAACCTTTTAAGTGTCCTTTTGGCCCATTCCCTTCCTCTATCCCCATTATCTTCACCTTTTTATTATCACTACTT
>NW_009259236.1:870132-878934 GCF_000687185.1 Egretta garzetta
TTTCTAATACCAGATTATGAGGGATTGAAAGTTGTAAAGCATTCCCTTCTGGGTCACTGGCTCTTCCAGTAGGGCAACCAGCCTTGCCCTGGAGCGCGGCGTTGGGGATGAGCTGGAGCACGGCCTCCCCGCCAGCGCCGTCCCAGCTTGTCAGCCTTGCCCTCACAACCAATCTGAACGTGGAGATGCAACAACCCGGGTGCTCGCCCACAGTCTCTGACCACAGCTGCCTGCCCAAGCATGCACAGAGAAAACTGCTGTGCCCCCATCCCTGCATGGGCTTGGCATGGAGAAATGGTCTTCAGGTTGCTCTGGAGTTCGGTGGTAAGAGGGGTGGGGATCTCCGTATTACAGCTGCACTGGGGCACAGCCTCGTAAGCAGGATGCCTGCAGCCCACCAAAGGGCTCTTGGTGATGTGCATCAGTGAGAAACATCCAAATACAGCACATCAGGATGGGAAGTCTGAGCTGAACACATGGTGCTATGGGATGGGGCTGGAGAGCACACCTGGCATAGGAAAAAAATTGATTTATCACTTGACAGACGGACAATAGAAAATAAAGGCTAGCAGGAGAATGCATGATACAGTTTATAACTAACTGATCGCATGTACCTCAAGGGACCATGAGCCAGCAGTGTGCCCTTGTTGCCAAGAAGGCCAATGGTATCCTGGGGCACATTAAGATGAGTGCGGCCAGCAGGTCGAGGGAGGTTATCCTCCCCCTCTACTCTGACCCCACCTGGAGTACTGTGTCCAGCTCTGGGCTCCCCAGTTCACGAAAGATGAGGAACTCCTAGACAGAGTCCAGAGGAGGGCAACAAAGGTGATGAGGTGACTGGAGCATCTCCCCTATGAGGAAAGGCTGAGAGAGTTGGGCTTGTTCAGTCTGAAGAAGAGAAGACTGAGAGGGGACCTCATCAATACATAGAAATATCTTAAGGGTGGAAGTCACGAGGACGGAGCCAGACTCTTTGCAGTGGTGTCCAGCAACAGGACAAGGGGCAATGGGTACAAACTGAGACATAAGAGGTTTCAGGTGAATATGAGGAAAAACTTCTTTACTCTGAGGGTGATGGAGCACTGAAATAGGCTGCCCAGGGGGGCTGTGGAGTCTCCTTCCCTGGAGATACTCAAACCCGCCTGGATGAAGTCCTGTGTAACATGCTCTAGGAGAACCTGCTTTAGCAGGGGGGTTGGACTAGATGATCTCCCGAGGTCCCTTCCAACCCTTGCCATTCTGTGATTCTGTGAAAGGAACTGTAGGTGAACGTGGTCTGCTGGCCAGCCAGATCCCAGTCATCCCTACCCACAGCATCGCAGCCAGTGCTGGCTTTACAGCCTGGACAAATCAGCCACATGAGAGGTCTGACCGCGAATCAAGTCTGTAATTAAACACAGCTCCTTAAATCAGGATTGCTTGAAACAGGCTCTGAAGGAACTGACAGAAACACCAGCCGGCTGGCAAGTAGCCGGTCTGGGAAAAACAGAGTAGGCTGGCATCCCAGAAGAGCTAATACCAATGAGGGGAAAAGCCAGGCTAGGGCAGAAGCAGCCACAATGCTGTGCTTGCCAGAGCATTGCTAGGGACTTCACGGACTGAATGGGATCCAATAAATTAAAGAAAAAACAACAACAATGACAAAAAAAAACCCCAAACCCAAGAAAAACATAGAAAGAATTCAGAAAATAGAAAAGACTTGCTTTAAAAAAGAAACTTACACTGGCCAGCAACTGAGATCTTGCCAATCATCTCCTGGTCAGCATGAATTTCTTGCATACCCAATACCAGCAAAACTGTGGGATTAAACAAATCATCACCCATAAACGTTAGAAACTGCCTTAAAAAAAAAAAAAAAAAAAAGACACACCAGCAAAAATGCCATTTTGCTGTATAGAACTTACACTTGCAAAAAATAATTTGGTGACATGGCACCACAGTGCATGCGTGGGAGGCATGACAAATGCCAAGGACCCGACTCCAGCGGATGGAAGGACAGTCCCTCTGCTCACTACATGCAGGGATGCAGCAGGAGAACAAGAGCTAGGCCAGGCTTAGGCTCCAAAGATTACAGCCAAAAGCACTGGAGACACCAAATAATTGCACCGGAGAACTCTATGAACTTTCAGTATCGTAACAGCAACATCAGCTTTTCCCATATCAAAGAGACTCTTCACGTACAAATCAGTCACATGCGTTTGAATTCTCAGAAAAGCTGTTTCTCCAGGTGTTATTTTCTTCCCTTCTGTGTGAAACTACGTTTCGGAGGTTTATCTCTAAGCCTCCTGGAGAGGCACTGATTGAGCTCGCGTTCCTGGGAACGAAGAACTCCAGCCGGAGATGGGGAAGCACCCAAGACAGAAACCACTGATGTAAAATGACAACTTTATACGTACCTTGGGGAAGCAGGAAAACCCAGATGGACTCAAATGACAAGAGGCTCATGGTGACAAGTCTGAAAGAAAAAAAAAAAAGAGAGGGATATTAATCCAGTTCCTAGGGCTGGTTCTTTTACCTGCAGTTAATCATCTCCTTGCTGGTTGTCTCATGTGATGAGTTCAGAAACATTTGCTCTGAGGGGCAAAAGCAACTCCTGCCCCAGGGAGAAGGGTGGGAAACAGATAGAAGGAAAAACCATGAAAATGAGGGAGCAATAGAAAATAAAGTCTCCCTACATACTCATCCCCTTTCCTATCAAAGCTGGAGAAAGCAGGCTTCGCAGGGGAGGGAGGGACTGCCCAGCCTGCCCTCCTCCCCCTCCCTCCATGGCCACCCAGTCCCCTCCTCTCCTCCCTCCTTCCCTCCACCTCCCTCTCAAAGCTGAGCCCCACCAGGGCCCCCGGGGCCCTCGGGGAGCCAAACACAGCTCCTCTGGGGGTTCACCCAGCACAGGGCAGAGCCACGTCCCCCAACCCCATTGTCGCCTGGGGCTCCAGCTGAGACATCCCAGCAGAGGGGGACCCGGGACCCGTCCCCAGGGCCCGCTGCTGCCAGCGCTGCTGCCCATCCTCATGGTGGGTCTTCAGCCACACTCAACCACAGGCTCCTTCATGGCGTACATTTTCTAAGGACTGGCTTTCTGGGGAGATGTTTTCTATGTACAAGTGCCCAGCACAGCCAATTTTCTGCTCATTTTTCCTTTGAAACCAGAAAGGCTGCCATCACATTGCAGAAGGACTTCAGTGACACTTTCAAGCACGCCCAGATTTAGACCAAGCACGTCTGCAGAGGCCGTAGCTTTCTGTTTAAGTCATGTATATTTATTTTTCTTCCAGATTAAAAGCACTGGATGCACTCACTAGAGCAAATTTGACCACATTCAGACTGGGTTTCTGCCTCTCTCATTGCAAAAGCATATTTTCATCACACAGTTAAAGATGAATTTCTCAATAACCAGTTCTATTAACCCACTGTTTTCCCAAGCAAATAGAGAAGGTTTTTTCTCAGGAAAGAATGTTCTCTGCAGCAAATGGTATCTTTCATAAGCAGCCAGGAAGAACTGATGCTTGTTAGGGGTCAGGAATGGCTTCCCGGAGTGTCCTGCGGGGCCCCCACGCTGTGAGTCCCAGTCCAAGGCTCTACTGCTATCGCCCTTGCATGTCTCCATACAGAATCATAGAACAGAAACATGGAATCTTTTAGGTTGGAAAAGACCTTTAAGATCACCAAGCCCAACTGTTAACCTAACCCTGCCATTCTACCACTAAACCATGGCCCTAAGCACCTCGTCTGCCCGGCTTTTAAATACCGGCAGGGATGGGGACTCAACCACTTCCCCGGGCAGCCCGCTCCAGTGCCTGATAAACCTTTCAGTGAAGAAATTTTTCCTAATATCCAGTCTAAACCTCCCCTGGCACAACTTGAGGCCATTTCCCCTCGTCCTATCGCCCATTACCTGGGAGAAGAGACCGACCCCCACCTCCCTACCCCCTCCCTTCCCAGACACGTTTGGTCAGAGCAAGGGCCCATGCAGCCGCCCGCACCTCACACCCCTCACCTCAGACAGGGCAAGACCAAGATACCTGCAGCAGGCGGGCTCAGCTACCTGCACGGCTCCTCACTGGAGGGGGGATATAGGGATTACAAGTGTCATGGGGATTACAGACACCATAACGCAAGACCCGGGTCTTGCGGTTCTTTTCTTTACCCAGTACCCCATGCTTTACAAGCATCACCCTTCAACACATCCTCCCAACACCCCCACCAGACCGCCGCTGCCAAATTAACAGCTCCCAAGCTCACTTAATGAAAGGGAGGTAAACACAAAGCATGACTTCATCAAGGAAGCCCTCAGTACCTTCAAGCCCTGGCACATGCCACAGAGGTAAGGTCATCCTTTCGCTGTGCCCTGAGGACATTCTTTCTAGGAGCTAATTTCAGAGCACACAACACCCAAAGGAGGACAAGCCTCTGCTTGCAACCAGACATGGCAGGCGTGGGGGGATTGCAGGTTGCTTTCATACAAAACATTGACAGGTCGAGATGTTTCTACAGCTGGGTGTTATCTTGGGCTTAAATCAACTCATTTAGAGGATGAATTCCCTGCCTTTCAGCCCAGCTAGACTCTCAGCAGCGGGGGAATTGAAAGAAAGCTTCATCATCACCCCCTGCTCATCAGCACTGGCCCTGGATTAGCAGCAGTCCAGGAACTTCAGACAGCAGTTTTGCTGGGGGATGGGGTGGCGAGCCAAGGGCCTTTTCATTTTCTTCCTGCCTATTAAGAAAGGGAATTTCAAAAATGTCTGCATTAGCACAGAGTCAAAAATAATCTTTTTTTTTTAACCACACTCAGTCAAAATTCATATTTTTTGTACCAAGATTCTTACTTGGCCACATAAATATGATGACAACGTATGCAAAGCTAAGTAGAGTGTAATCCTGCGTCCCATATTTGGAGAGAGATGGGGGGGGGGAGCTCTTCTTGACAAGTATCTTCCCAACATGTCTTTCACCATCTGCAAAATATCTGAGCTTGCTTATTCTTACTAATGAGGCAGAACCAAACTTGATCTGAAAACACAGCGAACCCAACACCACCGGCCACCGTGGTCACCTGGATGCGGAACCAGGTCCGACAGCACAGCTGCACCTACAGCGGGGCGAGCGCCTGGCTGAGAAGGGATCCAAAAAATACCGTGGGCTGGTGTCTGCAAGAAAGAGAAAAGGCTTGCAGTTGCTGTCATGCACCTTGCTAAACTTGCCTGGCGTGCACCACCGCCACGAGAGGCTGTTCTGTGTGCATCCATATGAACACATCCCATTTCTACAAACTGTAACCAGAACAGTGCATTTACTCCACTTTGGGGCAAATGTTACTCTTGTACTGGGACAAGTAAGAGATACCTAGAAGTGCCAGTCAGCTGCTTTAATTAATTACCACCTCTCCCTATCTCAGAGACCTGGCCTGCAACAAAAGGCACCTCCAGCTCGTTTTTCAAATTGTCCTCCTTTTATTTCATAGTAGGGGAGAAAGCAGAAAAAGATTACGCTGCATATTCATTAGAGCACACTCTCAAGAGGCCAAGCAACCCCCTGCCACTGCAGTTATCTCTGTGGTTCCCTCCAGTGCTGCTCCATCTGCTGGGGGGACTTGCTGAGAGGAGCCCACTGCTAGGGGCTCGTCGGGCATTTAAGCGTAGGGAGGGAAGGAAGTAGGCCAGTTTTGCTGGTCCCTCTTTCAGTCTCCCTCGGCCCATTTTCCGTAAGTAAATTTTATGTTTTTCTTCTTGCTCAGGCTTGGAGGTAGCGGGCCACCCTTATGGGGAACTCCAGGCATCCCCTCTGCCCAGCCACAGGCACCACCCTGGCTGGGGGCAGCTACCAGTGGGAGGAGGAAGACGACATGGGAATGTTTAACATTAAACATCACAAATTTCAGTCTAAAACTTTTGACAGCTTTTTTTTTTCTCCAAGTGATAAACAAGATTAAATTTCCATAAGATGTTCTGCAAAACCAGCTTGTTTATTCAACTCCCCTGGTTCTGACACGAGGAACAGTTTTGACGGGCTCTTTTCTCCCGGGTAATAAGGGCTCCTGTACATAAAGAGACCCTGACCTTGCAGCACTGCTCACGTGCAGTACTGTCAAAATCACTGTACGGCAGATCAGGTCCTGCACAACCCACGAGTTACGGAGTAAGAGGCACTTCCCTGACCCGAGAACTTGTGCTAAACTTAACTGCATAGTTCGTTCCGACAGAAGCGCTCGTGCTACTGACTTTGCCCATGGCTAGAACAGTGTTTCGATGAACGTCTCCTCTTTTTTTATCCTTTGCTGGATGCCACATGCAAGACCACCCAAGGGAGCCGAAAGCCTGCCTCAGCACTGCAAGCACTCAGCGCTTGCTCACAGCAGCGGGCAGCTGGTGTGGGTGCTGGGAAGAAATGGGGTCCAGTGATCCGTGGGAACTTGGTGTCTTAGGACAAACCAATGCCAGCATAAGAAAATAAATATACAAACAATATAATTATATTGGAGTTATGAAAGAATGCAGATAACCTGGTTGCATACCCTGCTGGGAACTACTAATTCAAGGTTATGGGTTCCCGTGCAATTACTGTAATTCTCCCCTGTCGCCCCCCCTGCCCCACCCCCCGAGCTGGGAAGGCTACAGCTGGGGGGCCTGACCTGCACCGCCCTGTACCAGCCAGAACCATCCACACCTGAGGCTGATCAACTACTGACTGCTCTGCACTATGAGCAGGCATGAAAGGTTCCCAAAGAATGAGGTGGGAGAGGACCACCCTCCCTGCAGCAGGCAGCTTGCTTGTGCCTATCAGCAAGGAGACCTCTCTCTGCTCTGTTCCTCAGATGCACCACCACACCACACAGATGCCTTTGCCCAAAAGCTTCCCAGCGGGGCAGGGAGACCTCAGGTTTGTCACCCCGTCTCACAAGATGAAGAGCTTCTGTTACTTCACTTGGTGGTATCACTGCCCCAGAGCCTCCCCTGCAGGTGTCCCCAGCAGTGCCAGAAGGGGTGCTCATCATCTGCAGAAGCAAACTGCTGGCCAAAGAGCATCGAGCTGGCTGCTAACAAAGCCAGGCCTCAAAGCAGAGGCACCTGCTGGCTGGCTTAGAAGGGCAAGCCTCACAGTACCACAGGGAGGAATAAAGACATAAAGATTGCTACAACAAGCCTTCCTCCTGGGGAAACAAAATTCTGGTCTGTCCTTCCCCAAACACCGAATACTGCAGCAGAGGAGGAATTCCACCTTTCCAAGCCAGCTGGTTGCAGTGATTACCCACAGCAGAGGCTGGAGGGAGGAGAGGAAGAATCTTTTTTTGATACCTCTGGTATTCAATTTAGCTCTCAAAATGCGAGACAGTCTGTTCCCATCTCAGCATCCACAATGCCATGATTCATATACCCAGCCCCTTTCACAAAACTAACCCCAATTCCCACCTTATCCTCCCGCTGCATCTCTGTGAGCCCCAGGGACAAGCCACAGCCTGGGAGTTTTCTCCATGGCACCACTCCTGCAGACACAGACAAGCTGTTGCCTGCATGCATAGAGGTCTGTGGGCCCTTCCTAAAGGAGCTTTAGAAAGTGGCAGTCTTCCACATTTTTTTTTACCTGCAGAACTGGGGTAGTGTCAAAAGAGACTTCTTAAAGTCATTCCACCTACTTATTCCTCTTAGACTCTGCCTAGAAAAGCCAGGCATCTTCAGGAGCATGCACTGAAGATGATGTGGTTAACTACCCCAGCACCCGGTACACGAGGCGTGGCTCAGCACCCACACTGCCCTCTCCGAAGAAAGTGGGAAAATGCGGTTGTATGTGGGACTTATCTCCCAATCATGCCTGATCTTTGCTACACAAAATTTAAAAAAAAAAAATGGGTGGCAAGTTAGCAGAAGCCCCCATAAAATAATTTTCACCATTCGCAGGTCACATTTTAACACCTTTTTGCATTTTCCCAGCTAACCTGGAAGCAGGGTCCTGCTGCCTCCCTGTGTCAGGACAAGGGGTAATGGTTTTGAACTAAACCAGGGTAGGTTTAGACTAGATATAAGGAAGAAATTCTTTACAATGAGGGTGGTGAAACACTGGAAAAGGTTGCCCAGAGAGGTAGTGGAGGCCCCATCCCTGGAAACATTCAAGGCCAGGTTGGATGGGGCTCTGAGCACCTGATCTGGTTAGCGGTGTCCCTGCTCACTGCAGGGGGGTTGGACTGGATGACCTCCAGGGGTCCCTTCCAACCCAAAACATTCTATGATTCTATGTTTTCTTTCCACTCCAGGCCACTGGGGAAAGCATCTTCCTTCCTCTTTAACATACATGGAAAACAAGATAGAGACGAAGTGACTTGCTCACAGGTGCATGGATTTGGAGCCCAGCTGGGAAGCCGGCCGGGAGCCCTGCTCTAGCCATCAGGCACATCAGGAAGAGCCGCCGGCGCGGGCGCTCCAAGGCCGGGGCTGCTCCCATCGCTTTAATGAAGCACGAGTGCGGGGGGCACATCGCAGATGCCAATCCAGGTCCTTCAGTTCTTGCTCGATCAGGATTCGACCGAGTTGTCTTTGCATCTTCTGCAGAAAGGTTTTTGCTAAGGATGTGAGGCACAGCCCCCCTGAAAGCCTGCCCTGGCAGGTTCAGCACCTTCCCCCGGCCGCACCCCGCAGCCGCCAGGGCAATTAGCGCGTTACAGCCGGGGCTGGGGCTGCTTTCCCGGGCGGTGCAGTTGGTTTTGTTACTTTAATAACCAGATCCCCTTCGCCCGGAGCAAAGCTGACGCCCTCGGGGACGCCGTGCAACCGGACCGGAGCCCGGAGAGGCCGGGGCTGGCCTGCCCCCCGT
>NW_009259236.1:879645-908396 GCF_000687185.1 Egretta garzetta
AGGAGTAGGTGGAAAAAAAAAAAAAAAAAAAAAAAGCCAAACCCAAGAACACGCACCGTGCATGCAGGTTTGTGGTTGTTGTTTTTGTTTGCGGGGGGTTTTTTTGGGTGGTTTTTTTTTTTTTTCTGCTGAAGATGTGCAACTGCAGGAGCAGAAAAGAAATCTGCAAGTTAATATTCTTTGAAAAGTGTTAACTTCATGTATTTTGGTGTTACAAGTATCTACATTTTCTACGAATAAACTGGAATTTACATACATAATCAGATTATTCCCTAACAGGAGCTGCTCTAGAGCAGCAGACCCCAGCCTAGATCAGCTTTCCATAGTCTCATTTTCACTTCTTTCCACCACCAGGACACGTGGTGCCTACCGGGGCCACCCCATACAGCCCTGACCCTCGAAAGCTGAGCAAGGCAGAACTCCGCAGCAAGAGGAAGGACGCCAGATTAACCTGGACCTTGCTCCGTGTTGAGCTGTTCTCTCTCCTGCGAAGGTCTGACGTTGAGTGGAAGGAGAGGTAAGGGGGCCAGATTCCACCCCACCACACACCCACCACCAAAAGGCAGCTCCCACAATAAAAGCCAAGGGAGAAGGCAGCACCAGAGCAACTCATTTTAAATACACCGGCACTACAAGATGGCCCAGGTTGGGAGAGAACCGTTCGGTCTTACCTGAGCTGTTAAAAACCGGTAATTCTAAAACGTTGAGAGGATCATGGTTATTTACTTTCAGCCCTTCCCTACCAGGTCAGTTTAAGAGATTAGGGTACCAACTCATCTAAATCAATCCCTAGCTGTTATTTTGAATTTCTTTTTAGAGGGTAATGCAGTTCTCAGAAGGGTACAGGAACCTGGCTGGAGCTGCCAGCCAGGGCTGGGCGTAGCCTGGCGGGCCTGAACCCCACTCTGAAGTTCTCCCTTGTAGTAAAAAGATTGAGAGCAGGCAGCAAGGCCTCATGAGTCCAAGCCTGAAGGCAACGTTGCCTTTCAAAAGCACTGTATCACCTTGACCCGACAGGCTTACCCAGCACCCAACCTGTGCAGGCGCTGGCAATGGCGTGAGACCGAGTGCCTCTAGTTGAAGAGTATCTTGCACATCTCTTCCCACACAAAACTAACCACCCATCAGTAACTGTTACCTGTACAGACGAAACGCTCCCTTGCACCCACCTCACAGTATGTAAAGAATGGAATGCAACACCCAGTGCTAAATAATAAATAAAACATTCAGTTGAACCCAATGAACAAAGTATACTCTTGTTCCTCTGACAGTAATTAATAAATGAAAATGATCGTTTAAGGATTAAAAAAACCTGTTGGTTTTCAGTGCTGTGTAATTTTTATGACATTTATACCATTTCACTTTCAGAAGTGCTACATTATTCTGCAGTTCCAGTTCACTTCTGCTTTTCTTCTCCAGAGAGTGCAACAAGGAACTGAGAAATCTTATTTACCAAGAGCGTGGATGGTGCAGTTTAAGTGCTTCGTATGACAACCTTTGTTCAGACACAATCACACACGGAAATTTACTTCAAAGTTAGATTCTAAACAGCTATTGATTATCTAAATGCTAGTAATTTTATCACTTCAAGCACAGATTTCCATTACAGATTAAAAGTAGCAGAGAAAAACAAAGCAAGAGGAACCCAAGGCTACATCGGGAAGTCCAAGAGTTTTCCACATTTCTTGCTTGATTTGCCCCTACATCAATGTTTCCGAAGACTTAATCTGAAATTAAGACGTGAACTAAGTCTCTGAACCATATTTAGTCTCTTACTTCTCCTTTCCTTCCACTGTCTAGCAGGATTACTGCCAGGGTGGCACCTTTGGGCTGCACCATACAGACATCTCCAAGACCAGCCACTGCTTTCCAGGGGTTTTTTGCCCAAGTAGAACAAGCAAAGATTCACTTTTCCTTTCTCCTGCTTATGAAGTGTCGGCAAAGCAACTGCTATTGACTACTGCACTCAAAGGTGGCTTCCGAAATGCAGTGGCAGGTTGCTAGGAGAGGTGGTGTGTGGCAGCAGGAACAGAAGCCATGGGAGGACTAAAGCACCAGCGAGTTGCTTTGCATGTGGGCGAACACTTGTGAAAGTCACACTTGTCCCAGGGAGTCAGAGGACACTCGAGATAGCCACGACCTTGGTTCAGAACCAGGGGCACAAAAAGAACTCTAGAGACGCAAGTGCAAGAGTTTCTCTACTACATACTGCAAGAATGTGATGCAACAACACCTAAGAGGCAGGAAAAAAAAACCTGAGGCAATCTAAGTGTAAGAAAACATTAAGTCAGAAGTATTTCACTTTCACAACAAGTTTAATCTCAAGATCCTTCCAATTTGCACAAAGCCCGAACTTAAAATACCTACTTCAAGTGGGCCAAGTAAGCAAATGTCTAGTGTGTTCTATGAACAGTATTTTGGCATTCCTTAGCAACATCGCCACTGGACTAATCGGAAATGACAACGAGGTACCAACTGCATCTTAAGAGAAATGCTGAAAATTCATTAATAATTTGATTCTGTATTTTTGTCATATCCCAGAATGGGACTTTTCCATTATGTTGTTTCTGTTATGATGTGAAAAAAATGTGATGGGGTAGAAATCCTAACAACATAGCTACAGACAAACAGCTCTAATACAATTGACTTCAAAACAGTATTCACAGATGCATATCACCCAGCCTAAGTGTAAATAAAGAAAAGAACTGTGCGCATTTAAGTGTTTACTGATTTTACAGAGAACTACCTACATGCAGCCCACGACAAGATTCAGCCTTTAATGACACCAAAACCAAGTTTACGAAGAACAATTTTCAGTCTAACTTCAGACCGGAAAATAAGTTGAAAGAAGACTAATCAAGATAAGATACGTTTTTTCAAGTAAAATTAATGGTTCCAAAGTTAAAGTAAGCTTTACGATTAGAATAATTTCAAATGTAAGTTTGCAGAACAGACAACGCAATGGTGATTCCATAAAGTTACGTGCATTCAACAGCAAAATGAAAGCAAAAGCACTTAGCAGCACATGGTGGTATAAAACAAGAACAGAACAGAAAATTGAGCTTGCAGCTTCTCAGTCCTTCAGGTTACATACTCATTTCACAATAATGATCCAAGCACATAGATAAATACAGGTGCTGAAAGAGCAGCAGAAAGTGACTCTCATTTTTAAGCTGATGAATACACTTGCTCTTCAAAAAAAGGAATTGCAGCAACCTGGTATACACACAAATGAAATGGCACATGTCCGGGACTTAGTGGTCCAACAGTTTTTTCATTTCAGTGACTCCATCTTGATTTTGATACTTGTTTAAAAGGAACAGTAGGATCTGTTCATGCTTTTTAAGCTGTGGAATAAGCAGAAAGAATTAGAAATTTTTTTTTTTTTTTTGAAGTTGCTGACTTCAGATTAGGGTAGACCCTAAAACTACAAACTCAGCTAAGTCCCATGTCAGTTCACTGAATACAGTGCCTTTCTGCTGTAAAATCTTCTGGTGGGGGAGGAGGGAGAACGCTGCAGAATTGTAGCTGACCTCCCCCTGCACCCCTTCTTTTTTTTTTTTCCCTCCCCAAAGAAGAAACTTCCTTGAACCAAATTGATGAAATACTTAAATTGGGACCAAGATCAAGATCTTAAATTTGGTTATTCACACATGTCTATTTCCTGATGTTTTCAGTTATATTGGAATCTCCTGTCCTCTCTTCATCTGTCCTGACACTTTGAGTCAAACTTCTCCATGTAAGGAAGGACGACAGAAAACAGAAAGGGACCAAACTGAAGTCAGAAAAGACATTGGCTAGATCAAGCTGGAAGATCAAAGAGATACAGAGGGGGAAGGGCAAAGGACGTTCAACAGCCTACGCTGGGACAGAGAAATCAACTACATTCAGAGACAGCAGTTTCACTGCCTTTCTGCCACTAAGCTGCTGGTAACTAAGCTTACTCTGAAGCAGTAAAAGTCTAAATGACCTTGAACAGAAATGGGTCTTTTCCTACCTCTAAAATATTGCAGTGCATATTCTTGCTTTTGACTGGGGCGAGAGGGAGAAGTTCAAACCACCCTTGAAAGGGGTTTCTGTCTAAAATTTAGAATTTTGCTCATTCCTCTAACGAAGATCCTCACTTTGAGAAAGGCTGATGCATCCTTTCTGGTGTACTTTAAGTTACTTTTTAGTAATTTAAAGTTCTAATTTTTCATAAATAGCCTAAGTTAAAATAAAATAATTAGAAAGCTTAGAACCAGAAAGCTTTCAAAAATTATAGGAACATGCAATATCTGTAAGAGACACTGGGTTTTTTTTCAAAAGGAAACAAAATCTTGCAACTCGCACATACTGTTACAAATTCCAATATCCTACAACTCAGATTCTCAGCTCTAGTTTCATGACTGAAACTGTGGCACATATTGATTTCTGCTACCTGAAATACACATTGTAAGAATTTTCTTACATTTGCAGCTGTCTGCCAAGTGGTACCCACAGAAAAACACAGCCACATTACGGAAAAAAAAATCCAGCTGCCCTTTCTCCAGAATGACACAGTTCATGCAAAACACTGCAGCTACCTTTACACAACAGACAGAAGTTAACACTCCTGAGCCTTCATACGCTAGAAACAAAAAATAGAGCTGTATGTGTGACAAAACATAGACTAATTAAGTCTGTGTGATCCATACACTATCCTCCCTCAGTTTCAGGGTGCTCTAATGCTTCCCACGTACAAAACAAACTGAGGAGAAGTGATAAAAGGATATTCACTTTCTGTATCTTCAGTGTTCTGGTTAGCTATTATCTCCCTACTCTCATTTGCTTCCTACATAGGGTGTCCTTTAAATTCTGGAAACGTTAAAAAGTGAATTTTGCTTGGACTGAATCTTACTTGCATTTTTAATTCTGTGCAGCAGCATTTGGTCTCACCTCCATTGCCTACAAAAAACAAAGCAAGTGAATGAGCAAAATACACATGGACACTGCTTCCCTAATTTAAGAGGTGATGTGTGAAATTCTCTAAGATTTCTGAAAGGAAAAGTCATTTAGGCATCCCACATGCCCAGAGTTCTTCAAAATTAAGTTTAAATTAAGAAGTAATTAAGTAAAAGTAAGTACCTTGATGTTCAGTATGTAGGTTTTCTGCCCTGCAGGATTTGACCAAACCTTCCATTACTAGTTTGTCAGCTACATTCAGACTACCATTTTCACAAATTTTCTCCACTGTTACTAAATTAACATTTCCATTAATCCCTTTCACTGTAATTGTGACGTATTTATTCAATAACATTTCTTTCAACTTGTCAAGTAATAATGGAGACCACTCAGCTTTCTCTATTCCTGGGGGGAGGGAAAAAAAAAACAATCAAGTTTGTCTACAAAGAATTCCTTTATGATATGACCCGAATCTTAGAAATAATGCTAACACTGTTTTGGAAAATAGGATGCTAAATTTTCCTAATATAAATAGCTTGGACTCTACAGATAATTAACTAAAACCAAAATTTCCAAAACAGCTTTCCCTGTATTAACCCGTATACTATTTCAGCAAATCATCATGTTCTTTATCAGTATTAAGGAATGAACACTATCATCAGGGTAGATATGGATTTATAATGTTCAAGAAAACAACTAGTCAGGGTTTTCTGGGGGTTTTTTTTTTGGTTGGTTGGTTTTTCTGATTTTTGGGGGTTTTTGAGGGGGTTTTTGTTTAGTTTTTTTGTTTGTTTGTTTTTGGTTTTTTACCTGCAAGTGAACACATAATTGTCTGAAACGGCAGCTTTAAGTAGGAATCAGTGATCGGCAGAACCTTTGAAAGTGGTAAAGTTTCTGTGTTCCCATAGTCTGCATATAGTACTGTCACTACAGACTGAGAAGCTTTTAGAACAAGAGCTCTGTACCAACGGCCATCACCTGAAGAGATTGGGACAAGAAGAATCACATGTGAAGTACCATCTTATAAACACAGCTCATCCTGAGAACAAGAGTCTGTATAGTTTTCCAGGAATTTTTAAATACTCTGGTATATACAAAAGGCTGCTTGACAAGAACCAAGTCCATAGAACAAGGGAATAGTTTCTGATTGCTGTATTCATAAAGACTTAAGTGTTGCTTTTAGAATTTTGCTCAAATTATACAGATACAATTTTTACTACAATACTCTTTCAAGGATGTCTGCACACTGTATTTCTATATGCTAACCTTTGTTTTACAACACAAACCCTCTCAAAACATAATTAAAAAAAAAAAAAAAATCCTTTTTCCTCAGTTATCCTGAAGAGCCATAAAGAAAAGAAAACCACTGTCAAACACTTAGGTATACTCTTGCGGTCTGCCTAGTATTTTTTTATTTCATCTCTCCTGTTTTCCACAAGCTGTTGTCTGACCTAGCACCAAAATTCATTTTCAGCACTTAGCTCCATCTCCTGTAACAGCCACATGCAGTCAACATTTAATGAGTCAACACTACCTTATTTTTTAAATATCAAGCTAATATATCAGCAGAGTATCCCCCCTTCCGAGAGACTAAGACAATAACTTAAGTTCCCTCACTGTCAAGAATACTTTTGACTCGAACTAACAGTTCACTAAGCGTGGAGAGCTTGTTAGGCTAAGAAACCTGAATGATCAGTTGTCATAGCCAGTGTCACCACCCTATGTTCACACAAAGCAACAACAAACCACCACCCAGGCACCCCCAAACCAGAAGTGGGTCTGCATAGATGCCAGCACACTACTGCTCTGCCACGAATTTCTTGCCCCTGTGACTCAGGGCACCACAAACAAATTTCAGTTTAAACAGTAACAAGCTGTTCTTTCCTCTTAAAGCTCCACACATTTTTGCAGGGCACAACCTAGTCCTTATTTTCTCTCCCAGACTGTCACACCGTTTCTTTGCTCTGAAGATGCAGCCAGGCTATCCTTTGTAACAGAATTAAGAGATCTGCAATCACTTTAAAGTTGGCGTTTTTCCTTTTTCTAAAGCAAAAATGAAAGTTGTGGCTTACGCCAGTCAAGGAAATAAAGAACGAACAATTGCCTCACCTGAAAACCTGGCGCAACAGGCTTCACCCAGTTTTGGTTTGAAGGGCTGGTTCTTACAAGATTTACAATAGCCTTCTAGTTCAATCAACTGCTTATGTAGCTTCTCTTGATCTACAGAAAAAAGCATTTGATAACTAACTACATTTGGGTATCGTAAAGAGCATACTTATTTTTAAGCTCCCCTGCTCCCACCTTGACATTTTTTTGTATTTTTCTACCCTGAGCAACATTTCCATGTGGTTCAGTTCACTGTAGGCATTCATTTTATTAACCAGCTTGCAACACTGACTTCTTACTGGTATCACAAATAGTGAACACTTTTTCTTACCTTTAGTTTGAACTGGTACAGCGTAGAACAAGTCTGGGCTGACAACTTCTGTTACACAGACAGATACGGTTTCATCTATAGCCAACTCAATCTGCTTCCAGTGCCCAAGTGAGGATTCTAACAGAAATAGTAAGAAAATGCAGCATAGCACTTTCCTCCAAGCATGTACATAAGTAACTGAGGATCTTTTTGAATTTTAAGAGACAACTGCATGTCTTCAGTAAGAGAAATCTAAATCAAGGTAAATCTTGCTTAATTGCTGTTCATAAACTATTAGCATATAAAAGTAGCTGACATAAAAAAAAACCTCAGAAAAATAATATATTGGAAAGTAAACATGGGAAAAGTTTCAGTTCAATTCACATCAAATTTGTAACTCTCTACTACCAAATACTCAAATAGCATTCATTTAAGACAAACCCAGCAATTTTTATCTTTATCTTTTTGTCTATAATGCCACCTGCAGGGCAGCTTGTGTTTTAACTGTAAAAACTGACAATATAGTCAAAACTAGGCATGTTTATTCTTAACTGTAATTAAACAGTAAGATCACGGTTAAAGGCTGGAATACTGAAAATTCTTGTTCAATCTAAAAGTTAACATTCATTTAATTACCTTTTTTGTCAACAGATTTGTTTGGAAAGTTATTTTTATCTTGTAGAACTTCCTTTACAGCCAATTTTTCAGAAGTTAGTATCTCATTGATGACTTTTGGATGACCTGAGGAATTGTCAATAAGCTCTACACCTGCCCCATCTCTGGAAAGGGAAGTTACTCTGGCCTGAAGCTTTATCCCTGCAGTGTACATATGAAATCTTGCTGTAGCTTCTGGAATCCACTTGCTATTACCAGGCTTTATACCTAGGAAGTAAGAGAACTGTTCAAAATATCTCCATTAACTGACTTTCTTCAGTATTATATTTCCCTTAAAGTAATTCTTTTTTTTTTTTTTTTTTTTTTTTTAAGCACTCTAAATGCCAAGGCTATTTTTACCACCTTAGGGATACACATTGTGCTTCATCCTGTTAACTCGTCCCCTCTTTCTCATTTCTTCTAAGAAAACACATGGACACATTTCCTCAGGAGTCCCAAGTTTTATTTTCTACATTTTATGATAGTCTACCAAGAAATACTTGTGCCTTACCGCAAACACTGTTAAGACTGTTTATGAATCAATTTAATATAGCCTTGTTATGAAAGAAGCAGAAAACCAAGTGGTTTAAGACACAAAAAAAAAACCCCACCTCAGCAGAAAACACCTTGATAAAATGTGGTTTTGAGCTTTTTTCCATTTCCACATTTTTTATTTTTAAACCAAGTAGACTGGATTAGAAAGAAAGAATAATCTGCAGAATTTTGAGTGATTTGGTGTGGAAAAGGAAGAAGCAGAGAATTGGTAGAAGACCGAGAAACAGTAGTATAGTGCCAAACTCTGCAGGAATCAAATGAAACATCCCTACAAAGCCAACTTGCTTCATAAAAACAGATGAGATCCTTTGCCTGCAAAAATTTTGAGAAATAATTACACGGCACAAAAGTATATTTACTCTGAGGAAGCACTATAAATGAAGCAGAACAAAAATGACAAGTTCCTTTTGACTGGTACATCAGTAAGTATCCTCTGTGCAGATCACTCCACAGCACTGCCAGGAGTTCAGGGAAGAGCTACCATCTTTCTGTTAAATGCCAGTCTGCTGTGTACTAAGGCTAAAACAATGGCTCCCACAATCTCCAGAGGGCGGAAGCAATACAGACATTTATTATAAAACCAAAACAAAAAACACCCTTCCCCAGAGTTCTGTGAAGCATATATCCTGTCATCACCTCCTTCCCCAAAAGCAACAGTCTCTAAATGCAATAGCTCTACAAGAGAAAGAATCAATAAGAAGATCCACCTGAGAGCCAGCATTTAATTCCTTGAAATGGAAGTTTTAGGAATGAGGATGAGATGTGCCGTATTTTATCCAGTGGTACTTCCTCAACATTTCCATAGTCCACAAAGCATACTTTAACAGTTCCATCTGAAGTAACGTTTTGCACCAGAGCACGGTACCAGTTACCATCATCTAGTTTTAAAAATGAAAAAAAAAAAAAAAAGAAAGAAAAAGAAAAAATTACTTCATGTGTTTAGTAAGTTTACCAGCATTTATTTTTTAGTAAATAAATCCAAATCTTTGCTATCCTCTACCAATGCAAGCTATCAGATACCCAGTTTTGTTTTTTTCTTTGCTTTATGTTCACCCTTTGAAAACAAAAATATTTCAGTCTGTTACTTACCAGAGAAAAAAGCACAGCAAGGTTCTCCGTTCTCAGGCTTAAAAACATTTGGTGGGGTTTTCCGACAGTATTCAGACAACGATTTGTTAAGTAAGTTTAGAGCAAGTAACTCTGAAAATCAGAAAGAAAAAAACCAAAGATGAGATCAATGAAATACGCTGACTTGAACTTGTATCAATACTGTTCATTTATAAACTTAAAAAAGTTTGATGGGAGATTTCTGTTAATTTTAGACTTTCATTTAAAAAAGAACTGTTGACACTGAGTTAACTATTCAACTTACTAGATAGACTTATTAGCAATAAGAGGTGAGATAGCTGATATTTACTGACAAATTAGTTCAGTATGATAGCAAAATGACCAGTAATTCTTCCTACTAATCCAACAAGCACCCTGCACTCCAAAATCTAAAGTATATTTTACAGCCAGGTAACACCATGGGAATTATCTAGTTCAGCCAGTGCATATGACAGATTACAGGTTCTCACCCTGCTTGCTTATTTATTTTTTATATCAAGTCCTTTAGCCTGTTCTGTAACATCACTTTTAGGGAAGAATTCAGTCATATTTTAAAGGTGATAAGCCACAAAGAATCTATACTATCCCTGGATAAGTCAAGGAATAAACTTCCCTCACTGCTGCCCTGTATTTTTTGTTTGAATCCATTTAGCTTCCTCTTCCAGCCACTGAATTTCATCATGCTCTTTGCCCAGTAGATTAAAAAGCCAGTGGCTATTGGAAGTCTTTATACATGCAAATGGAGGAACAATTTTTTTTTTAGCTTATCCAAGAGCAAGTCGAGTGTCTCAAAAGCTGCAGTGTCTAATTTTCATGTTATTTTCTCTCTTTGGAATCTTTTTAAGCTTTTATAAATTAGAACAGGAGAGAGTACTAGGAGAGAGCTCCAGTAAATATTGTATGGGCACAGGGAACATGTCTCTTATTTGCTCTCTTCTGTCTAGATGTCCTTTGCCTAGGATATGGTAGCTCTTTCTACTTTTCTCTACATTTTTAGATTAAATTTTATTCAACTGCTTACCTTCAACATTTTCAGATTTCAATCTCAAAGTCAGTACATACCATGATCCAATTTCTTCATCATTCCACTTGTATTCTTAGACACAAAAACTCAGAGGTAAGCCTCGGTGCTATAAGCTCACTTTAAACAGTAATGCATTAGAACTATAATAAATGACAAATCAGGAAGCAAAGAAACTAGCAGAAAGAAAAAAAGCTGAATAAACTTACCACTGTTATTTGAAATCTGACAGTAGAATTCTCCAGGATTGTACAGCGTACACACTATGACATCTACTGTTTGTTTAAGAGTTAATTTTCTCCACTTGCAAATTCTTTTGTTCGTTTTGTCCTCTAGGGAGGAAAGAGAAGAGATGTAGAGGAAGGAAGATAAATTAAAATAATTTTTTACAGGAAAAAAAAATAACATATCCTGAATGCTCAATTCATGTCCTCAAACTTCTTGTTATAAATAATCCAACAGATTAATTACCAGCGAGAGCCTCTTTGCAGAATAAAAGCAAGTAAATGTGCCAGTTGCTTGGTGTATTTGATCACTACAGAGAAGTGCAAGCCATAGATGAGAGGGGGAAGAGTAATCACACAAAGAGGTACAGATTAGGTGGCAATAACCTGAGCAAGAGGGACTCTGGGGAACCTTGGTTCCTGGGAAACAGGCTAGGGGGCACAGAAGGAAACAGCTGCCACCAAAAGGACTGGAAGTGGTCTAAGGCAAAGAAAGAACAAAGATTAACAGAAAGACTGGTTGTAGAAATTTGCACTGCACATTATACTCAAGTACCTGAAAGAAGCTTATTGTTTAACACAAGTCATAGACTAGGTCATATGAAAACTAAACTATGGCACACTGGAGAAGCCATCATTTTCTCCATTAGCACATTATTAAATATTCCTGTATTTTTCACAGCTGTTAAGGTTGTTATTTCTGTATGTTCCTGCCTACCACCAGCTGTACTGTTGGCCTTTTTAAGACTTGAGTCCAAGCAGCTGGCCTCCAACTTTGGTAGACCTTTCCAGTTCTAAGTGTTTGGGTTTTTTTCTGAAAATGAAGCTTGAGAAAGTTATTAGCATCTTTATGTTATGAACATGCTGAGATGCTGTTCCATCTGCCCAGTATTGTGTCTGACAGTAAATTACTTTAGGAAGTCCTATTGCCAACAGGCAAAGAAAAAAACCCCACAACACCCAACACCCACCCCTCCCCCAATCAGAACAGGCTCTCAAATCTTCTTTATTTTCAGTGGAATACAGGACTGCCCTTCACACTGCAAGCAACTTCCTTTACTGGAAGGGACAAAGCAGAGTCAGCATACCTTGAGAAATACACTCAAAGTAGAAGCTGGTTGAATTTTGCATTCCAGAAGGAAGAAAGACTGACGAGAAAAATAAAGATTAACAAATGGCTCAAAGTTTAGAGAAAGCTTTAGGACGCTTAACAACTGTGAAAAGTAATTGTTTATTCTTTCATGTGATAGTGAGGTTTCTTCTAAGTAGTCCTCTAAACCAAAAAATAATTGTTTCTTAATTCTGGCAAGTTAATTAAAATCTAGTCTCATATCATGCTGGATCAAATAATCACATATTTAATCACTAAGTTTAAATAAAGCAAACAAGTTCATGAAAAATTATTTTGCAAGCTGACAGAGAAATGTATCTGTTCAAATGCCAATATAAAAAGCACAAGTTTTAAAACACTTAAAACAAAAGGTGATAATCTGTTTAGAACCTGCATTCAAAAGCTCCCACTTGGTATAAGAAATTTTAAAAAGGTGAGAAGTAACCAAGAAACCGAAGAAGTTGATGACTGCCATAGATCAAAATGTGTTTGGATATAACCATGAAAGTTACTGTTCATTTCAATTTTATACAACGATTTCTTACCCCTCTGAACAAAGATCATAGAATCATAGAATAGTTTGGGTTGGAAGGGACCTTTAGAGGCCGTCTAGTCCAACCCCGCTGAGGTGAGCAGCGACACCATTAACTCAATCAGGTTGCTCAGAGGCCCGTCCAGCCTGACCTTGAATGTTTCCAGGGATGTGGCATCTACAACTCTCTGGGCAACCTGTGCCAGTGTTTCACCACCCTCATTGTAAGAAAATTTCTTCCTTATATCCAGTCTAAATCTACCTCCTTTTAGTTTACAACCCTTGTCCTATCGCAACAGGCCCTGCTGAAAAGCTTGTCCCCCTCTTTCTTATAAGCCCCCCTGAAGTACAGAAAGGCTGCAATAAGGTCTCCCCGCAGCCGTCTCCAGGCTGAACCCCATGTCCTGGCCATGAGGCATCTAGTGAGGAAGATAAAAATTAAGGGATGTGGACAGAGCCTTGACAAAAAGACTTCCCCCAGTTTTTAGTACAGATGGATCAGGAAAGAATACATAGTTTTACCAGACACAGGACGGAAAAGAGAGGCTTAACGTGCTTTATATGAGAGAAGCTAGGAATCTTCCCATTATACAAAGAAATCTGATATAGAATTTGCAAATCTCTCAAGTTGAAGCTTTGGTCACAAAATGCAAAAAAGACAACTTAAGCATAGCCTTGAAGTTGTATAGGCTACTGCAGTCTGCAGTCAAATTTTCAAAGGACTGAATATGTGAGCTTAGGTGTAAAATATAGGACAATGAAAATTAAATACAATTTGAGCTAAAGGACAAGGGCATAAGCAGGTACTAACTAGTCACATCCTACTTTAACTGGAAATTGTAACAAGAGACGGTAAAATACTAGTATGGTCTTGCAAAAGTAAGTAATTGCAATTTTTTATGTATGCACACATATATGCACACACACACAACCCCTGTACAGACACACAAGCAAATGCACAATTTGTTCTGGCAAAGTTGCCATGGCTAAACTTCAGAGCTGTGACGGCTAGACTTCATGAGCCAGACTGGGAAGTTCTTAATGGTTAAGAACTTGCATTCTTTGTACCCACTCTGGTAAAAAAAAACAGGATGTGCTCGTACTCACCATCTGCTTGCTTAACATTGCTGGTTCTGATTGCTGGTAAGGCCATCCTTGATTCCTCAGCTGCACAGCCTTCCTCTATGAGACGTCTCGATATATTTATTACTGGAGTAACTGATGCATCTACAAGCTCCACCACAGATTTATAACTCTCTTTATCCACTACTTTTACTGTAAACACTTTGTTTTTCACCAGTTGTTTCATAAAAGAAATAGTTTTTGAGGTCCAGGCTCCTAATGGTGGCTTTATACCTAAAAAGTCACATAGTATGGCAAGGTTCTGAGCGCAGTCCAAGTCTCAACAATATGTTGAAAGGTACAGCAACACTGGTTAAAACAACAGATTAAGCAGCAGATATACCAAGTAACTTGCCCCACTCCTCATGCTTGTAACAAGACTCCAAACCCAGTTATTTAGATTCTGAACTTTTGTAATACTCTGATTTAGTAAAAATCTGACAAACATCATGTAAAACTAATTTATTACATAAAGAGAAGCATAAATTCAGATTTAATACTTCCATGGTATGAACATCAATAAGAAGTTTCAGTCTCATGAATACAACCTATAGTTTTGAACACTATTAACCACCTCTCAGCCAATATATCTGCTACTATAAGCTTCTTCTCCTTAAACGTTTACTCTTTATGCTACTAAATTTATTTCTAAAAAGCAAGTTATAACCAGAACATTATAGTAACAGATAGGCAGAAGTTGCCTTCCAGAAAGGTGTATCTTATGCAGCAGTAATCCTTGACTCTAATCAGGAAACACCTTTTCTGATCACTTTTTTGTGTCCACATTGTGTTTAGGACATTTCTTAGTCTTAGAACACTCATTATCAGCTATAAGCATCATGATTTGCCTCAGAAGAGATTCCGTATGGAGAGATGGAACCAAGGCATATAAGGGAAGCATTGTTTCATGTTTTCCTCCAAAGTAAGAAGTTAGGATTCTGCTCTGAACTTTCCCAAAAATTTGAAAACCAGTATTGTAAAGGAAGGATAGACATCAAGTATTCTAAAGGAAGGATACTGAAAGCAAAGGGGTGGACTATCTTGCATAGTGGTGGGAAAACACAGAGAAAATAAATTATTTCCAACAGCAGGTTAAACAAGTATGTCAAAAAAACCAGATTATGATCCTGGCTTGAGACAGAAGGGTGAGCTAAGAAGCATCAATGTCCTTTCCAGCTTGACAGATTTCACAAGCCCACGGAGAAGGGTCTAGCAGTAGTTTCACTAGATTTGCCCCAAGAGAGAGGGACAGATACAGTTCTGAATTTCCAGATATAAAATTAAATTTTACCTTCCCCTGCAGTGTTAGAACCACAACAGATTTATGAATCCCACAAATCCAATAGGTGACTGAATTTTGCTTAGAACAAAAGTACATGCAAAAGCTAATAGGTATGTGAATATAAACACAGTTTTCCAAACACACAACCGTAGGCCACCAGGTACATTAGCAAAGATTTGTCACCTTTTGTAGATATGCCACAACAATTAAGAATTCTGAAAATAATGCCTACTGTTTTCTCCGTATTTCAATATAAGATACTATAGGTGTGATCGTTATCTAACCCCACTTATTTTGCCTCTACCCAGTTTCAAACAGTTTCTCATTTATTTCATACCTGACAAGGTGCATCTTATGGCTTGAGCTGGCAAGGCCATTAACCTCGGAATCATAGGACGAAGTCTAGTCAGAGGAAGAACTTCAAAATTACCGTAATCTATATATCCCACCAAAACAGTATCTTCAGAAACATTTGCTGTGACAGCAGCACGATACCAAATATTATCTTCTAAAAAAGAAGATACAGATGTTCATTGTCATTGCTTTTAACTTCTGAGAACAGAATGATATTTTGGGGGGACCAATATAAAAATGCAATGTCAATCTCAACATAAACCAGCAGCATTACAGTTCACAAAAACTTTCACAAAACCCTTATGGACACAACAACTACCACCACCACCCCTCGTATCAGTTGAGTGTTGCAAACTCATTCTGTTCATATGGACATTCCTCTTCACAAAAACATACCACAACATAGAGTTGACTACGTTATGTGGATGTAGTGCTTAAGTTCAATACATTAAAATAAACAGCAAAGAGTACCTCAGCTGACCACAATGACATGCAATTCAAAGGCTACACAACAGATCTAATAATCTAAGTAATTTAACTCTATTAAAGTATTTGAGAAATAGAAATACAAGCTTACTCAAGTTTATCAAGACATCTGAGGTACTGAACTGACAGCTTTCCCTAGCTAGGCACCTGAAACCAGTGACCATTCAAATGCCAAGACAGTTTATTGGCAGCACTAGATTTTTCTGAATGTGCAAAAAAGCTTTTTTTTCAGCTTATCTGTTCAGTCCCACAGCTAATTTATTCAAAGCAGCAAAATCACAGGAAATGTAAAGAAATGAACGACCAGGAAAGTTTATCAATCACATAAAGAAGTTACAGCAGCAACTTTTCAGACCAGAAAAAAGGCATAAGAACAGTAATGTGTGGAAGTGGTTTTTTTCCTTGTTAAAAGCTGAATGAAAAGGTGAATGACCTGTGAAGAAAAGCGACTCATCTTCATCCTACTGCACTCAGGCGAATAGGACTTCAGATTCCAATAAATAGAAGGTATTTCTTTCATATAGACTTACCATTTCCTGGCACAAAACATTGAATCTTGCCTAAACATAGGCTAGTATTCTGCAGAAAGCAGTTTTGTCACAAGACTTGTAGAAACTTGACATCAGTGGTAACTGTCAGGTGGAAACTAAGTTATGAATGTACATTTCAGGACTACCAGGTCTTGGCTAAGTAACATTTTGCAAAGTCGTGTATCTGAGCAGCATTGTTACATATGATCCTATTTCTTCTGTTCCTTTTTTGGGGTCTAAAATTCCAAATCTATATTTATTTCCAGCCACAGGAAATAATGCTAACCAACACACAAAAAAACGGATTTCTTCATGGTCTCATGAACCCAGTGTTAAGAGTTTGCTCAACAAGGGACCATTTTATGGGGTTTTTTTTAAGCTAGTATTTTATAGATGTCATCATTTGCTATTAGTAATTTTTTAAAATCACTACCAAATGCAATCCACGGCTAAAACCAGACACAAATAAATAAACTCTGTATGAAACATTTCTAAATATAATTATAAAATGTGTTTATTTTTGTAATAAATTAAAGCAACATATATTAAGAGCCATATCCGCATGCCATTTTTACCTGTGAACTGGGCACAGCACACATTTCCAGGAGCAGGACGGAAAGCTGGACTACTGGGAAATTCATCACAACGTTCATTGAGAGACACTTGAAGCTCAGCAAGTTGACCTGATGTTAAAATACATATGTTTTCAAACATACATTGTCTTGTAATTACAAAAGCACCAAATCTTAAGTTCAAAGCCTGGAAGAACATCTTGTAGTATAATAGAGATTATTTCACATAATGTTTAACAGAACACCAAAATAGCTATGAGACTAGGACTCTTCAATCTCTAAGGTCGAAGCAAGTCCTCACGTAAGTCTGAGGAATGACAGTGGTAAAGAGAACAGACAAGAGAAAACCAGTCACAGACTTTTTCAACACAAGAACAAAACTGAAGCCAGTAGGAACTGAAACCAAGGTAGCGGAGGCATGCTAGAAAGAAACCAAGGAAGACGGCTCTTCCAACAGCAGGCAGATGACAAGCATCATTTCTTGCCGAAGGACACGCTATGCTATGAGTCTACCCAAAATTCAAAGGCTGCACAAGTACACAGAAGAGAAATCTTCTTCTGAGGGTTAGGAGATACACCAGATCACATCCAGCCAAAAAAGCCCTTTTAGCTGAAAATAACAAAACCCCGCTGGCTCAGACAGCACTAGGAGGACACATCTCACAAACTTACTCTGCTCTTAATTCTCCCTCAGACATCTGTTTATGGGCATTGAGGGAGATGCACCAGAAGTCCCTCCAGCCTAGCACTCCAACTTTATTGTTACTTAGGTGTTAGGTTTTATTGTATCAGAAGACACCAAAGCAGGGTTTGGGCACTATTATCTGGCCTTCTCATACTCAGATTCTCTCCCCACACTACACCACAAAGAAGTTCAGTCCACACATGAAGCCTATACAGAAGGTGGTAAAGCAACAAAGCATTATAGGAATAAACAAAGTAATTAGAAACTCACACACATTTCTGGAACACATGAGAGAACATATTTAAGTATTTGTGATACAAATTGACTTCAGATTGCTAAAATTCATGCCGCACTGTCTTTTTACTTTGCCGCTACTCAGACTGCCCACAAATTATCACCTTACAGGTTAGTAAGCAATGTTGACAGCTAACGCTGCCAAGAATATCCTCTACAACACCACAGCTCTTAACTGAGGCATGGCCTAAAGCTACAGGCAGCCATCATTTAGGTCAAATCACAAGACCAGCAACACCTCCCTCCAGCCACTCTCTACTGAAGAGAAAAACACCATACCAGGTATCTTACATCCCATTTTCAACGCGTCACTTACGGGCATTTTGTATCTGCTGACAGAAAAAGTATTCTGGATTTTGAACACAGGAAACCACACCAGAAAACACATCTCCGATGCATACAGAGACACACTCTCCAAATGAATTACCACAGTAAAGAAATTCTTCATCTTCAGGTCTTTTTTCTTTACTTCCCTTAGAATGGCTTTCTGACACTGTACACAAAAAAAAAAAAAAAAAAAAAAAAAAAAAAAGAGGTTGCTGTTCAAAAGCTAGGTGACTTTCAAAATTTAAACACACTGAAGTGGTTCATTCTTTTTGCTGACTCTTTGGACTTTGAAGGCTCCTGTCATATTATCCATGAAATTAATGCTTACATAATCATCACTAAACAAGTACTTTATACTACTGAAAAGCATATCTGCTACTGTCACTAGTGAACTGAAGGAAGCTCTACTAGCCAATGTTTTTAAGTAGGAGGTGATGCTAGAATATTTACTACGTTCACAGTATCTTGCAACACTAGAGGACCTAAAATTCCCCGTTTTTTCTGCCTCTTACCAAGAAGTTTGATTTGCTTGCTTACCTATTGGAAAGCCTCCTCCTTTGTCATTACTTCCTGGAGTTAAATCAGACCTAATTTCTAAAGATACGTTATCTATGCAGTCTCCTAAAATACAGATGTAAGAAACAAAGTTATTTACCATACAAGACAGCCGTAATTTAGTTTCATTACAGAACCATCTTCTGAGCCTGATCTATATCCCTATCACAACATGATTATGTTCTACTTATTTGTTGAGCGCTTAATATGCTTAAAATGCAAAGTAAGTTTCAGCTCCAAGACTGTTTGACTAAATGAAATGAGCAAAGCAGTAACAGTAGTCATTAAAGCAGTAGTCACTAAAGACTATTAGCTGAAAAACTGATTACAGCTTTTCAGACACAAGGATTCGTAACTTACCTCCATATTTACAACACTGAGTATGCAATGAGTTACCAAGATTTACAAAGAAATCTTGAGTTGCTTTGCTATTACATACTCCATTTCCGATGCATGAAGCAGTATTCCAAGCTTTCAGTATAATTATTTTCAACTGAAAACTGAACACAGGTATGTAAAGTTGCTTGTAAAGTCACGGAATAGATGCATGCAACGTTTCATGAATGCAATGAATTTTTCTGATCTTTTTTCCAAGAGGTTAGCAAGTTACATTGTTTTGCCACAGTGTGCTGTAAAGCAACCAAATGTGAAATACACCCAGCACAACCCTGAATCAGTTGAATTTACACAGGACTAAGGTGAACCATCGTTTTACAGATTGCAGGGACTATGACATGGAGATAAGCTTCCTGCGGGTCGAGTTTTAGCAAACTAAGAGGATCAACCATCACTTCCCTCAAAGTTTCTATGGGCTGCATATCAATGGAAAGAATACGCTCTTAGTGCTCTATTGTTCTTGCTCTGCAGCCAGAAAAACACCCAAACAAAACAGCCCTCCAAAGAATGACAACAGGCACACCTTCTGTGTATTGATCTGGTTCCACAATCAAAGCCACCCCCTCAGCTCAACACAAAATCTGAATTCAGACTCCTCAAAGGTCAGGTGCTTTGCTTGTCTCTATCCACTGAGGCTTGCTAAGTTAGAAATATAAACATGCTTAGAGCTCTCCAACTAAATACAACAATATCCAGTGGTTGCACTATCTTTGGGATACTTTTTTAGTGAGCATGTACAAAATATAACAGATACTGGTAAAATCCTTAGTGGAACTAGAAACTATCATTTTTAAAGAGTTAAAAATGCATGAGACAAACGGAACAACACTGTCAAATTTGCATGCATCTGTTAAAACAGAAAAATAAATAAAATAATCCAGAAAACGCTGAATTTATTACAATTCTACTGGAATAACATAACAAGATATTTCAGGTACAGACATTTTAAAGTGACCTCTATATGTAAAGGTGAAATAAATGAAAATTTAAAAAAAAAAAAAAAAAAAGGGAGGAGAACAAAAGAAAAAAACTCTCCTCTTTTAAAGGGATGGGGCGGGGGGAGTGGGGGGGTGGGAAGTGAACACGAAAGACTTACCGGTTGTGTTGGGTTTTTTTCCCCTCACACGATCAACTACTTACCAAAATCTGGAAGAACAACATCTACAGCAAAACTCAACATCAGTTCCTCCTGTAATATGTCAACAACAGTTACTGAACAATGCTTTCCCACAAGCTGGGAAGAAAAGCTGGTGGTGCCTTCATTCCATCCTTGTTCTTTTGGATCATAATTAACAAAGGAACACTTAATGGCCTGGAAAGAATTACAATTAGGACAAGAGGGGATACGGGGTTATTTGCCCTGTAGAAAAAGCGACTAAATAATTAAGGTCCTCAGAAATATCATCTTGCATACAAAAGTTAAAGCTGCTGTTGGAATTTGATGCTCCAATTCAACTAACTTCTTTACAAGAGAGTAAAGAATTAGGTTCAAACTGTAAACTACAATTCCTCTGATTCTCCCACTATTTATGCTGTCTTATGTAAGGCATGGTTGTATCACACATCACATCTGACCACAGGGGCATGTCCTAACTTCCCCTCAGCAGACACTGAGGGCTTTAAGCCAAGATTCAACATCTTTTTATGGACCCGGCAGAAAGTCACATGAACAAGCTATGAAAGACTTATTCGAATAGCTGCTAGTCATAGTTGTCACTGGTTGAAAGAATGCTTCTCTATCCTTCTTTGGGCATAGTTAAACATACTAGTTTAACTCACAGATTAAAGCTAGACCATCTATTTTGTAATGGAAGACTTTTATGTAGTACGGCAATGAACTCAGACCAACAGCTGTCTTTGCTCCAAACAAAGTTTGCCCAAACTACAACCAATTTTTTCACTGCTGCACGAGACCAGACTACAACGCGCAAGCAGAATGTTTCCCCTTCCTTCTCTTTTGTATAAAGAACACGTGGACCTAACCACCTTGCACGTTTTTTTTAATCAGCTCAGAACCCAAGAATTCTGGGACTAGGAAGAAAAAAAGCCAGGTGGCCTTCCTCACTCCTATGGAACAGCTAGGGAACATTTCAGTAAGGTGAACTTAGTGTAATATAGCAGTTTTTGTGCATCACTCTCTCTGAACACAAAATACTGTGATAATGACAGAGACACCGAGACGAGTTATACTCATTTTGGAGCTATTAATGTAAAATACCTCAGCTACCATTAGGAAAAAGAACTCACACATGGAGGAAGCAACAGTTCAATGTCTTTGTGCAGAGCTTTAATCCAGGTGAGTGGAATATTTTCTTCATTTCCATAATCTATATAGAATACTTGTGCTTTCTTTTGCAACATATCCACATCTTTTACAAGTGCTCTATTCCAGGTCTGTGTAGGAATAAACAATAATCTTAGTAAGAATGCAACATATTTCACTTTACTTCAACAGGTTTGTTTATCATCAAAGGCACTGACCAATTCTGAAGTGACTCAAATGAACACAACTCACTGTAGTGTTGACTGCTGTGAGGATAAAATTCTACTCCCATGGATACTGGCTACCGTACAGCAAATCAAGAATCTGCTAACAGTGGAGGAGAAAAAGGGGAAGAAATACAAAAAAGGGGTGGGAAGGGAAACAGGAACTAGATGCGGCTATAGAAATGTAACCAGGAAAAGTCAGGTAAGAAATGAAGAAAGAATAACTTCCTAAATTAAACAGATTCGTGTTCCAAACTGTTCAAACTACAGCAGTTTAAATTTGCTAAGAACACACATGGCCTTCAAGCAACAGTAGGATGCCTACAGGGCTCAAGTATATAAACAGAGAGAAGCGAACTTTTTAGAGGAGGGAAAAAATTCAGTACCTTAAATTTGAATTCCAGTTGTTATAAAGCTAGTTACTACCACAATTCCACCACAATAAACTGATCTCTAATTAGCAGCCTTCACTGGTAGAGACATAAAAGCAAAACATGCAAAACATGATGAGCTCAACACAGAACAGTTATTTTATGGACAATCAGATGTTACCTGATCCAAAGAACACCTTGCAACACAGACTTCCCCTTTGACAGCAATATATTGCTCTTGAATAACCGTGTTAGTGTAACAGTCTCGCAGTTTCACTGAAAGCTTACTGATCTGGTCTAAAACTTCTGGAGAACTCATCTGTATATAAAATTCACTTGGACTCTTGAACTCTGTTATTGTACCCTAAAGAGAAAAGACACAGTAGATAATAATCATGCAAGAACAAACTACAGTATATTACTCAGCTTATTCAGGACCAATATTCATTTCAATGAACGCACTTCACCCTACACCCGATTTTGTTCTTTTGTTTTGAAACTAGCAGTAATTAACTGCAGGGAGCAAAACCAGAGACATTCATCTTCACAGAAGTAATCTTCCTTGCTTACTCTCCCCAGCCCCACTTTCATTTACTCATCTTTATAAAAATGAAGGGATTTTACATGTGAGCAGAACAAGACAAAGAGCTGAGGTGACATGCAGCTATATACACTTAACAAAGCTTCAAATGCAACCTAACAATGCATTGTAGGATTCTTCCAGAACAAAAGTACCTGTACTTCCATAGCTCTTCTGATCCCTAGAGCCTGGAGATCTGAAAGCACTATTTTCTTTATGTGCTCTTCTGTCTTGAGAGAATCCACAGAATTTGAGTTACCCTGTTCAAAACCGCTACAAGTTATGTTTAAACTGGAGTCGTTCAGCTGTAGCTCCTTGTAGTAACAAACGAAAAAAGAACTTTTTATCATTTAAAGCAGCATATAAAAAGTGCTTGCGTTAACTTTCAATAGAAGTCTTAGAGATGTGTATTACTCTTGAAAATAACAAAACATTATCACAGAGATATACTGAACAGACAATGAAAAACAAGTGCTGAAGTCTCTTGCATTCACTTCTTCCTTTCACACCTATTTTACAGGAAAGATCAGCTGTATTTCCTGCTTATGATGCTCTCATAAATAAGAGGAATTGAATTCTACCTGCTTCCTTATAGCCTTGCCACCACAGAGTAGATTATAGCTATTGCTTTAACTGTTGGCATCCATTTTTTAAAAAAGTCTAAACATTTAGTGTAACCTGCCTAATGCATACCACCTATGTCTGTGACATCCTAAAAATATTAGAAAAATAACCTCATACACATCCTTAGGGAAAACCTCTTTTACGTTTGGATCAATGTACTGCAGACAATGCACAATGACTGAGATTATTGTTGCAACTTCCAAATTGTTTACTTGCAAAGATCCTTCCAGAAGATTTCCCATAAAAACACATGTCACAGTACAACAGCAAAATACATTAAATATTGTTCAATATACAATATAAGCTCTTATTTCTGCAGAACTTGAGTTTCAGAAGATGAACTAGGGAAAAATAAAACCTTCTGATATTTTAAAATAAATTGGCCACAAATTGTTTATTCATGTTGTACATCCTCTTGATATAAAGGTCCCTCACTGTCAGTTGATGGGTTTTATTAGAACACAGTCACAAGTACACACACAGCAGAAACTTATCAGGATGAACTAACAGAAGTCTCACGACCCAAAATGAAGCCTCCTTTCTAAATTCCTTCAAGAAGTTCAACAGGTGAATGAGCTACTTCAAAGAAGTACATGACAAAGGAGTTTTCTTGTACAGTGCAAACATGTGGCTAGTTGGAGGTATGCACATTTACTGGCTTTCATAAATACCATCCCAAAAAGCCACGAAGACAGCAAAATGATCGCCTCCAGAACAGTTAGTAGGAAGACTATGGGAAATGTTTGGCTGAAAGGAAGATCAAGAGAGGCTTCAAACATTACAAGGAGAACTGCGTCATGTTTAATTCCTGCTACAGCAAAGAAACAAAAGCTTATCTGCCTCTGTTACTACAAGATGCTACATTAAATGTGTTTCTCAGATAATTTACAAGGCTCCAAGCATCAGCTCATGATCTATGCAGAAAACAAGACACCAGAATTCTTCTGAATTGGACCAGCTACATGTATCCTTCCTCAAATATTTCTCTAGCAACATCATACATGTCTTGTTTTTTAACATTTTCACTAATGTTTTTTCAAACAAAAAGAATTGTCTGTCTGACAGTGTTGCTAAGGGCTCTAGAAGTAACATATTTTTGAATGCTTCTCCCAGTAACTTTTGATTTGAAGCATGATCTTTCTAAAAGGAGTAGATTATAATCTTTGGAAATTGTTCCTTTCCTGTACAGGTTAAATTAAGCATATTGCAACTAGCTCACAGCAGATCCATTCAAGACATAGTGAAAATTGTATTCAGTACCTTAAGATAAACTCCCTTCTTCGTTTTAGCAGGTAACTTGCCTCCATTGTCATTACTTACACTGTAATAAAAGATGTTAATTTTGAAGTATGAAAACAGATAAGTAGCATTCACAACACCTACTTGCAAATAGAACGAAAAGGCTGTGTTCACAGTATGTGGTTTTTGTCAAACATTATTCCTCCTCCAAGAAAAAACAGAATGACAAATCTGTTAGTTCCCTGTCATGCAACATCTGGTGTGTTTTTCCTGATGCCATCAACAAAAAAATAAATCTTACACTGTTGTTGTGGAGTTCTGCTAACACTGTAATCCCAAGCCAACTTTAAGAACTATAAAATTGCAAAAAAAAAAAAATTGCTATTTCAGTTGAAGACATAAGTAACATGCAGATAACAGATTTCAGATTGTCCCTGTGTCCCCCCCACTCAGTCACTGTAGAAAAACTTGTGGCAAAAGAAGTATCTCCTGTAAACTTTGATTATGGACACCTGGTTGCAGATTCACTGAACTGCTATCGTCACTCCTTGGTAGAGATCGTCAGCTGAAATGCTCAGATCACTCCCCTGAACTGTTCCAAAGCCAGCCAATTTGTACTGTGTCATAACCTAATGGTGCTTACTTTAATTGAAACAGATTAGGGAGTGATCTCCTGAGCATTTAAACTGGCATGTCAAAAAGCGATAATGAGCAGCTAGAATATGGCCTGGCTGAGAAAACTTCCAATTGCAGCTGTGCTCATCAAAGATAAAATATCCATGAAGTACAGGGAGGCTACAGTTAAGATTCAAAGGGTGCCTCTTCAGAGTCTGTTAAATGCAACCCATTAACCACGTCACTGCTGAAAAGCCCCGTCTCATTTCTCCTCCCTGCCCTACGCCATCAACAGCAAAGTCACGTGATGAGCTGGTATTCTCACTGCATGCTCACATAATTCTAACACAAGTAAAAATAATACTTTCACTTTAAGTCACGCCACAGAACACCTTAAGAACTCCAACACTATCTTTCAAGTCACCTTTCTAAAGCAGCAGAGCTGAGTTTTCTGGTAAGTATGAGATAATGCCGTACTAGCCTAAGAATAGGCAATATATTTTACTGTAATAGTGCTGTTACATGGTCATTTCAGTTGTATGGGGAGGGATATTGTCTTTCTGCAAAGATTATTTGGCAGAACTTTTAACAAACTTACTTCTGTTTAACTGGCTGACATACAACACTATGTGCTGACCAATCTTTCCTCTGACAATCTGCAGAGCAATAGTATATTTGCTTGCATTGTGAACATCTGAGGGATCCTAAAAAAAAAAAAGTCAGAGAATCATCAAAACATCTACATCAGAAGGGACAACGAGATACAGACTCCATGTATTATTTACTAATTGCTTTACAAGACAGTTCCACTACAGTTCTAAGCACATACATACAGGTATTTGCTTTCACATATAGCTATCAGACATTACTGCCCCAAATGTTCCGAATTCCTTCTGTATTTAACAAGGAAAAAAAAAATTTAAGGAGATGCTCTCTTCTGTTTATCAGTTCTGCAACTCCACCTATGTTCTGAATAGTCACTATACTTGCATCTGAGAGATAAAAATATACACCCATTTCTAAGCAAACCTTCTGATATGGTTTCACTGGGAAATACACTGTGCCTCACAGACTACAGGACAACAGGCACTTACCAAACAGACCACAATGATGGCAAGTCCTCATTTGAGGGGGTGATACTAAGGAACTAAAGAGACTCTTATTATAGCCAATAGAGAAAAGATTTTCAGAGGAATATTGTGATTTCTTCGGCTTCTCATGAATCACATCAGAATGCAACACCTGTGGAAGAAAAATTTTAGGTGATCTTACCAGAAAAAAAGCTGCCCATTAGGGTAGAAATATTCCAGTATACCAAAATGTAACAACAAAAAGAGTCAAAATTTCAATGTTCTAGAAAGAGCAATACATGCTGATCATTTCTGCTATCTAAAAATGCTCAGAATATTTGGGGCAATTACAAAATGCAATAACTCACCGTATTTCCTTTATCAGTTGGACCTGTCAAAGGCAACTTCCCTCCACCGGTTATGCCTTCCATGGAAATTCCTAGAACAGACGTATTTGCAAAGGAATCTGATTTAACAATGCTAATGCATGCCTGTGTCATGGAGTATTTGCAGGAAGACACAAGGCTCTTATCTACTCCTATTATTCTGCTAACAGGTTTGAGCAAACAGATCCTAGAACCATGATGTATTCTGGAAGTAACTTCTTGTTATTACTCTGATACTACGTTTATTCAAACCTACTGTCAGTGCTATTACTGAAGCAGCATTTTCACAGCTCTGTGCTTATCACTCGATAGAAGTCTTAATGTCCTCCCATCCATAAATTTGTTTCAATTAAAGTTATTCACCAGGAAAAAAAAAATAGGACAAAAATTCAGACTAGGCAATTTTACAGTAGCTGAAACAGTACAAATTTCTTTCAGTACTGTTGAACACATGGTCTATGTTAAGCTTATGACTAGTTTTGTCAAGTATTCAGAAACAAAATAAAGCAAGAGACTTTACAATGAGTGCCTTGTAAGCATTGTAGTCTTTCCAGTGAGTTTATTCTTTATCAAACAACTCTCACAAGACAAACATTCAGCTAAGTCTGCATACCAATACACTAGGAACTATGTTTTTGTAAGTGGGCAACTCATTTACCTACAAAAAAAATTGTTTCAGTTGTAGACCACACATGCCACTCCAAGCTTGTTCCGGTCTGGCAGAGTTATTAGCCCAAGTTCTCCACTGAGCCAACATAAAGCCTACGTGGCCATTTTTCCACACCTGGAAGCAAGTTAATCTTGTAAACTTTGCCTAAACTAAAACCCTTGCCTAACATGAAACCAAATTTCATGAACACTCCACACGCAACATAGCTTGGGGTATAGCCATCTCAGGTCTCCCAGAATCAAGTCTTCCGCCCCCCACATTTGCAGTAAAAGAGAACATGGATCAGGCAGTACCAAGGCACCGATGGAAGGTAAGAAACATTGCTGAAGGAGCTCCAACTCCCATGGCACATATCTGTGCCAAATTCCCTAGTATTCCAGTTATCCTGTTTTTCAATTATCTAAGGCATTCCAGTCCACACAAGTTTGGATAATTAGGAGTTAAGCTGTATTTATAAGCCATACTCATACTGACAATGTTTTACCAATAATCAAGCATATACACAATTACAGAAGAACAAAATCAAAATACCTTTGTCAAGCTTCGGGCAAAGTCTCTCTTTTAATGCTCTTGTGCTGTAGTTAAAACTTTCTATACTGTTTCTATACTTGGCAAAAAATACACTGTATTGTTTGTTCACAAAATTCTGATTTTTGTTAGATACTTCAGAAATTTAGCCACAAAACTGAGAGCTTTTCAAGAGGAAGTTGGGACCTGTGATCTGCTACTTTAAGCTCCACCTACAATTTTATTACCTTTGTTCTTCGTGGGAAGCGGTCCTGCCATCATGTAAATGTTCGCACTGGAGTTATGACAAAAGGTGGCTGTATGACAAAGAATTACAAAAGCACAGATTTAAAGATTAATTCAGGCAGGCACACAAATATTTTAGTAGTTTTTAGTCATGTTCTGAAGCTATATTTAAGCATCAATGTTGGAAGGCTAATTCTCCACGATTTCTTTCATTTGCGCCATAA
The DNA here is from genome assembly GCF_000687185.1 of Egretta garzetta. NCBI lineage: Eukaryota > Metazoa > Chordata > Aves > Pelecaniformes > Ardeidae > Egretta > Egretta garzetta. Next base: position 907,811 of record NW_009259236.1, read on the forward strand.
AAAGTAACATACTTTGCATTTAAGGCATAAACAACACTCCAGATTAAAAAATAAAAAATGCCAGATCAAAAATAAATTGCGAGAAGTCCTTTACGAGAGGAAAGCGCTGAGGAAAGGCTGTTGCGACCTGAACATTAAGCTTGCTGGACTCAGGAGGGACCCGTCTCTCTCGAGGAGGTCTCGCTCCAGAATAGATGACCCCCACTGAAGCAAGCTGCACCCAGAGGGTCCCGAGGACGGGGAGCGCGGCCATGGGCCCGACACCCCGGGGCAACCACCCTTTTCTGAGGGGGCAGAGCCATGGCCTGAAGGGAAACCCCTGCGCCGGGCTCTGCCAAAACAAACTTTCGGCACCTGCTTTCCCAAGCTGATGCGCAACATCACTATTTTAAAAATACAAATACTCTCTTGCTACATTACCTGGGGGAAAAAAAATTAAAATGAACTTGCAAACAAAGCAGTGATTGGGCACATGAATTGACGCTGCAACCGACTCAGCCAGAAACGAGCTTTCACAACCGCACAGGACGAGCAGCACCGGGACGTGCTATTTTGGTTAACTCACAACAAAACTAAATATTCCCTC
>NW_009259236.1:908768-912355 GCF_000687185.1 Egretta garzetta
GCACTCGGACGACGCCATGGTTGTCAGAGCCCCGGCCAAAAACGTGTTAGTCATGGATTGTATTGCACCCGGCGTGTTGCAAGAGACGGCTTTTATTTTATTATTCAAAAGCACCATGCGTTTTCTCACTCTGTCTTCAGCAAAATTCAGTGAGGGACGGTGAAACGTTCGTGGTTGCACCAGTACCCCCATGGGATCCTGCTGCTCTTAGAATCATAGAATGTTCTGGGTTGGAAGGGACCCCTAGAGGTCATGTAGCCCACCCCCCCTGCAGGAGCAGGGACACCGCTAACCAGATCAGGTTGCTCAGAGCCCCGTCCAACCTGGCCTTGAATGCTTCCAGGGGTGGGGCCTCCACCACCTCTCTGGGCCTCTTGGTGAGGCAGATGAAAGACTAATCGGGAGTTACAAAATATAGCGAGGGAGAGCAATGAGTTGTACTGTCCTTGGCTCTTAATTTCAGAAGCACCTACAGGTTATACTCGCAACCCTGGCTGTGCCCAAGCAGCCTTGGCCGCCTGGCTGGGCCCCTCAGAGCCCGACAGCAGCGGGCACGCCTGCCTCTCGCGCCAAGTGTTCACAGTTCAGCAGCAGGAAGGGTGTATAGCTGCTCGCTCTAATTCCTCCAATAAAATGAAAATTATCTCAGGACATCAATCAGACAACCTCATTTCATACAAATTCAGAAGGAGGCTGTAAGATCTATGCAAGAATGGTGAAACGCAATACATCAAATTGATGCCTTTGTATTTTAGAATATTTGAATTTTGCCCTGCAGCCTAGAAAACACATCATTTCATCGCCCTTTTCCAACCTATTCTCTGCTTTTATTTGTCCTTTCTCCTCTTTCTTTTCTATACAAGGCATTTTCCCCTTCTTTTAACTTTTGTTCCCCATCCTCGTGTCTCTGTCTATGCCGGAAAACATACTTCATCCTCAACACTGCTGACATTACGCTACTACTGAGACATGCTCTCAGGTGTTCCCAGTGCTGTGCAATTACACTTCCACCAAAAATAAATGAACCTGGTCTGTTTTATAGTGCCTCCACTGTTGTAGTTATTATTAAAGAGGATAAAATCAGTGATGGATTTTATTCTTACAGGTTCTATGGGGCAGGGAATAATTATCTCTCATTCGCAGAGAAGAAATTGAAGCACAGCTATTTTGCCTTAAACTCATTTGGAGTCTGGCTGTGAAGGCATTTCAATCTAAATCTTCTGTGTTGAAGTCTAGGAACCTGTCTGCCAAACTATTGTTCCCTGCTAAGCATTCTCAAAAGAAAAGGGAACAACACATCAAAGGTTTGCTGAGTTTTTTCCGTGTGGTTTAGATACTACCTACTAAGTCAGAGGAAAGACTCTTCCTGGCTCCAGTGAACCTCCAGCCCTCAGCTGCAATCTGAGTAGAAGCTGACTGTATCCGAGGCTGCTCTGAAAGCAGGGGGGGAAATTAGGTAGGATTAGGTGGGATTTCAGGAAACCCATCTGCAAAGTTGCCCAGCATTGTTTATCAGAGTAGGCACAATTGCACATGGGAGGTTGCAGGGGGACAGGACAATTAGGATTTCCCAATTCCCCACACCTTGTTCCTCTGTCTGCAAGGTTAGCCCAATAATCCCCCTGTCTAAGAAGCACTAATACCAGTGAGGCATTAAGAAATGTTTTTCTGTCATTCAAACCTGTCTAAAAAAAAAATTAGGTTTTGTGACTTCAAATATCCACATTTCTAGTACGTTTAGCTGGGCAGCCATTTTGATCCCCAGGGTCTGCTGAATCAAAACAACACTGCCAGTCTGAAGTGTCTTTTGAAATTATGCTAATAAACACTGTAGACTGAGCTGGAAGTATATTGACAGGATGCAATGAAAAGGAAAATCAAGTATCCCACTGGAGACAGAACTTTATCAGCATGTGAACTGGCACAAAGTCTTCTTGTGGCTGGAAGTCGCAAAGAATGATTGAGCCACGGCAAATGTTGTTTTCATTGGGCTTGTTTTTTAAATGTCAGTCATTTGGGACTTTCCATGCCTCAGGATACTGCAACAAGAAAGGGCAGGAAATGACAGCAGTAAAATTAATTCTAAAAAGAAAAATAACAGGTCTGGCTGCAGCAGTGGAAAAAGATAAATGTGAAGGAGTGTCAGGTAACTGGGGAGAGTGCTGTTAGCATGGAGGCTGATCGGGAGCAACATCACAGGAGCTGCAGGAGGTTGATGCAGCTTGCCTGCAATTTTTAGTGAGAGCTTTGGGCTTGCGTACATGTAGGTTCTGTAATAACTGTACCGGTGTGTCATTAGCAATGATTTGTAGGATCTAAGTGCCTAGGAACTAGCTGGGACACCATTGTGCTACATGCTGAACAAAGGACAGTCCAAACAACATATAATGAAAATAGGTTTTTCCAGGTATAACTTACACAGAGCACTTGCATAATCACAGTCACACTTAGGATTTAACTATACCGTGCATAGATTAGACACGACAGCAGTGGCAAGGCCTTAGCGCCGGGACTGGAGCTGCAGCAGTGCTCGTCTCTCTACCCCACACAGGGAGGGAGGATGAGGTTCCTGGGGCTTTGTGGATGGTGCTTCTCAAAAGGCTCCTGGCAAACCACGCTTGCTTTGAATAAAATAGTTAGACGATGAAAGCAGTTCCTAATGAAGAAAATAATAACTCTTCATGTAACCTTGCCATGATGTGAAATGCAGGAATCAAATCAGCCCGCGGTAATTGCATTATAACAGACCAGCCTTCTGATGAATGCGGAGGATGGGAGTCAGGCAGCCTGGACTCTGCTCCCCGCTCCTCCTCGGCAATGCCAGCCACGGCCCTCCAGCGCCAGCGGTCCCAGAGGAGCGTGGGGTGTTCAGCTCATCTGCTCTTTCAGCCACCTTGTTTTTCTCCCTTAGAGTGGAGTTGCTAACACTTTTTTTAGTTGAAGGAAAAAGCATATGATTGTAAGCCCCTCCAGTGGGCAAAGCTATAAAAATGCTGTGCATAATTAACAAACATCACCTGAAAATTGAGCAATTACGTGAACATTTACTTATCTTTTTCTTAGACAACAAAGCATGAGCCAAAAGCCAGAACTACAGCCTTTTGAAAATACGGGCCAAATTCCGCTTCGGCCTCTGCAATGCAGAGCTTATGCCTGCAGCAGAAGAGAATGCTGTTGTGTGTGGCTGGCTGTGTTTCAGATGGTAAGTTCTCTCACTCAGAAACTGTCTTCCTCAGCTTTTGCACATGCCAAATGAGAGCTGTGGCTGGCTAACTAAGAGTTACAGTAATTCAGTCATTCTTATTTAATATGAGTACAGACAGTTCGGGGAAGGGGCTTGCTCTGTGTCCTGTCATTACCATTCCCTAAGCATCTGTGGCTGCCTCCTGGGGATAAGATACTGTTTAGATGAAAATTTGGCCGAAGAACAGGTACTGTAAGAGTCAGAACTGTCTGAGCATCAGTGCTGGGACAAGACCCATGGGGAGTCCAGCTGAGTACAAAAAAAAAATCCTTTTTGCTTGCCGTTAAAGGAAGAAATCTGCTAATCAGGCTCAATTTTCTTAACCTGATTTCAGTCCTGCTGA
>NW_009259236.1:912478-914793 GCF_000687185.1 Egretta garzetta
CTGCTGAAAAAAAAATGTTCATAATGAAAGGTTAAAATCAGCTGAAATTTTGCCAGGTCTGGTGCGACGCGCTAAGCCACACGCGATTAACGTCAGTGGGACTGCAGACAAAGTGTACAGCAAAACAGAAGCTTGAATCTTAGAAGGACTGGGGCCAGAGTACATTGGTGTCTCTGCAGTTGCCTTTAATAACTAGGAGAGAAGACCAAGTGAGAAGCGTTTGGGCACTGAAGTGACTGTGGTACTGAGCAGCCAGGCTGCGTGAGCGTTGCCACTCAGCTGCAGAACAGGAGCAGGAGTGGCAAAGAAGCATTTCTGAAAGCAAAGCTTAGACTCAGGCTGCATGGCAGTTAGCGAGTGTTGCATGGCACAGCTTTCTGAAACCAGACCATTTTTCCTTGTCTCTATTCCACACCTGATTTTTTAATGTATTTTTAGCAATATGGAATGCACAGCATATTATGTGCAAAGCAATGGGTAGATTTTTGCCTTTAAAACATTATTTGGAGGTTAAAGCTGAGGCCACGAGCTCTCTCCACAACCTACTCTAGTTTATGCTCTCACCTAAATAATGATTTTAAAGACATATGCCTTCATCTGACTCCTTCACTGCTTTAGAGGTGATGGGTAGGATATTAATGTTTAATTATCTGAAGCAGCATTATCTTTCCCAAAATAATGAAAATGCAGAGGTTTATGGTTATGAGCTCTGAATGGTTTGCAGATTGATTTTCTCTAAGATCTCAGTGCTGCTTTTAAGGATCTGTAAAAAGGTTTCAAGGGACTATTTTCTAGGACCCCAAAATATGCATATGTGAGTTTTGAAATTCCAATTACCTGGAAAGAATAAGGGGAAAACTAACTTGCTCTGAAATAACACTCCCAGTTCGTGTTTGGAAGTAGACTTATGCAGCACTTCTTGTTTTCAAAGTCATCGAAGGTAGGGACTGAAGAAATCATCGCTGAGGTTTATAGGCATAAAGCATATAGGTATGTGTATACTTTTGTATGTATGTAAATTAGCCAAAATAAAGGAGCAATCTGATCGAACATCAAGGTTAGCCCAGCCAGGAATAGGGGATTGGAATAGATACGGTCCTGAGGTCCCTTCCAATCCAAATTATTCAATGATTTTAACCAGCTTTTCTATTGCTATGTTTAAGAAGTTCCTGCAGGAAAGATGCCATTACTACTTTGCCTGATCTGCTATATAGTAAAGCCAACTGTTTTCACTTAACAGCTTGTCTGCTAAGGTAGTTTTTTAAATTTTTTTTTTATTAAATAAAATACAGTGGCATTTATGGAGCACTCTGGATTCCAAAAAGCTCTGTTGCCCATGGAGAAATTGCTGCACCCAGCACGGAAGCATACTGCAGATTTTTGATGCCCAGCAGAATTTTTTTTTTTAATTTTTATCCCATCAGAATACAGAATGAAGCACTGTCAAGCGTTAACTGCAGCTGGGCTCTGTTGATTAACATCACTGGATTTACCCTTACACTGCACGCGGGCGCAGAGGTTTTTGACGTCGTGTGTAGGGGTTGGTTCTGGAAAACCAGGATGCTGTTTACTCAGGGAAGAAGAGACTCCGCTAGCCACTGCTTCTGCACCGACCTTGCAACAAGGGGAGGTATCTTTGTGTCCTGGTTTCGGCTGGGATAGAGCTAATTTTCTTCATAGAAGCTAGCATAGTGCTGTGGTTTGGATTTAGTACTACAAGAATGTTGATAACACACTGATGTTTTTAGTTGTTGCTAAGTAGTGCTCAGACTACTCAAGGACTTTTTGAGCTTCTCCTGCTCGGCCAGGTGCATAACAAGCTGGGAGGGAGCACAACTAGGAGAGCGAACCCAAACTGACCAAAGAGCTATTCCATACCATAGAACGTCATGCTCGGGGGGGTTAGTCGGTCGGGTGCGGGGAGAGCGATCGCTGCTCGGGACAGGCTGGGCATCAGTCGGTGGGTGGTGGGCAATTGCATTGTGCATTGTTCGTTTTGTATATTCTGTTATATATTATATATATGTTATATATTATGTATATTTGTTCGTTTCTGTATAGTCTGTTACCATTCTCATTATTACTATTATTTTCCCTTATTAAACTGTCTTTATCTCAGCCCACGGCTCTTTTTTTTTTTTCCTTCCCGATTCCTGGAGCAGCACCATGAAGCGCCCGACACGAGAGCCCTTGCCCGGGAAACTTGTAACTGGACTAAGAGCAGAAAAATACCCCCGGCTCCTGATTGAAGTTGTATTTATACAGATGCTCGGAATTACCTAACGTGCGATATTCAGCAGCTTCAGGTCCCGGAG
>NW_009259236.1:915632-924653 GCF_000687185.1 Egretta garzetta
AGGTGGCCTGGGGGCGGGGGGGTGCAGCCCTGCCTTAGCAGCGCCCGGGGAGCCGGGACCTCCCGACCCGGTAGCTCTGGCTCCTGCGCTGGCTCGTGGTCTCTTTGTTTCTTGACAGCTTTCCTCTCCGCGTTATTAATTAGGCCGTCCCGTTTCGTTGGTTGTGTGTTGATTGCACTATATGGTTAAAAAATTAAGATAACAACCCCCCGCCTCCGTTACACCAGTATGAAGGTTATTTTTTTAGAGCCGGCTGCGGTGTTGCGGTAGCGTATGTGTCCTTGTTCTTGCAGATGGTATTTGCAAAAGCTGCTTGCCCCTCCAGGTTTGAAAGCAGAAAGCTTTGCTGCAATTTCGGCGAGATGATTATGATGTAGGCTTGCGGATTTTGGCTCTTGTCCTGGAAAATAGTCTGCGCAGGTGAGTCTGATACGTATACGCTTCCAGGGAGACTCTGTGCAGACCAGGAGAGGACCTCTTGTGGAATCGGAATCTGTGTGTAAGATCAGAAGTACGGTAGTCTGGCTTTATTGTCGGTTTGCTTTATCTTCTTGTAAAACTGCTTTTCGGAAGATAAAATGTTGCAAGCAGAATACACTAAAAAAAAAAACCCACGTGACCGGTGCCCCAGTACGTTTTGTTGTATAGGGAAATTGTTGAAACAGCGTGAGCCACAGCTGCATTCTTATATTGACAAGGGAATGTAATCACTGGCTGCTGTGAATGCTTATGTTGCCATTGACTTTAGGGGAGGAGATGGTTAAGCTCTAGAAGTATGGGAAACAGAAAGTCTGAAGAGGTTTCAAGCGACTGTCAGTTTGAAATGCCATCCATTTTATGAAAAAAAAAAAAAGTAAACTTGTTCTGTATTGCCTTTGAGTCCTCTTCTTTTTCTGAAATTTTTTCAATCTGTCTTGACTTGGCTTTAAAACAATATTTTCTGTTGTTTCATAAGACTTGATTTGGGGTTGTTGGCGGATGTTTGCTGGTATTGTGAGGTTCACTATTTCAAGGTGTTGAGAAGAGGACTGAAGAACCAAATACAGTGAGTGGTTTCTTTGGTCCTAATTAGCAGGGATGTTGCTTATCATTACCCAAAGCTAATACTGAATTTCCTAAAGCTGGCTTTTTAAAGAGCTATGGAAAAAAAGTGCTTTTCTGGATTTAGTAGTGTTATTAGGCAGGAGAAATAAGTTAAATCAGCAACTTTTGCCAACATGTGGGCTCCAGTAGGCAATATCCTATACTTATTCTGGGTTGGCTCGTTCTGAACTTATTTTCCAGTTGCCAAAAACAACATTGGAAAGCCTTACAAATAATTCTTATCTTCAAGTTATAGACCAAGGCTCTGCTGCCTCAAATTGAGGGTGGGGGGGAGAAAAAAAAAATAATCTTATCAGAAACAAATTGGTGTCAGAAGAGAGGAGAAAATCATGACCCTGATTTCATGAAGTACATGGAATACTGCTTTTCTTTTTAATGAAATAATATTTATATAATACTAACTCTTAATTAGAAGTCATCAGTCTTCTGTAGAGCTTACAGTTGACTCATTCAGATCCTTAAAGGATTGAAGTTTTCTGCTTGTTTGTTTCCAGGGATACTGGAGGAACTCTGTAGGAGAATTGGGTTTGAAAACAGCAGAGCCTTACCATCCTCACAAACGGTGTTATTCAGTATGTGGTGGTCACGCAGACAGCAATGCCGTGGCTGGAATTTTACAACTCTGTTTCCTGTTCTGGAAGCAACATTTGAAAACAGCTATTGATAGCAAACACGCTGGCATCTTCAATGCCAAATACACTGAGACCCATATCTTACCAATACCGTGACACTACGATTTTGTAGGAAGGTCTGCCAGTGCTCTTTCATAGTGTGAATGAGAGTTATGACTCAGTTGTAGGTGGAGAAGACCTGTCATAGAATGTATGCTTTGTCCAGGTTGTGAACTGGATCGTAAATTTGACTTCTTCCCCTACCTTAAAACATTCTTCTTTGCCCAGGTGATGTTATCGGTGTCAGAACATGAATGCAAACAGGGTAGTGGTAGTGACTGACTGATTGGCTGTACTGGCCGTGTCGTAAGCGGCGCCGAAGGCATGATGCTAGAATCCTGAAAGGTTACAGTAGTGCTGTTGCTGATGCTGCATCGGTTGCTGAGTGGTGTAGGGAGGCCGCTTTTGTTTCTTTAGAAGAGTAAAAGTTGTCCTGTGCTGAGGACATTCTACTAACAGAAGATTACAAGTCTGTGCGTAAACCCTTAAGTATCCAAGTCTCATTTAAAGTTCACAGTAAAAGGATGCTCTTGCTGGTATATTGTTTTCCCCTGAGATGTGAGCTTCCAACCTTGGGACTAGTGTGAGAAAAAATAACACGTTCAAGGTGTACCCCATGACTTGTGTTGTGATGAGAACAAATCCAGACACTCTGGTTAAACCTTAACTGATGAACTTTATTTTGGAGTTGTGATTCCATGTGTGGAGTTAATACGACTGTAATATTAACCACTTGGATGAGATCAGTAGAAAACCTAGTGATGCCTTGAAGGAATTCATACAATATTGCTCAACTCTCTAACCTGTCACATAAGCAAAGAAAAGCAAAGGTACAGGTTGAGTAAACCTTGTCTTCTGAAGTACTTGACTCATGTTAAAAGACTTGATAATAATGCTGAGCTTTGCGCCTTGGCACTGCATGCAATCTGTGTTATATAAAGTCGGATTAGAAAAGAGAAGAATAACTGAGATTAAGTATTAAACTGATAAAAGCAAGGAAATCCTGAGAGTACCCACTGTGTATAGGCACCCTTCCACTCCCCTCCCTTCGAGCGTGTGGATCAAAGCAAGCCTTTGTGTGAGCTGAATCGGGGAGCTGTGTCAAGTTATGCCTGGGCTGGTCCCAGCGCGCAGCCAGCTTTACCACTTGTGCTGTGAGTCACAGTTGTCCTGTCTGTCCTGCAGTCCTCTGGCTTTTCGGTGCAGATGGGACCGCGTTACGTTACATCGTCCTTCTCTGCAATACTGGGTGATATCCCAATAATCTTTTCTCTAAATTAGAGCAGTATCTTTTATTTGGTCTTGGGCAAAAATGAATTAATATTGGGAGAGTTAGTGTAGGTGGGACTGAAGTGTGTTTCTTTTGTTTCCCTTATGTGTGATCTGTAAATACAGGAAGGCCATCGGTGTATGAAATCTCATGGCTACCCCCTATCTGTTTTGTATGGAATACAGGCAGTGGTGATCAACTGCATCTCTTCTTAAGCTGTTCTTTTTCTGACTTTTTTTTAGGTGTTGTGATGCTTTTCAATCCATTTAATTTTGTTTTTATCATGTTTCATCATTTCTAAACTTGGGTGGCTTGCTGCTCTGATTACATGTGGAGATGTAACCAAACGCCTTTCAAATAGTCCCTCTGGCTTCACGTTTATACATCTCACACAAGATGATGTAAAATATCTGGCTTTGTGGAGGACCTTTCTACCCCAGTCCCTTTTGATTTACTTGAAATCTTTCAATTTGTCCCTCTACACAGCTGGTATACAGTAGAGCTACTTTTCATGTCTTGTCACATAGAACAGAACTTCTTTAGCTGAATCCTCCTTTATAAACTGCAGTTGAAAACAGCATTACCTCTAGGATTGTTTGTCTCTTTTGCACTGTTATCTGGTGGTGTAATGCTTAGTCTGGGAAAGCCATTTGTGATAGACTTCTTACGAAAGACATGCAAAGTACAGGTAAGTTGCTTAGAATTGGAAACAACAGGAAAGTTTGTTTTGCTAGTCATTGTGATGAGCAGGAGACAGTAGTTGAGGATGTTTTGCTTTGGAAAAAGAAAAAAAACCTCACCCAACAAGTGAAGTAGAAAGGTATGTGCAGTCTGTTCAGATTAGTTTAGGTGAAAGTGTTATTAGGATTACACTACAGGTAACTGCTAACAAAAACTGTAAGATTTCTCTTCCATTTTATTTTTAGCCTTACTGTCACATAAAATTTTTGGCAATGACAGGTTGGCACTGGCTTGGAAAAACATTTTAGTTTGCTGATAATGATCATTGTCTAGTGAAGATGTGAGAAGTTCTTCAAGAGATGCATCTTGGGTTTTACAATGAACAACACTACAAGAAGAAAACAACGTTGTCATACCCCAAGATCAGTTGTTTTTTTAGCAGTCTTGTTGGAGTGTCATTGTACATGTGATAGTACATAAGCTATCCTACAGCTCTGTCTCTTACCCAGGTGTAATAGGTTGGAAATTAAACCTGAACTGAAATGAAGTGGCAGTTCCTGTGATTCTGACTGGTTGTTAATGGTTACTTTAACGTCTCTGGTTTAGGATAATCTGTTTAAAGATAATAGAAAGGACTGTGATTCATCTAAGATTATGTTTCTAATAGAATATTTTGTAGAGTGATAATTAAAGGAGAGGAATAGTCCTTTGTGGAACAAACTGTTCAGACAACTAAATTATGGTCTTCCTGATAAATGCTATGGCATTTGTGAAGCTTTTTTGCATGCGACTTCTTTAAAGTCTTACTTAGGCTGCTGGTTGCTTCATATGTATGAGACTTGTCAAGAAAACTCTAAAAATCATTATCATCCTCTTCAGTATTCTTCAGCCAACAAACACTAATTAACTCTTTGAAATAAAGTCCATCTCCAGTGTTACACTGGATTATATTGCATCTCATGTTAATGATTGAATTTGCAATTGAAGCCTGGCTAAATCACTTGGACTCTTTTTGTTGCCCAGGAGCCTGCAAGAGGGAAGTGGGTCTGTAACCGAACTGTTCAAATGGTGCTGGTGTGCAGGTTTTGCTTTTGCTGAGGTTTTCCAATGAACATCAGAGCTTCATTGAGAAAAGCCTTTTGACTGTTGAAACTTCAGTCATATGTCACTTCATTTCACAGATGTGCGAGTTGAAATGTAAGGCAATATAAAAATATCTCTCACCAGAGCCTTTAGTCTAGACTGCAGTGATTGGGGAAAGAGCGAACACATCATTGAAGTATAAATGATAAATGTGGTCTTGTTAAAGTTACGTATTTGTCTTTGCTTCATGAGCTTTAGTAGCTGTTTACACGAAGAGAGTTGGTATTCTGCTTGAGTGTAATGAGCCACTTGTAAAACCAGTCTGTGGATTGGAATTTGATATTACATGTCCTTAACATGAATGAATAACATTAATGGTTGGATTTGATGATCTTAAAGGTCTTTTCCAACCTAAACAATTCTATGATTCTATGAATAGGAGGCAGAGTTGTTTAAATGGTGGAGTACATATTGATTATGCATTTGCATGTACACTGTAATGTCATATTGCTCCTTTTTAACATCACAATTACTGTTTAATCACAATTTCCAAGGGGTGGGTGTGAACCTGCTATCTTAGGATAGATTTAGGACATTGCTGATCTTTCTTGATACGAGTTTTTGAAAATTATGTCAGAAAAAAGGCACATTTTGAAACATATTGCTCAGTATTACTGAATTAAAAGTCAGTCCCCAGTTGCAGGCAATGTAAATGTTAGATTCCCTCCTAGCAAAAAGAGCTGAAGTTCCAGCTCATGTCCAAGTTGCGTATTTGCCAAAGAAGGGCAGCTTCTAGCGCTCAGTGCTTTCCAGGTCAAGGCACGGAGCAGTGTAACGCCGTGTAATGGACGTTTCATTTGTAGCTGAGCCCAGGAGGGCGGTGTGTGTTGGTAGCTGTGGCGGGCGAGTTGCTGAGGGCTTTAGTTGGCAGTTGGGAGGCCTGGAGTAATGGGAAAGTGTGACTTGAGGTGTAAGTGTGAATCTTCAAAATAGCTGTAAATGCATGTAGTTTCCTCTTGGAAATTCACATAGCTGCGTTTTAATTTACTATTAGGTGATTCAGAAAAAAAATTAAATTTTTTTCTTTGGCAGCTATAATTCCATGAGGATAATGCTTTTAATTTTTTTAAAAAAGTCTATCTTCCAGACCCCCCAATTCTAGATTTAGCTGTTTGGATTTTTTTTAGTAGCCTTTTTTTTTGTGTATGCGTTAGGTTTTTTTTAAAGTTTTGAAAGGTTGCACGACTAAGCTGATAGTATTTCTACCTTCAGATATAATACACAGTCCATGAACAAACCTCTTGATGATTGGAGAGCTATTAGAAAGGTAGGGTAATGAAAATAGAGGAAACAGTTTCTGGTATCTGTTTAGACCAGCTGCAATTTCAGGTGCTTCAGTGCTTTGCTGTCTGGAGAATTGCAGGTCAACAAACAGGGCAATCATCATGAAAGCGTTACGTTTCTAACTGATTTAATGGGGGTGTAGAATTTTCTGTTCATCTGGCACCTGGGTTAGAGAGAAAACCCACAACTTTCTAAGTATGTAGACAAGCTGTATGTCAGCTTTACTAAATTCAGCTTTGCCAGAACTGGAATGATTCATAAGTGTCTGCATCTGGCACCTCCGGGATCAAAGTGAAGCTATTCTTTCCTCATTTGCTTCTGCAACATTGGGATCTGCTGGCAAAAAAAAAAAAAAAAAATCTCTGAACCCATAGATCAATGGAGCATTTTTTGATTGGAGAGGAGGACACGGAGGAGCAGAGATGTTTGTAAAATAAGTTGGAATCTGGTACAGAGAATAGTAACGCAGCACCTGGGATAGACAGCTGGTTATTTGAGGTATGTAGTACTGCCCGAGTCTTCTGGCCTAGTACTAGGGAACATAAGCAGTGATTTGCTTTGTCTGGGCAGTTTGAGGATGTTATGAGTAAACCCCTTTTCTAGCTCTCTTCATAAGAAGCTGACCAAAGGACATGCATCATCCCTTCTCCCAGTAACTGACAAGGCAAGCTGCAGACTAAACCTGAATTGCATAGGAAAGCAGAGAAATGAAGTTTAATTTACTTTAGTTTACTGTGAGTTCAGAAACCAGGACCAATATGGAAAGTTAGCGAGCGTTGCAGAGCATTGGAAGAGACTACTGCTTAAGGGTGTTTGCTTAGATTTTTATGATGAATTTCCAGTGGAGCTCATCTTGAGAAAGTGCCATCTTGAAAAGCAAAATAAAGAGTAACAGCAGCAATTTTGTGAGTTATCGATCCAGTGCAGCTTGAGAAAGAACCAGGAAATATGGATCTCAAATCACAATGTGAAGAGAATTGCTCTGAAGCAATTTCCAGGGGCTTGTTTTCTAGGTAGGCTTTTTCCTGTAAAGATGTGGACTTTGTTCAGAGGGAGGCAGTGTTTCCGTAGCGAGTTTACAGCACATTCTACAGTGGCAACACAACTGTATGAGTGCTGAGGTGGCATCCCTGTAAGAGTGGTGGGGGCCTGTGGGAACTCAGGCTGCTTGTGGTGGTGTCACCAGATTCTTCTGTCACTGAGCTTCTTGCCTGGCCTGGTCATGGTACTTAGGCTGTTGGGGTCATCTGCCCATGAGCCATGGAGCGCTTCATCACTCCTTCCCTCGTCCCCCACCTACTCTCGGAAATGCATCGTATCTGTATTGCAGCTTTCTGAGACTTACTTAAAGGAAATTTGAGTACTCTGCTGTGACAGATATGAAATGGAAGGGGAAAGAGGATGGCTTTGTAAATTTACGTTGTACTTCTATTTAAAAATGAGCTTGTTTCCTATCCTGTAAAACCTGCCTAGATGTTTTTCACATAGCTGGAGGTGAAGAGCATACGTGGTCTTAGCTGATGGTGTGAGAAACTGTGTTTTCACTGTGTTGTGGATTGCATGTATACTTCTTTGGAGAGTAGATGATTCCCTCTTCATCAGGGACTCTGCTACAAGGTCTCTCTTAGGAGCACAGCTATGAGTGAAAAACATCTACCCAAAGATGATGCAAACCCCTTTCTTGTTGAAAGGAACTGACATAATTGCCTGCTACTGGCCATTACAATGTGTAATGCATGGTTGAGTATGCCTGGTGTTCAGTGAACTGCATTTACTGTATTAACTTCTTGTTATTACTCCCCTTTCAGAAGGTTTTGTGCCTCAGAGTCATCTATCTCAATGCTCTTCACTTCCTTTCAAAATCCACCCTGGTTTGAACAAGTTTTTGTATATACACAGACTCTTGAAGCATTAGTCCCTCCTTCCCTTTTTTGCCCTCTGCAGTATGTTTAAGCTTTGTAGCTTAAATGTATTTTTTCTCTTAGAGCAGTGATTTTCATTTCTTGGGAACTTGACCACCAGTCTGTTTGCTTACAGAACCACCCCAGGCACACACTTCTGTCATTCTTTAATCTGTTTATTGTAAAACAGCCCCGCTGTGGTTGTTACTAGGTGACAAGGCACATACTTTCTTTTTTTCCCTTGTTAGTGAATTCTTCTAGGCAGCCACACCTCAGAAAATGCTTCCTATACATGTCATTTAGTGTGTTGCTTTAGATGTCATCTCATGTGTATTTTGAAGTTGGCTGAAACAAAGTCATTTCCTCCTTCTCGACTATTTATAACGTCAGTGTTGATAGCTTGGGTCAAGCTATCTATTTTATGAAATTAAATGCTAGCATTAATAGTGTGTCTGCTTAGGAAAGCCCTTTGTAGTCAGGGATTTAAAAGAATCACGTTTGTGCTCCATAAGAAGATTGAAAAGACAGGCAGTTTGAAATGGCATAATATTGAATTAAAATGTACCAGATTCTCGGTGCATACCTGTAATAACAGAATAGCAGGCTATAGCTGGGAAAGGTTGTGTTCCTAATTAGATCTGTGCAGACAGGAGGAAGCATACAAGAATTGCTTTCATTGTGAATTCCTTCCAGTGTCTGGGAATTAGCAGTACTGGAATAGGGGGGTAAGATTTTCAGCTGATGTAGTGGATAACCTGATGGACAGCCAAGGCATGAGGGTGTCGCAGCTTCCTTAAAAAGTAAGAGTGTATGTACTTTTCAGCAGGGGAAGGAGGAGGAGTGGCTGTTAGAGAAACTGCTTTTCTCCATGCCAGTGAATGGACTCTGAAGTGAGAATTTACTGTTAAAGCATGTATGGGAAGGAACAACTTTGATGCTCCTTCCACCCCCCACCCCCTCCATCCTT
>NW_009259236.1:924665-932574 GCF_000687185.1 Egretta garzetta
AGGGAGGGCATAAATTTTGATGTTAAAATGATAGGTCTTCTTAGCTGTCTGCTAATACAGGAAAAAACAGAGCACTTACATTTTCAAACAAAGTGTTCTTCCAGTGAAGTTGAATAGAGGACTTAGCATGGTGGTTCAGTGTAGGTATTGCTTGAAATATTTTTTTTGTTCATAATGTTTCTGGAGTTGTACCTGTAGAAGCTATCCATTGCTGGCTTGTGCTCTGACACTGTGCATTTGATGTCATGTCTAACAGTACTTGGAAGAGTGATGCTAAAACAAGAATAATTAAAACTTACTTTGTTATCACATGTGAAAATTAATTCTTGTAACCTAATTTATCAGAATGTATAGTTGTATTAAAATCAGAATTTGAATTGGAGAGGCTTTTAAAGTTAGTGGTGTGTATCTTCTAGCTGTTAATTGGCTTTTTATTTCTTCAGGTAATTGCTATGGTTTTACTCCAGGAACTAAATATTGTCTGATGACATACTTTCTTATACAGTTATTTTATGTAATTTAATAAATCAAATGAGTGTTCAAACATGATATCAATGGCTCTTCTGGAAATTCTATTTTCATTTCACTGTAAAAATTAAATTATAAACAAGTACCCGATTACCATAATTATGGTAGCAATGATGTAGTACTGTTAGAGTTTTTTTATTCCAGAAATCCAACTAACATGATGTAGCATCATGTTCTTCACCGAAAGGGTTGTCAGGCTCTGGAATGGGCCTCGCAGAGAGGTGGTCGAGTCCTCATCCCTGGAGGTATTTAAAAGAAGGATAGGTGAGGTGCTTAGGGACATGGTTTAGTGGTGGGGCGGCAGGGCTAGGTTAACGGTTGGACTCGATGATCAAAGGTCTTTTCCAACCAAAGTGATTCTATGATTCTAGCATAGTACATACTCAGCTTGCAAGAGCAAGACCAAATCTTACAAAAGAAAAAGTTACTTGACTTGTCCACTTGGCAGATTGATTTAATAGAACAAGTTAAGGCCTTTGTGTTACACACAGGAAGTTTGCAGAGCAGGTCTATACTGTTAAAATAGCTAAGTATTACTTGACTTCATTTCTAAGTAAATTTAAACCTTGAGATAGATTACTTGCGGACAATAGAATGTAAATGGAAATACCCAGGTAAATTCCAGTAGCTGGTAAATTTAATTAATCTTCAAGTTTTACCTTTTTATATGCAATGATTCTGCAAGATGTTTTTGTATGCTCGTAGATTCATATCTGTGAATAGCCCCCAAGGCCAGGGCTGAACAGACACTTGGGATGGCTGCTACTGAAGGTAGCTACAAGTAATATTTTTTTCTTTTTTTTTTTTTGGCATTTTACAGGACCATGTATCAAGGTTTGTGATGTTCTCCCTTGATAATCAATGCTTGCATTATATTGGGTTAAATGAACTATTGTCACGTTTGTTCTTATTTTTGTCATTTGATAAGCAGTTCATAGAGGATGTTTTTATTGTGTAACAAAGAAAGTGCATGAAAAAGATACTGTTCCCTGAGTCTTCGCTTCCCCTGACATAGCTGTAAGACATTCCTGCCTTAAAAAGTTGGTGTGCTGTCTACTCGTCATGTCGGCAGGCTCTCCGCTCCCTGCTTTTGCTTCCAGTCATTTCTGCTATCAGCAATTGAGCAGATAATACATCTCAATTAGAGTAGTATGAGAAATGGTTGCAACCCTTGCCAGTACTCGCCTTTCATGTTGTGTGTCCTGTGGCTGCGGTTTAACTACTTCTCAAAGTACTACTGTAATGTATAAAATGGATATAATATGCGCTGATGTGGATTTAAACTTAATTTTTGTGAATACCAGGAGATAATGAGAAAAAGTATGCGTGTTCCTTGCCTTTGAAGAGCATATCTATGATGAGAAAAAGTGTCTTTTAAAAAAAAAAAAAAAAAAAACAAACCAAAAAAAAAAAGGGGGGGGGCCGGGGGCCCCCGCCACTGCTGTGACGGCAGCGTGGCGGAGCTGTGTTCCTGGTCCTCATGCTCTGCTGCTCACGCCACCAGGTTTTGAGTTGCCGCGTTTCCACTCGCGTTGTGTTACTGCGGCGTGGGGCAGCGCAGAGGGCTGCCTCCTTTGCTTCAGCACCGGGGCGGGAAGGCAGGGAGGGTGTGTTAGGGTGGCGGAATAACGTGAGCTGTAAAGCAGAATAATGTGAGCTGTAAAGCGGAGGAGGAGGAGAGCTGGCCAAACCAGTTGTGTGAGTGCCCAGAGTGCTGTCACAGCAGCAGAAGGTGTTACGAGCCAGTGACAGAAAGCTTTCTGTATGCCACACGAGATGTGTGGCAGTTTGACAAGATGGCTTGTTATTCAAGGTATGCAGACAGGCAAGCTTGGGCTGGGCTTAAAATGGTGCTTTGAGAAGTTCCTACCCTGGGCGTTTGACTTTGACTTGGTAGTGATTCCATTCCCCTGTGGCATAGGCAGTGGGAGGGACGTACGCTGTGAGGGTGAGACAAACATCCCGTGGGGGGACTGAGGAGCAGGACACTTCTGCCGCGCTGCTCAGATGATGATCAGCCCTGAGGAAGGAGCCAAACCAACGGCTGAAGGTAGAAGCTTAGCAAAACAGCGCAAGAAGGTCAGGCCAGTGCTGACCTGGCACTTTGCTATCACTCAAGATACCGTATGCTGACCTACCGTGATTTGCATGTCTCCTGTGTTAACAAGGTGTCACTACATGAAACAGTTGATCTGCTTGAGTCAGAATTTACCTTTTATGATTGCTTTTGATGCTTTCGGAATACATCATAAAAGACACTACACTATTTTGTTTTCTTAGTGCAGATACCATACCCTTATTACTGCTGTGATTTTGGGAGAGTCGCTTATAAGGATGGGTAGGATAATAGAAGGTGGATGTAAATACCTGGAAAGACACGGAGTGGCTATGCAATATGTATCTGACGTCCAAATATTATCTGGGACTTGCTGTATTTGTATGTTTGATGTGAAACAGCTACTCCTAGGCTGGCAATGTTGATCGTTTTAAGCTACTTTCACACAAAGACTTTTGCTTAAAAAGCAGAAGCCTTTTCTTCAGTTTTGTGCCTCTGGCCTTATAGAGGAGGTATCTGCTAGATTCAGTTGCCTGAGGCAGGCACAACAAACTTTGGGTATTCAAGAGAAATTAGAATATCAAGATGAACTTGCATTGACAGTTGCTCCGCATGATTTCTTTGTCTGGATATTTCTGATGTGAAGATAAATTGTGATTCTATGATGAATTGTTAAGCTTTATTTCTATTTAAATGTTAGCACTTAGAACATGAAAATAGTACTATCCAGCAGCAGTTGGGAAGGAAAAAATCTGCTTGGGTCTTAAACAGATTCAGGTAGATTTGGGCAGATGGAGCTAAAATCCCATGTATTGGAATCTGAAACACTGTGACCATTCTTGGTGTGGTAAATTATATTCTGGGTACCACTGAAAATTAGAGTAGGTCTGCAGGGAACACTGAATCTTCATAATTTATTTTTCATGCGTTAACCAATTTGCATAGTCACTATGCAAATTAACCATGTAATTTATGCTTTATTTATGATTGATATTAAGTGTAAGATATTATGGATATGGAGTTGGTGGCATTTTATTGCTCTGCAGCTGAGTTATGGAAATAATTGTCTTTCTGCTTCCACATAGATTAATCTTTCATTCTGATACTGATTCACAGTATTATTTACAGAAGTAACACAGTAAGATGAAAACTTAGTATCATTCCCAATGCACTGTCTTAACAGGGCTGTATTATTCACCTGTTGCTTTCATATGAAGAGCAATACCATCCAGTTTGCTGACTGGACTGGAGATTTTAGGTATGGTAACCAACATGAAAGTTCGCATATGTGATTTTACCACTTCTTTTCTTGTGGGAGTGGTGAAGCGCAGCAGCTGGGCAGTGATGAGAAGCTTTGAGGCAGTAACACATCAAACAACTGCGTGTTTTGGGGGGTTTATAAGACTTGAAAAAGTACCATAGAAAAAGCTTAAAATGAGCAAAAAAACCCCTCTGATCATTGCAGAGAAAGTGTCAGCAAGAGCTTAGACTAGAGTAACTGCTATAGGAAAAAAACCCTGCACCTTGGCTTTATATGAATAGTCTCCTTCTACAGCTGAGTGTGTGGATTATAAACTACTGGTGACGAGGGAACAGATACTAGAAGGTGAGTTTCACTTCCCTCTTAACTGCATCATTTGCAAATTAATTTATGGGTATTTACTGTGTTATTGAGACTGTACCAGTCTCAAAACACTTTTTTTTTTAACAGCTTTTTAATTAAGTAGGAACTAGCGTGTTCTGCTGCTATCAAACTGAATGCTTTTTCTTGCAGTTACGTTCATTCTCTTTGCTTGCAGGTTGAGACTGTCAGTGGGGGTTGTTTCTTTTTTTTTATTTTAGAATAGCAGCTGTACATAGTGAACTTCCATTACTAGCAGAAGTTATCAAAAAGTAGATAGGTACAAAAGAGCAATTGTTTTGGCTGCACAAACCAAGTGGATGAATTTGTTGGCTCCAATGTTGAGCTAAGCATAAATCCTTTCATGCAAAGGGGAATCGGAGATTATATTAATGTCAGAGGAGATCTGTTTGTAAAATGGGGAGTCCTTGTAAAAGTTTCACATTGTATATAAACTCACGTTCACCACCTCTATTCTCATTTGTAGCTTTCCTTACCATTTGCTTCCTGGTTCCTATTGATTTGTACTGGTTTAGGGGCTGTAGCATTGAGGTTGTTTTCCTTTGAAACGAAAAAGGAAAAGCTGTTCGCTTGTTACTTAAAAATGCATAATTGTCATTTGATGTTTTGTTGTCCAGTCATTACACGTTCCCTTTCATACTTTCAGTCTTATGCTCAATTTTCCTTAGGCTTTCCACTTGCTGATTAACTGGCAGTTGTAGCCCAACTGCTGGTTTCAGATTCTAGCGGTAAGGTTTTCCTTTGTCGGTATTTCCTGGTAGAAACAGCCTGGCTGAGGCGGCTGCTTTTTTTCCTTAACTGATTTTTATACCTAATGGTGAAAGCTGATAGCGGTAGCAATTAGTCACAGACCTAATGGGATTCGTGTATCCCTCTGTTCTAGCAAGGTAAGCCTCGGCACTAAGTGTCGGTTAGTAAGGCAGGACTCTGGAGGAGCGGAGCCCAGCAGCACAAGGGGTTTCCTTTCAGGCTGAGTCGAAGTGCAGGGCCCAGAGCGTGTACCTGAATGACTTGGACTGTGTGGAAAAGTGTAAGAAAAAGCTAAGCAAATGAGAAAGCAAGTATGAAAATAAGCTTGATGTTGCAAGATGGCAAGGTTACTGCTTCCTTTGAGATAATTGTTGGAATAGCAGAGTTGAATTTGTAAATGAAAAATTTGCTTTGTCATTAAAGAGTCTAACTTATCCAATATCGGGGGATAGGGTTGCATCTAAAGGTTATGACTGCTGTAATGAATTTCCTCTAATGGAAATAGTATCATAAGGGCTTCTTGTGCTTGCTAAAAATGCCAACAGTCTTTCCAGACACCTGACCATCTGGGATTCCTGGAAAAGAATGTGCAGCCATATACCCAGGCTTTTCCATAACTGTTCTGGCTATTTGGATCTCAATATAATGTCCTTCTGGAAGAACACTTTCTACATAGCTTTTCAACTCCTCAAGTGTTTGCTCTGCAAGCCTACTTTTTGTGAGACCAAATCTGCTGCAGGCCATCTGTGTTCTTCCAGCAAGGGATTTTGGATGTCTGAAAGCAGATGGGAAAAGAGAATCTCACCCCCATCCTCCCCCAGCCCCTTCCTTCCTTTAGGTTGCTGGGTACAGATACATTTTGCTGTATGGGTGGTGAGGACGTGACAGTGAGGAAGTTGTATGCTCTGGCTGGATGAGGGAATCGCCCTATGTTGTAAAAATGAGTAGGTCAAGGCATATTGCTGCTTTCAAATAATGTATAGGAGATGAAAGTTATAAGGCTCCAGTTTTTTTTTTTTAATTGTTCTTTTATATCTGAGTGGTTTTGTGGATTTTCTGTGGATTTAAATAATTGAATTATTAATTCTAAAAAGCTTTGCTTTTTTTATTGTCTTGGCATTTATGTCCCACTACTTCCTGTTTACTGCCCTTGATATCTCATCTTCTTTTAGAAAAACTTGTACTGGAGCATTTACTTGAAAGTTAGGCTGGAAAATCAACAAACTCTACATAAGACTTATGTCTCTAAATAGTTTTGTCCTTTTGAATTTTACTTTCCAGTACCCTTTCTTTCACCTCTCTCAGAATCTCTCTTCATTTTGATTTTGAATGTAATATGTTGTGTAATGTGAATTCTACTTCTAGACTTCCAAAGGAAAATGATGGAGGAGTATTTACCAGAAACGCAAAGCACGCTGGAGACAGTCAATCTGTCGGATGACGCCTCTTCTAGGTCCCCAGATAATGAGAAGTCTGATACAACACCTGGAATGAGGGACTGCTCAAGCATCAGTTGTACTGGAGACGATGCTGGTGTTGTGGAAAGGGAATCGAGGTTGTTTCCCTTGGGCCAGGATTCAACAGTTACTGGCATAAGCAACGATGGGACCCTGGCAGAAAGGCAGGAGCAGCAGTGTGGAGGGGCAGACTGCTGTGCTAATACCTGCTCTGAAAGAAAGGTAGAAGGCTCCACAAAAACAGAACGTATATCTAGTGAAGAATTTGAACAACAAGATCCAAAACCTAATCAGACAGAACAGTCATTAATGGAAATACTACAGGAGCTAAGGGAGGAGTCTGACTTTGTGAAAAAATCTAGTGATAAAATCTATTCAGAAAGCCCTTATGACACAGACTGCACAAAGAAGCTTATTTCCACAATACATCAGACTTCCTCACAAGAGGATTTACTAAAGGAAATAGAGTCTGAACTGTTATCTACAGATTTTTCAAAGGAACGAAAATTCGCAAATGGTGTGCGGAAGGGTGAACATGCCTTGGCCGTGTTTGAAAAATGTGTGCAAGATAAGTACCTGGAGCAAGAGCAAACTATAAAAAAGTGAGTATTTGAGTATGCTCGTCACAAATGGAGGTGTGTACTGAACAATTTTGCTTGCACGTTGTGTACAACTGCATACAACATTTCGGTGTGAAACGGGTAGTCTCTTGTGAGTGGTAAGGACAGTTAATGAGCTTTTTTAATTATGTTCTTTAAGTGAGGAATTATTTTTACTTGTGGTATGTACTTATAAATAAAAATGTGTGCTTAGATCTCTGAATTCTTATGGAATTTGGCAGGAGCTGAATAGCCAACTGTTCAATTGAGAGCCTGCCAATGCCTAGAATTACTTAAATACTGTAAAAGTAATGGCGATATAAAAATAGTCCAGGATTCATTCAGTCCATGTATGGCTCTGAAGAAATGAACCTTTTTAATTACTAATTCTGACTGCATGCCTTTCATTTATGAGTTTGAAATTCCTTACTTCTTTTTTCAAGCAATAGTCAATCTTCTGTCATAATCTAGCAAAGCTGCTAATCAGTCAAGAGCTATTCTTTGAGTTGGAAATATCACATTTAGATAAACTACTGTCTTGCCACATTTTGTAGGAGGGCTTTTGGAAGGTATGGCTTATAAACTTTGCCATAATAAACTGGCCTTAATAGTTCTGCCAGGCAGTACACTACATGAAGAATATTATATTAATGAAAAGCCAGTTCATTGCTTTATTTATTGATTCCCCCCTTGGTGTTTTATATTCTGTTACCACTTTAGAAATATTTTTTTTGCTAATGAAATGTAGCCTCTAACTTCGTATTTATTCCCGCTTGCAGAGCTGGAAATGAGTGTCCTACTGTTCATGTAAGGCACTAGGATACCATGGTTATGGGAGGATATCAAAGGAAGGGAAACCAGGCAGAGGGAGAAGAGA
>NW_009259236.1:932591-957457 GCF_000687185.1 Egretta garzetta
GGGAAAGTATTCACTTGCAGCTCAGCAGTTAATCTCCGACAGAAATTGTAAATGTGAGGAAAGTCGGTTGATGATAGCAAAGCTTGGGAATGTACAGTTAGACATTCAGTAATTGCAGAGGAGGAGGAGTGGGAATCTGAAGTGCTGGGTGTGTAGATGGTTGTAATTCCAGGAGATTGTAAGTGAACAAGTTATTTGGATTTTACTTGTTTACGGTCAACTCAGAGGCAGGTCAGTGTTTTCAGCCGTGGACCAATTATTTTCTTATTGAGACAAATGTTTGTATAAATATATTTTTTTTTCTATAAACATGTCATGGGGTTTTTTGGTGGTGTGTTTTTGGTTTTTTTTTTTTTTTGCTAGTGGCTATCCCAGCCGCACCCTTTTGATCCTGGGGGCTGACCTCAAGAGTATAAAACTGCTGTGGAATGTTTTATGTTTGGTCCAAAGGGCATTCTGGGTTGAGTTGATTTTGTCCCTTAGTTTATGATCAGTAGAATTTCTCGTAACGTTGTCCTGGAAATAGCCCAGTTGTCTGCTGTGATCAGATTTAAGCTATATCGGTGAGCAGCAATTGTGTGAATTAAGAATTTGTAATCCTGGAATATTAATTAATAGATTAAAAGACAGTTCAGAAATGCTAAACTCTTTTTCACTGATGGTTTTAAATTCCTTGCAATTTAGAAGCCTAATTTGTTTAGAGATTTATTTATTTTTTTTTTTCAAGGGAGGGGAGCTAAAGATGAAACAATATGTGTAAAGGGTTATTTAAATCTCTTGTTCAGGTTAGTGCATGCCTGTCACAAATTCATGCAATTAGTGGCGTAAAATATCCTCCATCTAACTGTATCTTTAAGCATTTAAATACGTTTGAGAATCTGTTTATTCAGCAGTTCTATCAATGTATCTTCTGAGTTTTATGTGTGACTATCTTCTGTTGTGCTAGAAGGTCAAACTAAATACGTGTCAGCTTCAACTCAGGCTTCAAACAGCTGAGCTGCAAAGGAGCAAACTATTGCTAAAAATTTGAACTTTATAAGGAGTATGAGCATGGACGCTGTTGTAGTTACATACCTACTTAGGAAATCAGGGTTCCATTTCTTACCAGGCTGTGAACTTCAAGGGCTGCTCTGGGCCATCCACGAAATGAGCACAGTACCTGCATTTTCAGGGGTCTGACTGGTGGAGCTATCTGACTGGAAGTTACTTGTCTTAACAAGTACCTTAAAATTGATAACATTTGCAGTTCTGTAGTTGCATAGAGGTACCAAATGTCTCACTTCATCATGGACAGTAACAACCCCAAAATGATGGAAAGAAGCTATTTGCTCACAAGGAAGATGCTGCTTGCTGGTTTGGAGCTAAGTTTCACATGGACAACATGCTTCTGTTTTGGTTTTGTAAAGCTTTCGTGGATTTCCTTAGTGTTCCTGGCTGTAACTCCCAATACAATTTGCAGATCAAAGAGGAAAACCCATATATCTCAAAATTAAAAACAAACAAATGAAAACCCCAGTACTGAAGTATCGTGCACTTAACTAAGTTTTTTTTTCTTTACAGATTGATTAAAGAAAATAAAAAACATCAGGAACTTATTTTGGAAATTTGCTCAGAAAAGGACAACTTAAAAGATGAATTAAAGAAACGAACAGAAACAGAAAAGCAGCACCTCAACATTATTAAACAGGTACAGATAACAAAACAGAAGTGCTGGTTAGTATCTCACCTATGTACAATCTCACTATTGCCACTGTTTAACAAGATGTCCTTGGTAGCATGGAGGCGAAGGAAGGAATGCCTGTGCTTATTATCCTAAGCTTTTTAAGAGGATAAATCTGCTCTTCCATTCCAAGAAATAGTATTCATTGGCTAAAAGTTCTTAGTATCTTTGGATAAACTGACTTCCTAGATTCAGATCACTTAAGTGTTCCATATCTGGAAATCTCTCTCAAGTCGAGAGTTCCCGTTTTATGGGTTGCCTTGGTGGGTAGGTTATGTGTACCTTGGCTTCCTGCTGGAGACACCAGTTGTTGAAGGTCTCCTAGACCTTTTTACAAAAAAAGAAAAGTTCAGTCTTTCATCCCGATAGGGTGATTTATTTCTCCTATGTAGACATAAAGTGTTTTTTCAAGCCCAATTTCTTTTAATTTGTCATCTTTATCTTCTGTTGTTAACTACTGCATCTGCTAATAGAAGTGAATGGATGCGTAGTTACTTGTAAATGTTAACAATATGTGGAACGTGTGTAAAGAGCAGCGCATATTAACTGTGGTCTTGCACATTATTTTGTTATTACTGGTTACTATATACTGGCATTTCCGCAGTGAATTGTTAGAACCATGACAGGCCAAAGAGGAACAGTGTGCAATGGTGTAGGCCAGTTTTAGTGTGGGAAGAAAAGATACCGCATCAGGTGTCATTGCTTGGCTGTCACGAGATCTGCTAGTGTTCCCTCAGTTGGTTGGCCTAGCTTTATAAACCAATTACAGCTCAGAAATCTGGCAAGAGGTAGTGTTTAAATTACTCATTTCTGTTTGCCAAAGTATTGGTGATACTACCCTAGTTGTCAGGTTTCTCTGTTAGTGTCTGCGTCACACAGAAATCTGTTCTCAAAGCAGTGTGGCAGGCTTGTGGTGGTCCAGAGGAATGTATTGATGTAGGTAGAAACTTTGTCTTTGGTTGATTTCAAAGAATCTTTGAAAGTCCATGATGTGATTGAAAATGGAATTGAAAAGTCTTATTTCTAAGCTACAAATTGGAATTGCATATGTCTGAACAAATCAGTATAAGCAGCTTACTCGTTCTCTTGTCTGTATTTCCGTGATAGCACTGTATGATTTCATGAAGCTCTATTATACAGCAATTGCTTTATCCCATTCTGAAAAAAAAAAAATATTTGTGAGGGAGTTACTGTTGCTTTCTGGGCAGATAAGAAGGATCTGTGATACTACATGCTTTCAGGTGATTTCAGAAAATACTGGTTTGGAGTGTAATATTTTCATGTTGTAATTGGGTAGCACCTGGACTTGTAAGTAATATACATTGCAGTGAAACACTTGAGTTTTTTTCATTAGCGATGTGTTTCAATGTTATAACGTCTAAATCAGTGTTTTCTGGTAGCTTTCAAGTCAGTGAAAGCTTGGCTGCGTTCACAACTGCAAGCAAACTGTACATGCATGTTTGTATGTGTAAAGTTTTTATTGGGCAATGATTCATCTGCAAAGCTGAGGAGGGTGTGATCAATTAATTGTGTGGTAACAGAAGCATTTTAGGTGGTTTTTGCCTTTCATGAAGCAGTTTGGAATTCCACAAAAATGTAAGATACAGACCCTGAGGTCTAGTACTTTTTTACACACCATCCACACACCCCAAGCCCAAATGAAACAAAACTAGCATTGGTGAATTGGCTTTCCCCTGGAACAAGAGGATAGTCGTTAAGGCACAGTCTGAACAACTTTTGGGCAGCATTTCAGCTTCTGTAGCCACTGCTTGCTCATGCCCTAGTGCTGCTGCTGCTTTTACTGAACTTGCATGACTGTGCCGTGAACGCGCTCTGGGAAGTGTTCCAGCTGAACACTGGTAATTATTCTTCAGCTGGATCAGGTCTCTGACTTGGTTCACCAGGCAGCTAAGACAAGTGCCAGCACAATGACTAAGCACCTCTTTATTTTACTGAGTTATTTTTCAATGAATAATTCCCAGTTGAGTTCAGTATGGATGCATGACTGCTTTGCTGGCACAGTGGAGGATATGGCACAGGGATATAGCAACAAAAGAGTGGAAGGTGAAACAACTTCAGAGAGCAGCCAGCTCTGCTCTGGCATCTCAGCATTTGCTGTCAATCTAATTTTTTGTGTAGTAAATTACTGTGTCTTGTGTTTTACTTGATACCGTGCATCTTCAGTCTCACTGAATATGAGAATTGACACTTCTCATGCTTGTAGTGTAACGCAGAGCTAGATGTTCATATGGATAGTTGCAGCTTGACAAGTGTACAATACAGGTAAATATCTGTTGAAGCATCTAATTCTGTGCGAAAAGATTCTGCCTCTACAGAACATGATCAAAGTCTTATTTTCCCTATAATTATATCATAATGTTGTCTTTTAGCTGGAAGCAAGAATGGAAGAGCTTAATAAAGAAGTGAAAGCTAGTAAAGACAAACTTTTAACTCAAGATGCAGCGGCCAAAAATGCTATTCAGCAATTGCATAAAGAGATGGCCTTTCGAATGGAACAGGTAATATGGAAAACCTTTAATTATTGAACATCTTATGAACAAACTTGGTTCTTGTAGGAAACGTGCAGCCTAGGTTGTTAGATCACTAGGTAAGGCAAAATTTTCCAAAACTGGAACTACTAGCATGTGGTTATATATGCATTTTTGATAACTGGCATCAGTGAATTTCGAATTGCTGTTAATATTCTAGAGTGCTTGATAACTTTTTAATGTGTATGTTGATATGTATGGAATTCAGCCCCCGAGGAAATCTCATTTTCCTTGACTCTGAGCTGATCTTGGTTCAGAAGGAGATAAAAGTTGGCAGTGGCTTTTTTCAGATAGGCTGTCACAAAAGTAGTATTCTTCTCAACTCCAGCACAAAGCTGTTACTTTGTCTCAGGTATTAGTGAGAGCTGAGATGATTTTTTTTTTTTCTTCTTTTTCTTCTTCTTAGTATCGTATTTTGCCAAGTACTGTCTCTATTGTATAAATTCTGAAGTTCAGCTTTTTTTTTATTTGAAGCAGAATTTGTTAGTGCTGGGGTGGGGTGAATTTGTAAAAGTAAGCCACTGAAAATAAGCCATCTGCAAAATAAGCCACTGGATAATGATTGTGCAGTTGGCATGTGGACGAGGGAAGATAGAGGACTAGTACTGGGTATTTGCAAAATTATTTTTTTACTAAAACTTACCAAATAGACTTCTTTCCTTCTGAAACAACAAATTACATTCCAAATTACTAATGTATTGATAACTCATTTGAGATGTTTAGGTGTGAAGCTGCAGCTGCTTAGATGTGTATTTACTGTTAGAAGTATGAGTAATTCCAGTACTTAAGTGGGATCTAATGTTAGTCTTTGCAAAACTGGAGCTTTTGAGTCCTACTTTGTTACGCTACTACACTGCAATACTGAAAATACCCAATGGTGTCTTGTAACTGCTAATTATGAAATACAAGGTTGATTAATTCTATTTTAATATTTTTCAAGGCAAACAAGAAATGTGAAGAAGCACGCCATGAAAAGGAAACGATGGTGATGAAATATGTCCGAGGGGAGAAGGAGTCACTTGACCTCCGAAAGGAAAAGGAGATACTTGAGAGAAGAGTGAGAGATGCAAACAAAGAAATTGAAAAGCATACTAATAAAATCAAACAACTTTCTCAGGAAAAAGGAAGATTGCACCAGCTCTATGAAACTAAGGTGCTCTAAGTATGCTGTATGACTTGAGTGAATGTTTAAAAGTACTATCAGAACAACCTTATCACTTGTTTGCTATTGTATCTGGTGAAAGAAACCTGTTCTCATTTGGTTTTGCTGTATAGCTGAGAAAACCCCTTTCCTTCAAGTGAAGGGGAAGAAGTTACTGAGTTCTCATTGTCATCTATTTGAAGTTCCTTTTAATATTTCCCTGAATATTACTTTGTGAAACATTAGGGGTTTTTTTGACAAAATCGAAAAGACTGCTTGTTGCAGATGCCCGATTTCGATGGAATTTCTAGCTTGTTTGGATTCTTTTTGAAAGGCTGTAATGGCATTATATTACTGCAGTCTTTTTTTGGCATTTTTCTGGGTTTTCGCTCTGTATTTTCTCTCCTTGTAGTACTATAAATTGGTACTAAAGCAATAGCATTTTTCAGGCCGGATTCCAAAAATTTGCCATTTTTTAGAAGCCCATAAGGGGCTCTAAAAGCCTCTTAAAATTGTCCAGGTCTTTGCGCTTCACAGTTTATTTCACGTGAAAGATCCCAAACTTGATAAATTAATGGGGTTCAAACTTTGATTTGTGCCTCTTCTGAGCAATTGTACTATGCACAAAACAGTCAGAAAAATACATCTTAAAGCCCTAAAAATTATGCTTCTGAAATAAAAAAATCACCTCTGTGTCCTCTTTCACATGAACAGGAAGTGGCAGCATGACTTCAGGTTTCCTAAACAAAACTCAACATACTATCTATAACTCCTGAGGATTACACTACAGCCTTACAGGAATTGTACTGCCCTCATACGGTGCTGCTTTAAACTTCTTTTAGTAAGATGGACCTATTATTTCAGAAACAGATTGGAAATTTGGCTTAATGCAGTGCTTTGTGGATAGTGGTACAGAAGGTTACGCCAGTAGTGTGCTTCTGTTAACATCCCTTCTTGAGACTGACTTACAGGGTAGGGATTTGACTTGCGTACATTTTGCTGTCAGTGCTCACACTAGTCTGCACCTGTATAGTTGGTAATACCGCTCCATTGGTGCAGCAGTTTTTCTCTGTAGCCTTGCATAATATATGACCTTACCATTTTGACCCTGTGTTTCCTCATTCTTTTGCCATAAAGAAGGGCTGTGCAGCTTACCCAGGAGATAGTTATTTTAGGTCAGAACTCTAGACTCCGTTTTGCCTTTTAACAGATATGTGGCATATATTAACAGTAATGCAGCCTTACCTTGTTATTCAAACCAGAACACTGATACTTTATTTGTCTGGATTATGGGTTAAAACATTATTGAGCGCTCTCAAGTCCGTGAGCTTTTGCAAAATCCACACACTAAAAAAAGAAACAAACCACCCTGCGTTTGACACTTGAGCAGGACTTCACACTTGAGTCTTGTTGTAGAAGCACTGGATGATTGAAATCTATAAAATAAAATCTATGAAATCTTCTTAGGATGGTGAAGCCACTCGACTCAACAGAGAAATAGAAAAATTGAAAGAAGAAATCAATTCTCACGTTATCAAAGTCAAATGGGCTCAGAACAAATTGAAAACAGAAATGGATTCACACAAGGTTAGTGAAGTGTTACTGCTACCATGACATGAAAATGCAGTCAGAGGAATGTAGTTGCTATCCTGTTTACTTTTTATATAGTACTAAAATCTGTTTCTAAAGTGGTTTTTTGTTTAATTTGAATATCTGCAGCAAAAGTCACAATAGTGCTCTTAAAGATATTGTTATGGAAATGGAAATGTTGAAAAGATATGAAGGGAGGATGTATGGGGGAGATCCTGTTTAATCTGGTGATCAACTTTTAATTTGTTTGTTGGGGTTTTTTTTATGAATTAACTGTTGTCTTAAGTTAGTTTTTATGTGATAGAGTTAAATCTATCATCTGAAAACATGCATGGCACATAACCAAGAGGTCCTTTTGTTGCACTTTCAGTGTTGGAACAAACAAAATTGCATAAAGTAATAGTTGAATGGACCAAGAGGAAAAAAAAATGCTGGGCATTTTTTTGTTGTTGTTAGTTCTTTCCAGACTGAAATAGGAAACTTTTATTATGAGAAATGCTTTTTTCAAGTTAGATAAATAGGTTTAACCCATTATTTATTACTGATTTTGTAGGAAACCAAAGAACGCCTCAAAGATGCAACGACAAAATTAACTGAAGCAAAAGAAGAAGCAGACCAAATAAGGAAAAACTGTCAAGAAATGATAAAAACCTATCAAGTAGGCACATTTTCTTAGGAGGTGAAATTAGTGTTTGACATCTGAGTCATCTTTTTTCCTCCCTTTCTATCTTAAGCTGTAGCAGAGAAGAATTATCCTATGAGCTACAGAGCTGAGATGACTAGTCACTGATTTCTTTACTTGAATGTTGTTAAATAAAAGGGAAAATGTTTGTCTTGATAGGCATGCAGTGTGGGTGTTTTTCCTGGCATGTTCAGAATTATTAGATATGTACCTACAGAAAAGAGACTCGGTGATGTGAAAAGCTGTCTGTATGCTCATAAAATCAGAAAGGGGAACATAAAACTCTGAAACGATACTTACATGCCTTTGATCCTTTTAGGAGTCAGAAGAAATTAAATCAAATGAATTGGATGCAAAACTCCGAGTAACTAAAGGAGAACTAGAGAAACAAATTCAGGAGAAGTCTGATCACCTGGAGGTAAATATGTGGTGTGCGGAGACAACACGGTTGGCAGCTTAGTAGTTAAGAATGCCATTGAGTTTTTAATTTTGAGAATTTTATTTTAAGCTGTTTACAATTTTTGCCAAACATTTTTCTTTCTGGCCTACAGCCTGGGTGTCTGCATCTAGCCCTGCTTTTTAGAGGATGTTTTCAGCTGTTACCTTGGATGCACTTTTTAAAATCAAAGTTACGGGAGAGGGATAATATAAAAAGGATGAAATAACAGCTCTTTCATTTATAAGCATGAATGTTGCTATAATTTAGAGCACAAATTCAGGTGATAGGCAGGCCTTTCTCTGACCAGTATTTTGCCAGGTTATATGGCAAGGAGAGCCAGGGAACAGCCTGTGTTCTGTGTAGAGATTTGCTAGTCCAAAGGCTAAATTCTCTAATGATTTGGTACCTACTCACAGCTCATATGTGCATATCCCATCTTCACTTTGCCTAGAACTTTCCCCAGGGGCTGTTGTGGCTTAGATTTGTACACCTAAAACCAAAGTGGGTAATCTCACTTTTGTTCTCAGTTCTTCTGAGAATAAAGAAGCTTTTAGGCTTTGCTTTTTGAGTAAGTAAAACAAACCTTTAGGGCTACCTGTTCTCCCTTAAGCCCTCTCAGCTTTTGTGGTGGCCTGCATTGGCCTAGATTTTTTTGACAACACAGGAGATGCCACTGTACATTCAGATTTCTCAAGGAGTTTCTCACTCTTTAAAAAGGTGCATCATGCAAAAATAAAAGAACTGGAAGACTTGAAGAGAACATTTAAAGAAGGCATGGATGAGCTCCGAACACTGAGAACAAAGGTAATGTGTGTTGTGTTGGGATTGTGGGGCTAAAGGCATAGTATTGGGGTTTGAAACAAGACTATATTCAATCTGTTAATTGTATTTTTACTTCTTTTGGAATAAACAGTGTGACTAGAGACTGGCTGGCACAAGTCTAGAAGGGATACATAACTGTGACTCTGGGTAGCCTTGCTTAGGGAGTATCAGTTGATCCATAGTACAGCAACATTTTGTTTCATGGTATGTATCTCATTTGACTGAAAAGTTGTAAGAAACATTTTAGTAAACATCTTGTAAGTTTAGTAACTTTGGAAAATGAAAAATACTTGTAAACTTTTTCCTACATGTGAAGCTAGTTTTGTAGAGGTCATACATGTGACCTCTGGTAAGGCATGTATGCTATCCATAACTTCTGAACAGTCTGTAGATTAGTGTGCCAGTCCCTCTATCCAGAGCAGGGTTTTAGCTCAGTAGGACCTTAGAAAAAGGGAGGAGGGCATAATAAGGACTTGGCTTGGTAACTGGGGAAAGATGATGTCTTTGGCTCCTGGTCCATTAGACTGATAAGTTTTAAGTCTTTGGACAGTACTGATGTTAATCATGCTTGTTGAACTTCATTTTTTTTGCATTTTTTATCTGTTTATTTTTCTGACTGTATTTGATCTGAAATATTTGGGATATTGTTCTAAGCTACTTGGAATCACCAAAAAATAACACAGGAGTTTTGTACAGCGGTCTAGACATTCGATCAGAATAATTCAGCCCTGAAGTTTGGGAGAATAAATAGTTTCTGATTTTTTTTTTTTTTTTTTTTTGTCTATTTAGGTAAAGTGTCTAGAGGATGAGCGTTTAAGAACAGAAGATGAGTTATCCAAGTACAAAGAAATCATTAATAGACAAAAGGCTGAAATTCAGAATTTACTGGACAAAGTCAAAACTGTAGATCGTCTGCAGGATCAGCATCAGAGGTACAGCTATGCACTTTTAAGAATGATGTAAAAGATTATCTGGGATATGGAAAGTTTGGGATTTTTTTTTTAATTGAAATTATCGATGCTTTAAAATGTATTGTTATTTAAAGATTCCTTGTCCTAATTTAAGTGTTTGTCTAATCTAAATCAATATTGCTAGTACTGGAGACCACTTTATAAGACGAAGGGATTGAGACTGATAAATCTAATTCTCACATCTTTCATTACTGGAATAAGAAGTGTTTGCTTTCTGGCATACTCTGTAGGAAGTTATGTCTTCTAGGTGTCTGCCCCAGTGCTTATTTCATTGAAAGATTGGGGAAAAGCAACTGAACTGGAAAGATAGATTGCTTCAAAATTGTGATGGTTGAATGAAAGTATTTAACAAAATCAATTTTATATATTTGACAGATGCTACATTCAGATAGTAGAGAGCATGTGTATTTCTAGTGGACTGGAATTCATTCTTTGTCAAAGTTTGCTCATTTAAGAATGTGAGGGAAATAATCTTGGAGAAGAGTTGGGCTTGTGGATACTCATGAAGTATCTGAGCATAGTCATGTTTCTATAGGGTACATATGGAGGATAAGCAGCACCACCCATGTGTCCCTCCTGTGCTTTTAAATGGTTCTTATTTATCATTGAAAAATATTTTGGTGATTATATGCCTTCCTCAGGGTTTAGAGAATGAAGCATTTTCCATTTGCTGTCTGCTGGTCAGCTGTATTGGCACCGTGTCATCAGCCTTTCTAGGGAAATTGCAATCTGTTAGAGACAACCAAAGCTTGCGCTTCAATCAATAACACTTATTTTTCACTGGGGATCTTGCCAAATGAATTAAAATGACTGATCACAGTGTGAAACTACAAATGTGTTTTTCCAGTATCTTTTCCTCTCTGTAATTGAGACATGCTTAAATATGTCTCTTATTCCTATTCAATTTGGATCAAACTTTTTTTTAAGTATCCTTCCCATACAACACTTACTATCCATACATCAGTTTTCATATTGTCTTTTACTTCTCTGACTTTAACATGTTTCCAGTACCCCTTAGAATGTTTGATAAAGTTGTGGAATCTCAACCAGAGATTTAAAACTTAGACCAGTAAATTCCCATTATCATCTATGAAAGAGAAATCCTGGAATCTTGACCTCTGTTTTTCTTATAATTGTGTAGAATAAATAAGCTTACTGCCTTTCATTTTCCTGGAAGCAAATGGAAGGAATTTCATCTTCATTCACACAAAATACAAAATCTTACCTGTTTTCGTGATGAGAAAAGAAGAGAGGAGGCAGGTTCCTTTAACACAGGAAGAGAAGATGGAAGGGAGATGTCCTTAAATCTATAAAAGGCTATTACAAAGGGAATTTTCAGCTATCCTTGTTCACTGGAGGAAGGATAAAAATACGGAGTTTTGTAGGAAAGATGATTTTAGGTTGAATGCTGGGAAGAATTTTATGGCTGAACTTGGATACTGATTACCTCCGGTGTTGCCTGCTCTCCTTCATTGGAGAACTTCAGCGATAAGCTAGAGGTCTCTTTTAGGATGGTCTAAACACTTAATTTTGGCTGGTTCAACCCTGACTGTTAACTACAGATTTCTGCTATCATAATGAAACAACTTATTTGGAAATGTAAAATAGAAGCATAGCTTTCTGGCATAGGTTTTAAATGGGAGCTATAGGTGAGATATCTTGCAGCATAAATGGCTGAAAAAAAAAAATCAGTGCTGTAGTTGTTCAGTCTTAAGTCTTCTGACAGGTGGAATTAGCCTTAAAAAAGACTGTAAAAGGCAGGGCACAATACATTTGATGATATCCTTTGGTAGTGCTCCGCAAGCTAACTTCTGTTATCATTCACCACATGAGCTCCTCATTTTGGTAGCTGGAAGCATGTAACTTAGAGTAATGGAGTTTAGTAGAATTCAGATACTTAGTTTTACAAAATTATAGTTCATTTTCAGAACGATTAATGATTTGGATTGCCTGAGCCTCACCTCTGCTTGAAGAAACGTTTCTGTATGGGGTTGTTGGTTTAAAGTGAATTGAGCCTCCTGGTAACTGCACTGCCTGACAGGAAATTAAGAGATGTGTGCCTTTGCTCTGTAACTTTAATTTTATTTTTAAATTTAAATATACACACTCCCTGTGAGAAAGAGGTGAGGGTTTTTCTGCTGATGTTGGAACGTAAGGTTTTAGAAAGGTGTAGAAAATCCTGTGATTGAAGAACTAATGAAATAATATTGCAAGAGCAAATGAGGAGGACGTTTTTAGCTGCACCGCTTGGAGAGGGATGTTTCAGAAGTCACTGTTCTGCTGTCCTGGAGAAGCTCAGAATCGGAGTATTTCCCCATCTCTTAAAGACAAGTCCTTTTACAGAATGACCACCTTTGTTGGATTTGCAGACCTGTCCCTTACCTACAGTATCTGTTTTTGAGGGTTTTGTTTATACCCTATACTCATGGAGTTGAATACAGAGAGATGGTCTTCCTTGAGGAAGCTAATGGCTGCATGTCCTTCTGTGGGATACAGATACCTCGCACTGCAGCATGCCATGAAATGGAATCTGCAAACTCCCTTGACATTTAAAACCATGCAGTGACTAACAGATGCCCCAGGGTCATTAATTTGTTGTTCTGCCTTATTTGGTCTTGACCTGAATGCTTTTATTTCAGTACAGTTTCATGTCTTAAAGCTCAGCTTATCCCTAATAAGATACAACTGTTTTGGCAGAGATGAACAAGAAATCAGTGCTTTAAAGGAAGAAGTAGATGGTTTCAATTCTCTGATTGCTGATCTCCAGAAGGACATTGAAGGTAGTCGGAAAAGAGAATCTGAGCTATTGATATTCACTGAAAAATTAACCAGTAAGAATGCACAGCTTCAGTCTGAAAACAATTCCTTACAGAGCCAGTTGGATAAGCTTTCTTACAGCGAAAGAGAGCTGCAGAATCAGCTGGAATGTGTTCATCAGACTAAAGATGATCTGGTGAGTACAGTGTGCAGCTTGGTTTTTTTGCACTAGTAAGATGTCTGATGCTGGTAAAGATGTGGCACATGAATTCCACCTTGTCTCTTTACTTACCTGACTGCAATTTCTTGGTGGGCTTCCCAGTTCGATAGAATAATAGGAGTGGGATATGAACACCTCATGGTTCTAAGGGGAAAGAAATACTGAGGCACACTGTGCTGGATTGAGGGCGTGTTATTATGTTGCTCTTTCTGTTTTTCTGGAAATACAGAGTTGTTCTCTGTGCAGCTTGTCATTGAAACAATCAAAAAGGTTGCAATTTGCCTGTGAAATTATTACTGTCAACTGTTTCGAAGTTCCTGTTTGTACTGTGAGATAAATGTAACTTTTAATAAACTTTGTGTCACGGAAGGTGATGTGACTGCACTGTACACCTCTGCATGGTGCTCTACTGTATCCTGTAGATATTTTGGAGATAGTTCGTGAGACTTACTGCAGTGTTGCACTGTGCTGCATATGCATTTGCAGTGGTAGTGTTTAGCCTAAATAATAAACGTAAAATATGAATGATTTGTAGGTGAAAAGTAAAAGTGCAGAGTTAGGGCTGTTTATTATGCAGTATGGTTAGGCTGGAATATTTTTGTATATGACTGAAAATAAAACTACAATTTCAGGCCACCAAGTTGCAGAAGGAGGAGGATCAGCGAAAGCTAGAGGTTGAGACCCTACAGGCTCAGCTAGCTTCAGAGCAGAAAGAGCTAACGGCGCTGAAGACCCATGTGGATGAACTGAAAGATGAACTGGCTACCCAGAAACGCAAGCATGCAGCAAACCTG
Organism: Egretta garzetta; assembly: GCF_000687185.1. Classification (NCBI taxonomy): domain Eukaryota; kingdom Metazoa; phylum Chordata; class Aves; order Pelecaniformes; family Ardeidae; genus Egretta; species Egretta garzetta. The sequence continues at coordinate 946,277 of NW_009259236.1, forward strand.
AAAGATCTCACAAAACAACTTCAGCTAGGTTGAAATTATTTTCAGATATAATGAGTCAGACCTGTCTGTAAGCCCCTTCCACAGCATCTGGTAGAGACTAGGGTCCTGTCTGCGTACGCCCACTGTTTGAACATAGCCCTTCAAGCTCTCCGTGTCCCTAAAGACAGAGTGAACGAGCAAGTTAGGTCTTGGGGAAACTGCAGTTACAGGAAACAGGACCTGGTGTCAATTTTCAGTCTTAAACCTATTTCAAAAATTGTATTTAGATATAAAATGAAAGATCTATTTTGAAAGAGCTTGGTCTTTGTTATCATGTATGTGACTAGTGAAACGTCCCTGTGGGTATATATGGATCCTGGTCTGCGTAGGAGTATGTTCAAAAGTTGCTAGAAGTTTTGTAGTTGCTGACTGTATCAGGAATTGCTGGTGACAGTTATTTTTTAGTGTATTAAACAGAATGCTTCTGGTTTTAAAGATGGAGATGGAGAGACTGGTGACTAATTTTGTCAACAAACAGAAATCATTAAATACCCAATAATACATATGCTCTGAACGCAAATCGATTTGAATGTAATCCAATCTGAAATGCATTTGAAAGAAGAGGTCCTACTGGCATTGTGCAAGACAAGTTCCATGTCTCTCTCTGTATATATATGCACAGCTGTGCACTTTCCCTCTTGCTCCCTGCTGAATGAGTGGTGCTTCTGGTACAAGAACTATGCTCAGCTCCCAGTAGTGATACAGTTATGAGATCCCGGAACTGAGTTGCCATTCTGTTGTTCAGTAGTTATTTGCATGGCAATCCTAATCAAAAGGGAAATCAGATTTAAGTCTTACTGTTCCCAGTTAATGCTCTGTATGACATTACCCCCTTTAGCTGGCAACTACTGTAGGGTGTAGGGATCTTGGTGGATGTGGCATCCACGTGCTTCATGGTTGGGGGCAGGGAGAGAAGGGGGAGTCTTTTGTTTGGGGTGGGGGGAGGGTTCCCTAAGATTTTTAGTTCCTACCATTATCTTTTGGTTGTCAAGCCATGTTAAATTAGTGCAGGTCAGAGAGGATTAGAGTTTTTGTATGCTGCGTAACACTATGATTTTAGGGTTTTAATCTCCTGTTGGTAACCATAATTTTATTATACTTTTAGCACGGAGGAAATTGGATCAGATGGAAAACGGTAATTATGACAAAGAAGTCAGCAGCATGGGGAGCCGTTCCAGTTCATCAGGTAATATAGCAAATAGCGGGGCTGCCAAAACAATCATTCGATCTTAATAAGGTTGCCGTGGTGTGCTGCCGTGAGCCCTTGCTCTTTCTGTGATTTGTGCGTATGCAGTGTGTGGGCAGCCTCCTGTTAAAGCTGACAAAATAGCCTCACCAAAATGCACTCAGCTGAATGCAGTTGTTGGTGCTTATTATGAGATTGAAGTTTAATATTTATGTATTTTGGTTCTTTATAAATGCCTACCTTTTTTATTTTGTTGCTTTTATGTTTGAAGGAAGCTCAGAGAACTCCAGTTTATAGAGGACCCCTTAAACGCTGCCAGAGGCAAAACAGACACCAGCAGTGGCTTCCAACATTGTTTAATTGCACTATTGACAGTTGCAACTGTGTAAATGATAAATCAATTAGCATGTTTGGAGGCACCTCTGTATTTGTGAACAATTCATTACTTTCTATCCAGTTAGAAGTAAAGTAGTTATCTTTTAGCACTGAAAACAACATCTGTTTTCTTCCTAAATGTCTTTGGGTTTTAAGTTTGGTTAGTTCTGTCAGTGTCCTGTAATCTCACTGTATAAGAGAGATAAATACTTAGAGAGAAGAACAGAAAGAAAATAGTTCAAGCTCCAAGTGATCAGTGCTGCAGAGTGTTTATACATAGGGCTTTTGTCAGTCTGTACACGTTTTTCATAGCATAATTTTAGTGGACTCCAAGACAGCTATGTTAAACATTGCCTCCGTCTGGTACAAAGTAATACGAATGAATGTGAAGGTACTTACGCAGGAATAAGCATTACTGAAGCAAGCAGACTTATACTAAAGGAACTGTGCCCATGCTAGGGGACTACCCTGCTGCTTCAGCATGTATCATTGAAATGGTATAACCATTGTTTATATAGAACCCCACCAACATAGAAGGGAAACTGATGTTCAGAAGAAAATGTCCTAAGCTACTGAAATGTAATGAATGCGCGCACTGCACCAGTGGAGATGTTTTACCTGGTATAAAAGCAAAAAGAGCTTTTACAAAAATGGATGTATTGGCAGGGTCCCTCAATGCGCGCAGCAGCAACGAGGATCGGTCACCTGAGAATACTGGATCTTCGGTAGCGGTGGATAGCTTCCCAGAGGTGGACAAGTCTGTCTTGGTTGAAAGAATACTAAAGCTACAGAAGGCACATGCTCGAAAAAATGAAAAGATGGAGTTTATGGAGGATCACATTAAACAACTGGTGGAGGAAATCAGGAAGAAAACAAAGTATGTTCTGAGTTCTTTTCGTACAGTTTTTTGGCACTGAGCTGGTGCACTAGGCAAGTATTCTGGATTTTATGTAAGACAAGTAATTGTCTAAATGAAAATGTGTTAAACAATAAAAACACTGCTGTGACAGTAGATCTCAAAGGTGGGATTAGTCTTGGGTTTTTTTTCCTCCATATCTTTCCCCAACCGTTACAGTAATTGCTGAGTTGTTTGCCACTAAAATTTTTCAGGAGGAATAGAATGGTGCAAGTGTTTTTTGGTAGTAAAATGGTCACCAGGTGGCTGATTTGAGGTGGACTGCTGCCACTGGCTAACAGAAGCATCTATTCTCTTCATGTGCTTAAAAGGGTGCTGATTGTAAGTGTTTGTTTTGGAAGGAGACTGTGCATAATTCCAGATGGTATTCTGGCAAGCATATCAAACAAACAGTGTATCTGAGCCAAAGGTGGTCAGTATTTAATGTGTGAGACAAGATTCCGCTTAAATGGAAATCTCATCTTACAGAGTGATATCTGGAGTTTCAGTTAGGAGGGGAAGAGATTGTGGCATATACCTTCCTCTGTAAAGTACAGTTGTCTGTTCAGTATAGTCCTTGTTTAACGAACCTATACATTTATTCCCATCTGGTACGATTTCACAGAACATGATCACAGCTTGTGAAGACTCTTGAGCAGAGATCTTTGTAATTTTTGTCTCATCTGTAGAAAGCTTAAGATTCCCTGTCTGGAGTCTTTCAGCAAAGAAAAACAGACAGGCATTTTTTTAAGTACCTTTTTTACTCCTGTAGCAATATTACTTTTTCAAAATACTTCTAAATATGTAAACCTTGTGCCTTGAAGTGACTCAGCTTACCAGTATCTGCTATAGCACCTGTGGTATCCCAGGTTCTCCTCTGACCTAGAAATTGCAGGAGTTGATTTTCACTGCCTTTTCAGTAATAGAGTACTGCTTTAAAATAAAATTACTCTTATGTCAGGAATCTGAAGTTACTTCAACGTCTGACTTTTCACTGCATTGTAATGCTATAATGTTTTTTAAATTTTTTTCCCCCCCTCCAGAATTATTCAGAGTTACATTTTGCGGGAAGAAGCTGGAACACTGTCATCAGAGGCCTCTGACTTCAACAAAGTACACTTGAGTAGGCGGGGTGGGATTATGGCATCGCTGTATACATCTCATCCCGCAGATACTGGTCTCACGTTGGAACTCTCCTTAGAGATAAACAGGAAGCTGCAGGCTGTGTTAGAAGATACATTATTGAAAAATATTACACTGAAGGTGAGTAGCTATGCCAGTTCTTCAACACATTCTTGTGGTTCCGAGATAACTGCCTGCTGTTAAAAGGAGGAGGCTTTTCGGGAGTCAGCTCGTTGTGAATTGGTGATGCTGATAGCATTGGTGTAATCAGAGTTCTGTAACACAATCCACGCTGAACCTCTGTTTTGTGTGCTGCACTAATGGGTGGCTGCTTGAAATAAATTCTGGGCTGCCTGTGCATTCAGTGGGGAAGGGCCTCTCCATCCTCTTTGCCAGTCACGTGGAGCCAGGGGCATGGGTTCTCCATGCCTGGCCCTGTAACCAGTAGCTTGGGAACCCTCCTGAGCTATTGACTACCCATGTCTGCTGCAAGGGGAAGATGGCAGGCTGGAAAATGATGTGCAGGCTGCCAGATGGACTGCAGTGTTCTGCAGAAGTTGGAGATCTCTTCCTGTAATTATCATTCCTCTTGAATGCTATACTTTCTAGACAGCCTGTAGAATATTAGTAACTGCAAAAAAAGTCTTACTGAGAGCTCTGCATCCTTTATTGAAATTAGCTTGGTTTTTCTCCAACTCTTGTCTAATCATTTGCGCTTGTTCTGGATACTTGAAAGTATCAACCTGCTGACATAAACAGTAATTTTAACTTATTAGTGCATTTTGTGCTGATTGACTCATTTTCCCTTTTTAACTTATCCCGTATCCTTTTTATTTCCCCTCCCCCCCAAAGGAAAATCTTCAAACTCTAGGAACAGAAATAGAACGGCTTATTAAACACAAGCATGAACTGGAACAGAGAATAAAGCAGACATAACTAAAACTTTTATGGAATAACCAACATGAAGATGCAAAAAAGGCAGGTGCTACAGGCCACTGGTTTTTTACATTTTTCCTGAAATTTGATTGCCTGCCAGCACAAGCATCTGGTAGTTTGCATATACAGGCTTACTCGCGTGAGATCTCCAGGGTTTGGCATCGACGTGGTTCTGTCTACCCAGTACCAGCCTGAGGTGTTGCTGACTTTTACTACACACTACGTTTATCTAAAACTTTTATTTGAAATGACACACAGATGCTTCGCAGTGCATACTATGTTTTGATTGACTTGCAGTGAGATTTTAATTTCTGCACTGTATAATTAATCAGCCTCTTAATGATGGAGCTTGAAAAAAATAAAACCAATTATGTCTTAGTTGCTGTTGAACATATCCAGTGCTACTGGGCTTTCAGACATAATTTCCTTTCTTGCATATTATTTCTGATACTTAGGTTGATTAAGCGTTTTTGACATACACATGGAAAAATGCTTTGTCAGAAAATTTTGGGGTTTAAGTGGTGGCCATGATATTGCGTATTTTTCCGCTTTAGGTTAACATTCACCTGGTTGGTTTCTTTATTCAACAGAAGTGACACAACAGTAAAACTAAGGCATTAAGAAGCTTTCTGATTTGGTTGTTGAGTATGTGTAATTGAAACAAACGTCAATTCAACAAATCCTGTAAACCCTTGACCTTCAGACATACGGATCTAAGGAAGTCTGGTGTCAGATGACTGGTTAATAAAGGTCTCCGGCCTTCTGCATAACTAACAGCATTTTAAAAGTAGGAGTTGTAACTGCCCATCATTACCTATGTACAGGTAGACATCGTGATTACATCTGTTTTCAGATGATCAGAAAATCTGTTTTCAAAAACAAATGGAAGCTAACTAAGTTTTTTCATTAACTGTGGCTAGACCAGCCAGGGAAAGTAATAGTAAGAAATGGGAAATATAGCTAAATGGGATTTTAATCTATTGGTTGGACTGTGAAAGTGGCACAGAAATCTGTGCGACTCCTTAATTTTACTGTTGTGAAGAATTAGTTGGTCAAAATGGCATGAACTGAGAACTGTTACTTAGTCCTTCAGTGGCTGAAAGGGTGATGGAAGATGATGATCAAGGTGACAAGGTTCTGGTTATTCACAACATCATGTTCACATTTTAATTCCAGGATAGGTAATTTACATGTCCTGAAATATATCTATTCCAGCAGTAAATGCATAGATTTCTGTATTTATTGCCCTTTGACCAAAACGAATTGATGAGATCACAGTGTAAATATATACTTTCAGGTTTTTATTAAATACTTGAACTTCCTATTATCATGCAAAAAGATTCAATGTACATTTACAATAGCAATGCTTTAGCTATTTTAATCAGAAAGCCTGAATCCAGCAGCCCACAGGGGGATAAGGTATCAAAGCATCTAGGTGACTTAGGGGTATGTACTCCATTTTCAGGTGCCACTGAGTCACTTGGGCTTTGTAATGAACCAGATTGAGCAAAAGGGCCTGAGTTGGTTTGAGTAGTTTGATTCAAGACGGTGAGATTTCCTTTTTACTTTAAAGATGGGCATCTCTGAAAGTCCTGGCAGGATCAAGGCCTGATTTGTGGTTCAGAGAGCTTCAGGAGCCTTGGATGGCAGGTCCTTTCAGTGTCAAAGGATTCCTTTAGAAAGGGGGAGGGTGGAAGCAAATTATTTAAAACCTGGCCAAGCATTGTAGGAACTGAGCCTTTAATCTGGGTGGGGTTTTATACATATATTTTTCTAATTCCTGAGAGCAATGGTTGTCTGGAGTGCTAGGGAATTTGGACCAGTCCAGTCATGGGACTACCTCTGCTTTACTGCGAAGTGATGTGAAAATACCTGGCTCTGCTGAAACAGATTTGTCACCAGCTTCCAGGCACTAGACCTTCTGCTGAAAGAAAGTATTTGGAACAATTTGCATGTCAAAACATAGCTTAGCGCACATAGCTTAGCTCTTGTATGTTTGTGTTTCCATGCTTTAATGTACCAGATCTCTGGATGTTTTCAGGCATTCAGCTGAATGACTCCAGTATTTTAGATACCATGTTAATATTGTAATCATTTAATGTATGTTCTCCAGGTGTACAATGTGAATGAAGGAGAGGTGTGGTGCAGATGGAGTAAGTGCAATGACATTGTGGAAATTCTTATTTCTTTTTGGCATGATTGTTTCTCCTTTTAAGTTATTTGAGAAACCTAGTTAGCTGTCCTCCTGCCCTGCTGGAAATCCTGCTTCCTCTCTGTAGCACTAGTAACTTTTCAGACTTTTTTCTTGGTTATGGAGACACACAAAGCAGCCAAAATATCACATCATTTACTGTGCACGGTATTTTCATGGACCAAAGTTGTCTTCTGCAGGCATTATTTTAAACACACCTGGTGAGATGGAAATTTCATTCCCAGAATGGGATGAATACACGACAGGGTCAGCCAGCAACTTTACTTAACGATGTTGCTCATTCCTGAGAGGCAGTGGTGTACTAGCTGTAAAAATGTTGCTGGCAAGCTGCCTGCCTGTTGTTTCCGTGGGGTGGATTATCAGGAGAGCAGCATTGTTGGGGCACGTAACAAGAACACTTTTGTGAAAAGGTGTGTTCCTGTGGGGTGGTGCACACAGGTGAGCACCGGCTGGTGCAGAGCGGGTGCAAGGCTTGTGTAGCAATCGCGTTTCACTTGCCCTTGCTTTGGAAACTTTTCATGTTATGAACCTGAGACTGAAAACTGTCCTCGGATAAACTGAACTTTAGAGAGAAACTGATAAACTAATTTGGAAGGCAGCCTGGAGCAGTTAGCTACATACCTGTCATGGAAATTCAGTGTCCATTAGACATGTAATCGCCGTAGGCTGCTTCTGAAAATCCCAAGCTTGTAGCTAGTTGTGTCCTACAGGCTTAAACATCTGTTTCTTTAAATACTCAGGGTGGTCTTTTAATTCAAACATCGCACATCCAGATGTTGTTAGAGGCCCTACAGGAAAGCTGCCGATGCTTTTCCCACCCTCTGTGAAATCCAGCACTGTCGCTAGCTAAAGCCAGGCCCTCTGAATGGAAGAATACCATTTTGTGCTATAGAAATCGCTGGCTTTCTGCCACATAGGCTTGTGCAATATTTTTAGTTTTAGTCTCCAGTGGAGATCGATTTGTTCCTCAGATATGTTATCATCATCTTCACTTGTTGGCAACACCTGCAGTATCTCCAGCTACTAAAACTGAAGTTACTCTCCTTGAAATATTTTTCATTACAGTATTTTGGTTCATAACTAAAGAAAATTTCAAAAAATCAGATCTCTGGCTTCCACTGAATCGAGTGTAAAGCTGAGTGCCTGCGTGCTGCAGAGACCCGAATTTAGGAAAGGGTTCAGAAAGCAAGGCCCTTCCCGCTGTCGATGGGAACAACTGTGATGGTAAATACCAGCAGTAGGTGGCACTAGAAATCAGATTTACCGTGTCTCCAGAAGGACCTGGAACCTGTTGCAGGGCAGACGGCTGCCTGGCAGGGGGAGCTGGGTGGTATTTAGACCTTTTCCAAGACGGATGGGGGTTTCCTTCCCATTTTTGTGTTCTAACTGAAACTATGTTGAATCTTCCAATATATGTATGTACGTTGTCTGAAAACACACTGAATGTCTATTGATTTAATTTTGTAGATACCTGTTTCTGTATAAAGTTTTTGAAGATATCACTATACATTATGTATATATTGTACTTTGAAATTATAAACATACAAATGTGTGAAAGCTTGGGTTTGAGTCTGTGCTTGGTACCCTTGCTGGTTTACTCTGGATCGCGCCGATGGCTCTCGGTGAAGGGCAGTGGTGTGGCAGCAGGGCGCTCCGGGCTGCGTGGCCATCTCCAGGTGTGAGCCCCCCTTCCCCAGTGCAGCACCGTCCTCGCCACGCTTGTAAACAGAAGTACTCTGCACCAAAACCAGCTTAACTGCCAGCAAACTGTTCTTGCCAGCGTGGATGCGGGCAAGGGGCACCGTAAAAGCCCCTTCTTGTTTCCCCTCAGGTGGGTATAACTGTGGGTAACTACACAACGGGGCTGTGGCTGGGGGCATCGCTGCTACCCACAGCTTGGCAGGGCGATGCTCGCAGCCAGCCTGTGCTTGTCTGTTGCGCTACCTAAACGAGAGGTGGCAGCCGCATCTCTGCCGCGCACCGCCGGCACCACGAGTCAGTTAACAGCAAAGCCAGGGAACATAGGGCTGCACGCAGTTCATACTGTACCTTGTCTCTTGGAAATGGGTGAGGATTTTCCATCCTAAGGACAGGTGGTAGGTGGGCTACAATTAAATACTGCTGTGAGCTACTGCCCATCCCAGTAAGTGGCCTTGACGCCGGAGTCCGTTTCCCTTCTCTCATGTGAATTCAACAAACCTATAGTCCCAGTAGCAAGGGCTTGGCTCCCTGGGCCACAGCTCCCCGTTTGGAACACTATTTGCTGCTCTGGTTTACTGATTCCCTTGCGGAGACCTAATGTAGTTTTGGTTTTAGCCATCATATTGTTGTTTAAAAAAAATAAAAATGTATATATATATAAAAAGTGGTGCTGTCAGATTGCTGTCTGTCTGTTGTGTTTATGCTTATATTAAAAATCTGGGAATCAGGTTTGTGTGGGCTGCCCTGCCCTTGCAGCCTGATTGTAGGGAGACAGAGAAAGGGAAGAAAGACCACCACGAAGGGGATAATTTATGGGGTTTATTCTAGTATCTCCCGGCGTACCTTAAGCGAGAGAAGGAGGTGTCCTGTTATTTTCCGTTGAAATTCAATGGCAAACCACCGCTAGCTTCCCAGGATCGGGGTGAGGCCTCCCAGTAAGTTTTCTGGTTGCCGTTACCGCTATGACCCTTTGCTGGAATTGTTTTGAAATTCACCATTTTTCTTCCAGCCTTTTCCACCGATAGCAGGTACAGCTTTTGCTGACAGATGCGGCCAAAAATCAAGACTTGCTTGTGCTCCGCAAGTACTTGGTGCTGCTGTTTGGGAACAGCAGCCTGAAGCTAAACTTCCTCAAATACTGATCTTGGCTCTGGTGGTATTTGCAAGTAGCCGTTCGGCGAACACCTTCTCACCCCCGTTGTAGAGGCAGGTCTGTATTTCAGGCTGGCGCGGCACGACTGTATGTGCAGAGGGAGGGTTCTCGCGGCACGTTGGTGTTAGGTACTCGGCCCTGAAGCGAGCCCGTCTGATGCTGGAGCTCTTGGGTAATAAATATATAGCCCAAGGCTAGCGGTTTACTTGCCTAGCTGACTGCGAAAGAGGAAATCGGCGCTGCTATTTTTCTTTCCCTCTCTGCTCTATTTTAAGGATTTTTTTTTTTTTTTCTAATAGAGAGGTATGGTTGGGTTTTTGTTGTTGCAGTGGTTTTTTAGGCTATTTTGCATTAAACCACAGTGGGTCTGTGCCAGATTTTGCAAGATTTTTGCAAGCATAAGTGTAACTTGCAGTAGAAGGGTGCTGCTGAACAAGTTGTTCTCATCTAATGTGTATAAATATGCGGTTAGAGTGTTTGTGGCTGTTCTGCTCTGGCGGATGCCCTATAGTCAGGAAACCCTCCAGCCTTCAGGTTTTGCAGGGCTCTCTACCACCTGCAGCTGCCCGCCGATGGCAGCGGGGCTGCCCTAATGTCTCCCCTGAAGCACCTCCCTGGCTAAGGCGCCGAATCCATTCTGGTCTGAACGTCTGCGGGCTGCTTAAGAGGTTCCTATTTAAAGAATAATCCCACGTGTGTGGAATAAGGAAAAGCGGCAGATGAAAGCACGGGGAAGTCTGCGAGCTCTAACCGAAGCGCTGGTGTCGTACACGAGGTAGGCGAGCACGGCCCGGCAGCCGCAGCCCTTCCCTTCGGGGTGGCTGGCGAGTCCCCAAGCGCAGCCCTGGGCCCTCCAGCCTGCGGGTCTGCAGGAACCGGTGCTGCCTTTGAAGGTGGAGGTGGCTTGGAGCAAGGTGCGAATGCAGGGCACTGTTCTCCAAGCTGCGGTCTGCCACCAGACAGAAGGGTTTGTGAGGCTGCACCGTGAAAGCAGCTGGTTAAAAATACTCTGAAAATTATTAGATCTGAAATCTTTTTAACTCCAGTCAGTGCTTGGCACAGGGGAGAGGAAGAAGGTGAGAATCCCTTACATCAACACTGCAGGTAAAAGCAGCATACGGCCCAGTTACGGGCTGAAAAAACAAGCCTAGCACCGGTCATCCCAAACCTGTTTCGTGGGTCTGCAAGTTCCCTGGAAACTTTGGCAAGTCAAAGAGGCTGAAAAACACTTGACCTTGGGCTCCGAGCGGTAAGCTGTTAATGCTGTACATGGCTTGTACTAGTCAGCTGGTCTGGCTTCACCTTATTAATTAGCTTATCAGAGAAATATTGATTAGGTGGACTCTGGAAAATGTTTAAGGGAGAGAAGGATGTGGAAGGTATCTTCAGCCATACGCTGAAGTGAGAAATCTAAAGAAGCTGCTGTCAGCTTGTCATGGGCTTGAAGTCAGGAGTGACACAGGCTGCTGGCAACCGGGCTCGCGATGCCCTTTCCCCGGTCCCTTCGCCTTGCCCTGTGTCTGATCTGGCCCTGGGGCTCAACTGGCCAGCAGGGCTTGCCT
>NW_009259236.1:957580-980721 GCF_000687185.1 Egretta garzetta
GGCAGGACGGCTGGCAGCAAACCCCTTGCACGGCTCCAGGTAAGCCCTCCCCCAGCATCCACAGCCCCTTGTTTCGCTTGGCTTTAGTCAGACATTTCTGGGCTCTAGAAAGATCCAGCTGGAGCCAGACAGGCGTTTTCCATCAGCAAGGACTGGCGGAGGAAGGCCTCTGCCTCAGAAACCAACCCGGTGAAGCGAGCAGCCGTCGATCCGGGTACCCGCGGTGCCGGACGCCGTGCTTTGAAGCCCATGTGTTTTTTCTCGGGCCGTGCAACCCCGATACCAAATGCATCGAGATTGGCTGCCAGCAGGGAGCGACAAACACACCGGCACTTCAGAAATGTAGGTGTGCTTCTAACCCAGGACCTCACAAAAAACGCAGGTTGGATCAAGTCACCTTCGCTCCTCAGGCAGGTGAAGCCCTTGGAAAAGAGATGTGATGGATTTGGCAGTAAGCCTGCAGCACGAGGCTTGCGGATTGCATTTTTTTTGTTACCTGAATTGCGTCAAACCATTTCCCTCTCTCAGACGTGCACTCTTCCAAGGCTGCTTGTTGACGGTGAAAGACCAGTCAACTATTTCAAACTGATTTGACCTTGCTTGGGTTGGTGGCAGAGCCCAGACCTTGCTGGTAGTGGTCACCTTATAACGCCACATCCGCTGCAGCCTGGCTCTCATTAAAGACAATGTTTAGGCAACCAGTAGCCACGCTGAGGCACGGTGGCGGGTGAGCTCCCTCCCATCGTCCTGAAGGAGAGCAGGATTTAGCTTTCCTTGGCTTTGGCGGGAGCTGAAACAATAGAAATGTCCCCAAAGGCCAGGGCACGCAAGCCAGCAGCGTTTCTCTAGAGAGCAATAAATGGAGGCATTTACGTTTAATTAATTGTGTATCAGAGCAAACACTGGAAAAAACCCAAAGCAACCAGCCCTCCCAACCTAAAGCAGCGAGTTTACCACTGACTGCTGGGGGAGGTTTCTGCCAAGAAAGCAGCCTTGGATCGGAGAGCGAGGAAGCGAGGCCCTTCCAGAGGGTGACTCAGAGCAGCCCCGCAGGCTCCCGCGCTAACGCCCCGTCCCCCCGCGCAGGAGCAGCTCCCGGCCGGGCGCCCTCCCCCTGCGGTGCCGCGGGACTAGCGAGGAGCCCGTCGGAGACACGGCTGCCGGGGAGGTCAGCCGGGGTCCTGAGCCCTCATATATGTGTTACAATGAAAAATTCACACGTTTTCCAACATGAGATGGTTCCTTTGATTTTTTTTCAGTCTTCTGACCACCAGGGACTTGATACATGCAACAGCACGGGGATGTTGAAGGCCCTCCTGTTCCCTCACCAACCTGCTGGCTCCTCAGCTGGGGCAAACCGTTGAGCAGGGACAAAGTCAGCTGGAGCGGTCGAAGTGGGAATGGAAAAGGAGCCAGTCCTCCCCGGAGAGAGACCAGACCTGGCTTTGTTAGCCGAGGCCGTGAAGATCTGCTCCAGGGGAAGCAGAAAGCCTGGCTTGTGCTGTCAGGAAGGTGGAGCAGGCTCTGAGATGAGTCTTCCATTTGTGGGACTCTTCTACCTGCAATTTGCCTTGAATTGAGGAGTTGGGCTGGTCCCTGACACTTTGAGGCTAGGGCTGAACAAAAACTTTATTTCTGAAAGCAGCACACTTACAAAAAAACCCCACCCTGGTTCAGTTTGGTTTTGCGCCCTTGATGGGTTTCAGAAGGCGGCGAGCTTGGGCTGGGCACCATTAATTATGGTTTTGGAAAACAGGCCAGCCGGGTGTGCAAAACCAGTGAGAAGAGGAGGCGTGAGCAGCCCCCGTGCGTGCTTCCCCCTGCCCGGTGCTGCCTGGAGCATGGCCCCCGCTGGCTGCTCCTCCGGGCACCTCGGGCTGGGGGCACTGCCCCTCTGCTGTATGCGGAACAGGCTTAAAATCCATATCCAGGGGAGAGGAAGGGGCTGGGAACTGGCTGGCCAGGGAAAGGCTAAGAGATGGGGGCAGGGGGGAAGAAATTTTTTTTTTTTTTTAGAAAGGCCATCCTGGCACAGGAGCAAAGCCTGCTTGCTTTTGGAGCACCATGGCCTCTCCTCCACGGAATGAACTCAGGGCACTGCAAGCCCAGATCTGGAGTGCAGCTGGCAGCATGATCTTAACTTCTCCTTGTTCAACCCCGGGGCAACCAAAACATGCACTTTCAAGCAGATATATATGTAAAAGAAACAGAAAAGTCTGGCTCTCTTTGCCAGCATGGCACAGAAAGGGCTTGCACAATTGTATTTACTTTGGAGGTTCCTTTTGGGAAGCGTCTGCCCGCGCTGGGCTGTGCGTTGGCTCGTGACCCCATCAATTTTTCCCCTCCCCTCTTTCTTCTCTGTGCTTCTGGGAGCTTGGTCCCTGCACCAGAGGCAGAGACCCCAGCCCCTGCCAGACCTCACTCGGCTTCGTGATCTCTCACATAGCATTTCCACCAGGGAGCAGGACGCGACGGCAGCGCAGGGACCACCCCCCCGAGTCAAACCTTGCGCTTCCAGTACCGCTTTCTCACCGAGTAATCGCTGGGCCAACATTTTTTTTCCTGTTTCTTCCTAGATCTTATGACAAGAAGTCACGAGGGCAGCACGTTGTTTGCGTTTCGAGTTTGCTGCTAGGTTCCTGGAGACCTCGAGTTTGGTGAATTTGCCCGTGTGGTGGGAAGTACGGCACATGCCACGCTTGCCCCTGGCTAGCCGGGAGCCAGCACTGGGCTTGCTGGGGCCGGGTGCTGTGGCCGTGGCAGCTGAGAGCTGGGAGCACCTGGGGCAGAGAGCCCAGAAATAGCGATGTATGGGCAGGAGGAGAGAAAAGGAAGATGCAGATTCTAGCTCGACGCCTTTACAGCATTTCTGATGGGTTCAAAGGAGAAAAAGATCATTGCTGGGGAGCAATTGCTTCGGTTTTGTTTAACAGAACCAAGAAATATAATTGGTAATATAAGAAAACAGACAACTCTGTGCTGGCAAACTACGCATGTCTGATTTGACTGTCAGCTCTTACACAAAAGGGCACATTGTGTTATAATAGTATCGGGGATGAAAAAGGTGAGGATTTGAATGAATCCAGCAAGAGCCCTGTGGTCATGTTGGGGGAAGCTGGAGATACCTTGAAAGCAGAACTGCCAGGAGTAAGGAATGGGCTTTGCTAAACAGCCCAAGGAAAAATACAATCCTAAATCCATTCTGCTGGGAAGGTGTATGTCCAGAGAAGGACGAGCAAAATGTGACACTAGAGCTGGGGATGCTGTGATGAAAAACACTCGCAACTACCTAGATATCCTTCACAGTTCCTTCAAAATCCCTTTGCAGGGGTGCTGACACAGGTCTGAAAATGGTCAGTGCCAAGCACTTACCTCGATCGTGCTGGGTAATGTGGCAGCATCATTTCCTGATGCTCCTGTTCTCCCGTCCGTATCCCTGTGTTGTCCCGTGTAGAGGTCAGAGCAGAAGCGCTTGGGAACCAGGAGCGTTGGGTTTTGCCAGTGCAAAACCAGCATAAATTACTCTTGATCCTTGCCACTAGATTTCATGTAGTATAAGGACAACTTTAATCCAAGTACTGACATATGAAAATTAAAGGGGAAGGGAAATGGCATTAGCCATTGTGAACAAGCAAGGAAAGCATTGCAAAATACGTACTTTGCAGTTTGGATTTGCAGAGGCGAGCGCAAGGTGCACAAAAGGGGAAGCGGAGCGTGCAGCTAGCAAGTGTACATGTCTGCAGAGATGCCCTAACTGCAATGCCAAGAAAATCAAACCTGCAGCCAAGAAAAACACCGTGAAAATGATGCAATGACATAATCTAAATGCTGCTAGTGGAATCTAAGTTACATGCAGAACAATCAAGAAGGAAAACACCAACAACACTTGCTTGTGGAACGGGGATGTAGACCTCAGAACCAATGGGCAAGAGAAGGACACGAAAGCAGGCACAAGTAAAACCAGTGTTAGAAAGAGGGACTCGACCTTACCGAAAACATCAACCCGGTCTCTCTGAGGGGTGATACTGAAGTAAGCAGGAAGACTGCATGCTCAGGTTTGTAGATTTGTAACTAATTAGTTTAAAATCCACCACACGTAAAATCCCTCCCACCAGAACAGACCCACCTGGTGAGCAGAGCAAGCCAAGAAAGCTGCAGCTCGGCACCAGGACGCTGCACCTCGCTCAAACCAAAAGCTGGGTAAGGACGTGATTAGCATTTTTTAGAAAAGAAGGAATACGCTTTACCAAGAGCTTTGAGATCTCTAATCGCGAGAGGTCCTACCTGTAAGATAAATGCTGGTGGTTGCACTGCAGGGGGGAGGCAGAGGCAGGTTATGTTCCCTAGATCTCTGCTCCGTGCTTTTATAGGCTATGAAAATTTTGTGGTGCCAGCACTACATACACTAGCAATGCAGCCAGGTTAGAGAACCAGACATGAGAAAATGCAAGTGTAGATCCACACAAAAATATAAACAACCCAGCTTAGACCCTACACTGTATTTTGCTAACAAGCAGTGAACAAAAATGTCTTGATCAGGGAGGAAAAAGGCATTTTATTCACCCATTACCCTTTATTAACGGGATGTGCTTCTGGGGTATCTAAGAATGAGCAGCATTTCTTATGCATGCTTCACAGTTTCATCTGTATTCTAGACTTTAATATAAGCAAGACGATGCAATCTCTGATAAGCGGGAGAGGGGAAATGCATGCACAATACAAGATGTTCCCATCAAAATCTCAGTTCCTCTTAATGCAAAGAGGACCTACAGGACACAGTGTTGCTAGGGCTCAAACACAAACATCCTATTTGGCGAGCAACCCCCCAAATTGGGAAGGAGAGAGCGCCCGGTGTTTTTAAACTCAGCCCTCGGTTATCACATCCTCAGAAACGCCCGGATGACTGCCTTGGACCGGGGGAGTGAGGTGCAGGCTCATTTCAGGCTGTTTGTGGTGGACCCCAGGCTGGACCCACAGCACCACCCTCGCCCCGCGCCTGGGCAGCAACTCAATGGGGAGGCTCTTGGCAAAGACCTTTCTGTGCGAGCCTCCAGGAGGGCTCAAACCCACAGAGAAGCCACTTCGCACCCTGCCCGGCCCTCCTCTTCCTGCCGCTGAAACGCCTCTTTGCCGGCAGCTTCGAGACCTACAGGTCTGCAGGCAAGAAGGGACGAGTAGTACCCGGAGTCATCAGGCTACAGAAAGTACCCAAGAAAAAAAGATTAATTTTAATGTCCCAGCTTTGAGCAAGCTTGGCCGTTAGCTTCAGGAAGTCTTTATCGTTTATGCAGAGGAGGAAGCAGATGGAAATCACAGAATTAATTTGATCTGAAGAGATTGTGTTCTGGAAAAACACACGTGCCGAGCCCCATTACTCAAGATTGCAGGCGCGGGGACAGGATAAGCCACGCGTGGCTTGCAAGCGTGAGCATGCTGGATGCCAATCATTGGCATCAGCTGAACCACGTGTTCCTCAAGCGAAAGGGCCAGGTCAGCTTTGCATGGGCTGTGGTGTGCCCCAGCGAGCCGTCCCTTCCACACAGTGGTACCCGGCGAGGATGGGTGAGATCAGAAATAACCAGGAGGAAAGAGAGAAGAGGAGGGTCTAGAAGGGCAGTTCTGGGCCTTTCCAGGGAGGGACATCCCACAGGGGATCCAAGCCCCACGGGAGATGCGAGTCTCCTCTTTCCAATGCCCCGCAGAGCACACCTGTGAGCTCAGCAGCTCGAGCTACGTTTAGTGTCGCAGGTATCAACGCAAGCCTTGCTTCTCACTTCTTTCCATTGCACAATGAGAGCAAAAGCACGAGGAGACAGCTATGGTGACAGCTATAACTACCTGAGACAGAGCCGGGGCTTTGCAGCACTCCGCATTCTGTGCAGAGGTTGGCAGAGGTCACTATTGTCATCTTGAAGTAGTTGAACAGTTATTGGAACAAGTGCATGATAAAAGCCTTTCCACCCCCAGCCCCGCAGCACCACTTTTGGATCCCATGATTTCTTCCTTGTTTAAAATGATTCAGCAGTAGACTCTCAGATAGTCTCTGTCTGGTTAAAAATAGTTGCTTGCCTCATATGGCTTTAGCATGGTACTGTCAACTGTAAAATGTTCCACCTTCCAAAAAAGTAGAGTGAAAAATGAAAGTGAGCTTTCACACATCATTACTCTCAGCAGCCAGACCTCCAGAGCTCATTCCAAACCCATCGAAGGAGGAGAGGCGAGCTGGGGGGGCGGGCAGGCGAGATGCCGGCGTTACCGCCTGGTGCCCGGCGGGTCCTTGGGAAGCTTCGCCCCCACATAAAAGCGACCAGGCTGACGCATCGCTCGTTTCCCAAACCCAAACACTAGCTTATTTTCAAGAAACATTTCTTTGTTGGATTTCTGGAATGTAAGAAGAGCTTAGTCATCGCAGCTGGATGTCTCCTGATGTCATTTAGGGGACCACGCTCCAGCAGGGAACCAGTATAGCCCAGTTAAGCTGAGCCACATTCCACAGCACTGGTAGCAGGAGAGCATGAGAGCCCCAGGGCCCATCAACCATCTCACAGCTCCTACGCTCTGTAGGCATGCGGATCAGTGATGGGCTTCCACAGTGCCACCAACTGGCATGTGTTTTGGGGAAAAAAAGGGTAATTTGGTTGCAGTAGTGGACGGATGTTGCAGAGGGGTTATTTCACTTGGCTCGGTATCGCTTGAAGCTTGAATGTGTTTGCACTCAGGCCCAGCTGCTGGAGGGTGAGCGGCGGGACACCTCTGCAGCAGAGGTGTTGGAGGGTGCTGGTGGTGAGGCACAGCAGAGCAGTAGAGGGAAAGGGCCTCAGGGCCAGCCGGCCAGGAGGCAGACGGTGCTGCTGCGGTGCCTGCAGCCAGCTCCTGATGCTCTGGAGCCTGAGGAGAGGAGCAGGGCACAGAGGGAAAGACTGAGCTACGGTTTGCCCTGTAGTCCCGGGTCAGAGGAAAGAGCCACTTGCGGTGAGCAGCTGAAGCATTCAGTGTGGCTTCTCCCATCTGCTGAGCAGCAAACAGCCTTGGTGGTGTTCACCTGCTCCTAGCGCCAAAGAACTTTGGAGAAGCCAGAGATGCAGAAGTATCCATCACTTTTCACTGCACTCTTCACAGCATCAGAAGCCGGCTTTAGAGGCTGTATGACAAATTGCTAGTTAACACCCATATTAATTCTTTTTTTTTCCCTAAGAATTGCATTTGCTGTGCGTGCTGAGCCATCCTCTGCTCTTCTCCTCAAGGTGATATGCTAAATCCTGCTCCCTGGGCCATGGCAATCAGCTATTGCTGGAATACAATCAAGCTGCAGACAGCAGCTGTGGGAACTGCAGGGACTCTGCATTGAGCACCACCATCAAATCCTGGCCAGCATCAGTGGGGCAGGACTGGACCACAGAGTCAGACCTCCCACAAAAACCCAACTGAGCCAAGAGCTGCAGCCTGCCCCTGGGGTGCTCTCAGTGCCCATCTCTGCCCCCGGGCACCACTCCCTGGCACTGCTGCTGCATTTGTGGGGTGCTGAAGCCTACCTCTCACACCACCGTATCACCTCGTCCTGACAGCTCCACCGCAAGCATCTGCTCTGGGTCACTCATGACAAGACAGGGGACGAGCCTAGAAATTAATTACTGCTACAGAGAAATGAGTGCTCTGAAGGAGCGCAGAAAGAATGCCAGTTCTCTAGCTTCGGATGCCTACTTGTGTGCCAGACCCCAAGAAATAGCTGTGTTTATGGGTAGGGATGTTTTCAAAGGCCAACAATTTTAATGCGCACCAGGCCTTGTGCAATTTATCTTTCAATTTACAATATTATGCATTTTATATGATAAAGTTTGAAGTGAGGCTTTTGTGCATGAATGATACAGTTTCCATAATATTTTTTCATATGCAGAGACATTTTGTTTTGAGCTCATGCAGCATTAGTCAATTCCTATTTGAAGGCACTGGAGTCCTTCCAGTGACCTTCCCGGAGCCCAGCTAACTGGGCAGCCAAGGCCTGACGCGTTGTAGGTGCGAGCTAGCATGACCTGCCGAGAAGAGCAGGTCAATCAGAAAAAGCCTAGATCAAGAAATTACACTGACAGCATCCAGCGTGCTCGGTGCAAAACCAAAAGTCTCTGCCCCAGAAAAGCACATGCCGCAGCACCACGAGCTCCCCAGGACACGCTGGCAGCGGTGGGCGTTCAGCCCTGCAAGATCCCCAGAGTTTGCCCATCCAAAGCAGGTACCAAGTCCCTTGATCTCAAGGCTGCAGAAGTCAGGATGATCTACAGGGCTCGTTTGGCCGAGCTCCTTGAGTGGGACAAACATGACCCTGGGTTGCCTGGATTATATGGGCCAGGTTCTGCACCCACCCAAAAGCAGCAGCCCTGTGGAGTGAGTTGCCTGCTTGGGAGTGCTGCCTGCACGATGGTGCACAGCAGGGCTGGGTTCACGCTCCAGCACTGCTTCCCATGGAGACCCCTAAGCACGCAAGGGTGCTTCCCATGGAGGTCCCATGGAGACCCCTAAGCATGCAAGGGTGCTTCCCATGGAGACCCCTAAGCACGCAAGGGTGCTTCCCGTGGAAACCCCTAAGCACGCAGGGGTGCTTCCCATGGAGACCCCCAAGCATGCAAGGGTGCTTCCCATGGAGACACCCACAACCCCCACACACAAATGCAGGCAGTATGCATGAATTTCCCCCCCCACCCCTTCTTAAGGACTATTGGAAGAGTCATTTCTTTTTTTAGTAGGAGCAAGTTTTGATGGGGAAATATCGGGTTCCCCAATTCAGCGAAACTCTGGCAAATTGCCTCAGCTCAGAAAGGTGCTCCTGTTCTGCAGGGCCAGCAAGGAAGAGGGTGCACCCGGACTCTGTAAAACACACGCCAGACCCCAGATGAGTGACAAACAGGCCCACAAAGCTACTCCTCACTGTTTGCCACGGCTCCCGCATGGCTCGGTAGCTCTGTTACTGATGAAGAGCCAGTGAGAGGCGTTGGTGCCACGATGCTCGGTGCGCCGCACCTCTGCCGTTGTCCAGAAAGTGGTTGGTGCCGTCAGTAAGAGGCATGGTGGAGAGGTGCAGAGCAGGGAGTCAATGAGAAAGGCCCAGCAGGTGGTAGCCTCTGCCTGGCTCTGCTGCCAGCGCTGGCAGGGGGGGGGGGGGGGGGCGCGGCCGCGAGCAGCTCATCCACCATCGGGCCTGCTTAGCAAATGGCACACGATTTGGAAATTAAGCAAAATATGTTGTGTTTATGAAACAACTCCAAAGAGTTTTAAAAAGGGACTAGCAGTGTTTGCACACAAGCTGGGCAGGCTCTAACGCGGTGCATGCTCTGTTGTGTCAACTCCTGCACCTGCATAAAGTATTTTAAAAAATCCCCATGAAATGAGGGAGCCAAACAACTGAGTCACATCAGCCCTGTCTTGGTGCTCTCACTAGAGCCACATGGAACATTTGTGCTAACGGAGCTACAGGATGCTATGGAAAGTCTTCTCTCCAAAGAGCCTCTGTTCGTGGCTGGAGTTAAGCAGCCTGGTGAAAAGCAGGGAGTGGAGCTGCGAGGGAGCTGGTGTCGGGGCAGCCTGGGTGCTGAGCCCTGCTCCAGGGCTGAGTGAGCGCTTCCCGGGAAGAGGGGAGCCCTTGGAGGGAGTCCAAGCCCTGCGGCTCTGCAGCCTGCGCAGTGCAGGACAGGGAGGGCAGCAGCCTCGGTCACCTCTCAGGCAAGGAGAAGACTTTGCCAGAGAAGAATAAAGTTGCATGAAGCATTTTCCTGTGCTTTCCCAAACTACCAGAGTTCCCAAATGTGCTCTTCACTGCGTGTTTTAGTTTTCTGTGCTAGAAAGTTTCTGGGCTCCTTCTTAGCAACACGGGTTCTCCTCTCTCTCGTATCACTTGCAGAAGGTCCTGCCTGGACTGCATTTGCTGGTCAGATGACACCAGGATTCAGTCCATAAAAGGTTATTGACCTGGGAAGAGAGAGTTTCTAGAATTTAAGGGCTGGGCAACTTCTTGGAAACTGCCTTATCAGCATGGCTGCAAGCTGAAGCTTTAACAACCCCTTCCTGAGCTGCACGTCTCTAGTTCCTATTCCTGCAGTTTGGTATTTGTCTCTCTACACGTATGCTTATTTTGCAGTTTGTTATTTAAAACAGCTTTGGGCCAAGATTGCCACAAAACCATGAGGCCAAGCCGGATTGCTTTGCTGTTACTGAAATTAGGTGTCAGCTGAGTCCTGAAGCAAACCAGTAAAGGGGAGCAGACGTCTGAGCATAGGCACTGCGTAAAGCTGGTGCCATGAACCTTGCATGTCCTTCTTCCCTGGTGGAGAAGGGAATTGCCGGGCACGGGGAAGGGGTGGGTGGGGATGTCAGGGGTTGTTATCAGCAGAAGCAAAAGGTGGTAAAATAGGAACAGAGAGGCGCTGGCTTTGCAAAGGAAGGAGCGTCACCAGGGCACACGCGGGTCTCTAAGGGCGGTGGAGGAGGACTGAGAGGGGATGGATGAGTGCAGCACCCCGGGGATTTAAAACAAAACCTGATGATACATTAAAGTCTGCTGGAAGCATGAGCCCGCACTTCCACAGGGACAGACTTGCTCTGAAGTTTCACAGGGAGGGGCTGTTTCACCGAAAACCCCGGGGGGGTCTGCAGTGCCTCAAGCCTTCCCCTCCAGAGCAGACCCAGCAGCCTGGCTGGAGCTGCTGCCCCTTGCCCTGCCTCCGCCAGCGCCCTGGCCCAGCCCAGGTTTTGGGGCGATGCCACGCGCTGCCGCGCGGTTGGGGCAGTCTCCATCCCGCTCGCAGCTGGGGGGCTGGGGGAGGCATCTTTCCAGGAGAGCTGGAGAGAGCAGGGGCTTTGCTTCTGGGATCCAGTCCTCGCCCCCGAGGGGCACGGCGCAGACCTGAGCGAGGGCGGCCGGCGGGAGCTGGCCAGGGAAGCCCTTGGGTGCCGCTGGCCCGGCCGCTGCCCTCACCGGGGCGGGCTGCTCTGTGGAGGAAACAAACGTCCACAGGGCCACGGACTCACAGCGCCAGGAACTTCACCTCCTGAACTGCTGCTATGACAATCCTGTTTGCTCAGTCTTAGCGACTGAAGCCAACCATAACCAAGAAAAACAGCAGGATTATCCCCCAGCACCTGTTCCCACTGAACGGATTATCAGAGCTGGCCACGCCGGGTGACGTCCTCTAGGTATCGCCACGAAAGCAGTCTGAGCGACACGGCAACTCCCTCCCACCCCTCCGGGATGCCCCTTTCCCAGGTATTTTCAGCACAGCAGCTGGAGGCTCCTCACAGGTCAGTCCATGGGGATACAAGCATCAGTGTTCGCACATCTCCAGCACAGGGACTTTGTCCCTTCCAACCCTTGCAATTCTGTGATTCGGTGATTCTGTGATTCTGTGAAGTGTTGTCAAGCATTGGAACAGGCTGCCCAGGGCAGTGGTCAAGTCCCCATCCCTGGAGGTATTTAAAAGACAGGTAGATGAGGTGCTTAGGGACATGGTTTAGTGGTGGACAGGTATGGTTGGACTCAATGATCTCAAAGGTCTTTTCCAGCCAAACGGTTCTATGACACGATGATAATGACTTGCTCTCCAAATTCCATCATCTCTTGTTTGACTGTAACGGGGAGGCCGTGTGAGAAGTATGGACTGCAAGCTGCGGGGCCCAGCAGATAGACAGCAGCTTTAAAGCACTTTAAACCAAGTTGGTTTTCCTGCTTGCCATTCCTCGTACTTTTGCTGTTCAAGCACAGGATCTGCCCCCCTCACCTCACAACATTTCAAGGGCTCCGTTGTGCTGCATTTGCATCCACAATACAATGGCAGCTGATGTAAGAGCTATTTTACTGCAGAATGAAAATGTTTGCAGAAAAAGAGATCTTCCTCGGAGCTGTTTACGTGGGAAAGCAGGAAAACCAGAGAAGGTCCAGAGAAATTTTGGAGGGACTCAGCTCAGCAATGGTTGGGTGGCTCAGACAACAGGAACGCCACCCTCCTGTAGATGGAGGACTTCTGTTAAACCTCACCTTCCAGACATGAAATCTGTCCCCCTGTGCCCTCTTGGCTTTCTCTGAGGAGTGCCTTGAATATCAAGGTTAGCTCAATTGCCATGAAGTTGCCAGCAGGCTTTGCAGCAGCGCCGAGGGCTGGTTCTGCCACTGGTCTCGAAATCTGAAAAAGAGCCTTTGGAAGAGAGGAGGGATGCTCTGGAGGGGAGGAGGTGGCTGCCATCTTCATACTGGTGAGCATGATTTAAGTGAGGGAGTTTGAGTATAAAAGAAGTCCCATGTGCCACTGGAGCCCCGGGGACAGGTCCCTCTGGTCCTGGGCTGTTGCACAAACATGGAATTCCCTGAAGCCATGCTAAGGTCATCATGCTGCAGTGGCAGCACACAGGCCTGGGTGCTCGGGCTGTTACCAGGCACGTTTGCTCCCATTGTTCCAGCATGAGATCAAGTGTCCTGAGCCTCTTCAAGACAGGGCATCTCCCAGTGGTGGTAAATTTTAGTGCGCCATGGAGCTGCAAGGAAGGCATCTGAATGGTGCAGAGGGTTACTGCAACTGCCCCAAGGCCTCCATGACACCTGCTAACTCTTCTCTCCATCATTCTTCTCAAGAGCATCCTCCCATCCCTTAAGCAGAGGCCTTGGTGAATGAGTTACTGCAGCCTCAGATGTTTTTTCTATAATGGAATGTAACATTAAACTAAACACTGGAGGATGGAGACAAACAAAGCAAAAAAATCAGGGGAATAATCCTTAGCTTGTAATGAATTTTGCAAAACATGGTCAAAATTAGGTTTCATTGGAACAAAAATGTATTTATCATATCTGTCAACACTGAAAAATTATGTTTAAATTAAAACTTTATTTTAAATCCTGATGATGACCTAGAAGTGGCATAATATTTATAAATAGCTTATCATACACCACAGCATAAAAAGTAAATTTATCCTCTTTCTATTGAGTCAAATTCATTGTTATATATGAGATGGGAATTAGTTTTACCCTTCCAACTATCAAAACAGAGAAAAATTAAAGCCACGGGGAGGAGAGCAGCAATAGCCCACAGGTCAGATTCTCCTGTGGAAAGGACCATAGGAAAATGGCCCCCGTTGGAAAAGGCCATCCCGATGCTGAAGCTTGTCTGGATCTGGGCCGAGACCAGGTGGTACCAAGCAGCAGAGCCTTTTGATCCCCACAGTTGTGCCCAGGATTTCAACCTCTGATGTGCTTTTAAAGCTGTTCTCAAGCCCTGAGCCAGCCGGGCCCCCATTTTAACTCAGTTATGCTGTGGATAGGTGGCTCTTTCCAAAGTCTTCACCCTGTTGTTTTTGGCTACGGCTTTGACAGCACAGCACGACTGCAGACGACTTCTTGTGCCAGCTCAGCTTCAAAGCAAGAAATGTCTTGTGGTGGTGGCCCCGATACCAAGTACAACGCGCTGCAAAGGCTCTTCTGACAAGGCTGAATAACGCCTTGTATAAATTGGGCATACAACTAACTATGCGGCCGTTTTACCCGGCCAGGAACCTCCGCGGGGCCGATGATGCTGGTGCCCCTCCTGCGCACTTGCCATGCCCCCGGTGCATCCCAGTGGCTCAGGTGCTGTGCTCAGCTACCAAGGGGTAGATCCAACCTGGGTTTTTAGGGGTGCTATCTGAGATCTCAAGCAGCCCGACTGCAGCGGTGAGGATGCCTCTGCCAGAGAGGACCAGCAGCTGTCAGGTGGCAAGGGCTGATATCCCCTCCTCCCCAACCCAATAGCTGGGATTAAGGGGACCTCCTACAAAATCTCCTTTTTACCAGAGCGGGGATCAGAAACATTCTCCTTGGATGTTTCAGTCTTTGAACCTCAGCTAGAGGAGACTGCATTCCTTTATCTGGGCTTCATTAATATCCCATAAACAAAGGCAAATGTTCTCCTTTCTTGGGATGAAGCAGAGTCAGCATGCTCTGCTCTGGTCATGGCTGTGGCCACAGCCCAGATGGCTACGTAGGTGGGGGATGGAGGCAATGGGCTGCGGTACAGCAGCACAAGTGCAGCCCATGGGGATGCTGGCTGTAGACCATGCAGCAACCCAGGCCTGCTGCTCCTGCGTGCGACGCAGAGACTGCCGCTGAAGGAGGTGACTGTGGGTAATGCCACGAAACCGCCCGGAGAGGGGAGATGGGAAGCTGGTGGGCAGAGCTGAGCCCTGGGTGGGGGGAGGCTCCGAGCGGCAGCGGCTGGGAGCCAAGCGGTGACATGGGGAGATAAGGCTCTTGATGGATGGACCTCAGATGTTTGAAGGTTTTTGGTCTATTTGGATAAGCAGTCAAATATTCACACAGATAAGCTTCAGAAATGCATCTGATCTGAAGCCCTTTGTATCTTAAAAGGCAAGGCTGGAAATAGAATAAGATAATTCCTCTGGGGCTCTGGTGGCTCCTGGGTTTTCCTTCACCAGCACCAGGCTGTCCAGACCTGCCCATGCAAGCAAACCAACAGTCAGGACAGCTCTGACAGCCAGACCCTCCCCGAACCTCAGGCATTCAACTGTGCCTAGGTACCAACCTTACTCACAGCCCAGGAGATGGGGCAGATGGTCCTTCGCTTGGTCACTCTCTGCATTTTGCCATCTTGGTCCATCCAGCTGCTATGGGTGGTTTAAAACATTGTTAAGATAATGGCCTCACTAGCGTTTGTGTCTATTTTAACATATCCATTGGCACAGAGTTTATGTAACGCTGCCTGGTGCCTCTTCACCAGCAGAGTTACACCCACATCGAGCATCTCGTTGCGTGCAAAGGTCTGCAATAACCTGCTGGTGAACGGCTGCTGGTGGCAGGACCAGGCAGCAGCACAGACAATCTTGGCAGGCGCCTGCCCTCCTTGTGCACCATGCTTGGACCTAGATGAGGGCTGCAGGCGGCACCGAAGAGGGCCAGCAATTATACTGCAACTTTAAATTGCAGTACTTGAGTGAAATGCTTTTGGAGAGTGCATCATTTCCTTGGAAATAATTTATAACGTTGTACTTTACTCCAGCGAGTTTCCTTGTACCATAAGTTGTTTAAACAGTTTCTCATTATGCGTTTCCCATTTGGACATAAAACAGAGCAGAAAGCCTGAGGCACCAAGGCTGGTAGGAAAACGGAAATCCTGCTGCGACCATCCGAGGGGGCAGAGAGCAGCTCCCCGGCTCTGGGTGGGCACTGGCCTACCTGGTGAAGGTTTGGGGCAGGAAGCGCAGGACCAGCAGCCGTTTCTGGCTCTGCAGAAAGTCTTCAGGTGACACGAACACCTTTCAGGTTCACCTCTGAACAAATACGACTCCTGGTCAGCTATGTGGGGTTTCTTTAGGACGCCATAGGGAGGACCCAGGTCCAAACCCCAAGGGCAAAGCAGTAGAGGGCTTCCAGCAAGCCAAGGGA
Organism: Egretta garzetta; assembly: GCF_000687185.1. Classification (NCBI taxonomy): domain Eukaryota; kingdom Metazoa; phylum Chordata; class Aves; order Pelecaniformes; family Ardeidae; genus Egretta; species Egretta garzetta. The sequence goes on from NW_009259236.1 coordinate 972,990, forward strand.
GTCCACCCCGTCTAGGGTCAACTCATTGCTTCCTTTTCCCTTGTGTCCCTCCTCAGGCTTGACAACTTGCTATTTATATCTTTGCCCTAACGATCCCCCCGCCCCGCGTCCTCCCCCCCAGCTTTAACCTCTTCCTTGCCAACCAGTGTTTGGAGTTTACATGAGAAGATTGTTTATGTTAAATAGCTTTGTAATAGTTTCCTCCTACACCACCTCCCTTCCTTCCCCAATAAAAAGCCCTACGTCGTGCTCGGTGAAGCCCGTAAACAAAGGAGGGGTTTGGAGACCCAACCAGGTTTTGGTGAACCCAGTGGGGAAATAATGTCTTTCTCGAAGGACGTTAATGCCTGAGCTCATAATAGTAGGAAACTAGTGTCCACCCTAAGTAAGGAATTGCCTACTTGCAGCTACCTAGCATGAAATACAGATGTCCATGCTGCAGGCCACAAGTCATTGTTGGATGTAGGGGGTTAACCTCGCATGTTTTCCTCACCGGTCTGGATGGCGTTGAGGGTAGCAAACCGATGCGTTTGCTAGGCTCCAAATACTTGAAGTTGTGATAAGTGAGCAGGGAAAAGGAGAGCACAAAAAGGCAGCAAGTGTTTTGAACTCACCTAGACTGATGAACAGAAGCAGAAGGCAATAAAAATCCATTAGCCTGACTGTTCCCTGCAGAGGAGAAACAGGCGCACAAAATCCAATTCATTATTCCCTTTCTTATTTAATGCTAAGTAAGTCATTGAACTTTACTACTTGATCTATCCATTTTCTTTAGTAGTAGGGCTGCAGGAAATCTTTCTCTTCTCAAAGGGGGTTTCAAGTTTCTCGCTGATATCATGTAAAAAATACTTGGAATGTATGAGTAAAAAATAACTGCATTTCAAAGGGAGCTTGAGCCATGCAGATAATGACAATTTTTCTCTTCTGAAGCACAGAACCAGGGAGCGGAGGTCCCTGGGAGCTCGGAGCACCATTGTTCTTCTTCCAGGCCGTTATCTGGAGACAGGCCCTGTGATAGACTCCGCTGAGGCCACCAAACGGATTATCTGCTCGGAGTGCTAATGGCATGCGTTTGACAACATCAACCGCTTAATTTATGAGGTGCCTCGTAATGCAAAGGCAAAGAAATCCATACCATGCAAAAGCCCAGGTACATCCGGTGCGATTAAAAAGCTTCTGATCAAAGCCCGACCTCCTCTACAACACAATTTTCTTAATTATGGCTATGTAGAAATATTTCACCTTCCTAAAAGGCACCTTAGCAGAGTTTGTACAGTGATGGCAGTGTTATATAATAAGAAATATATTAATGGAAGTTCTCCAGCACCGAAATTATTCCAGCCTTTTTATCACTGCATTCCTCGCTCCCACATGAGCGAAGTGCGCAGGAATAAAAGCAGTTAAACACCATCCGCCGGGAGACACGCACGATGGGGATTACTCACAAGTCACTAACAGCTCAGCGGTGCCCATCAGCATTGGGATCCACACAAAGACATTGTGCAAACAGAGATGCTTGTCCTGGGGAATTATTTTTCCACCGCCCGTGGCTCGTTGCCCTGTCACCCTCTCGCAGCTGGGGACAGCTTAGTCCTGTCACCCAGTACCTGAGTTGCTCTTTCAGCTCCCCTGGGCCAGATCTGTGCCAAAAGTTGAGGAGTCTGTCCCATGCTCTTCACTCTGTTATAGTTACACAGCGGATAATCAGACTTAAATCACGTTTTTCTTCTATCGCATGAATATTTGTACACAACTAAGGGTTTTTATCACTTTTCACATGCAATGAGAAGTTTGATAGCTTAGTCATTAAGCTTCTGAATATATATATGAGTAATATATATTCAGAGGGGCCCCTGAAGGGAGGGAAGGTTTAGGTAGTGAGTCCTGTTTTTCCAATGCAGGTCAGGCAAAACGACAGGCCAGAGGGTGCTGGGCTGCGTCTCAGCTTCTGCAGCATCACTGCCAGTTTGTGATCACAGCCGTGGATCCCAATCAGGGCTGCTACCAAATCTCAGCCCCATCACTCTGCACATTCCCATGCCCCTCGTGCCGCTACCCATGTTTGTGCAACCCACGTAGATCAGCTGAAACAAACCTTTTCTGAAAGGGCTGGTTTTCAGCCAGAGGAGCCCATTGCCCACATGGTTGTGCAGGCAGCAGAACCAGTCCGGGCAGCGGGACGTGCAACGGAGGGGAGAGTGCGAGCACCAGCTCTGGCTTGGACGGGCCAATGCTGAGAACTGCAGACAGTGCATTCACCCCGTCGCCAGCTAGCTAGGAACCACCTGGCAGTGCAACAGGAACAAAACCTCTCCCGCGGATGCTCTCGAGGCAGTTTAGAGCAGCGTTACAATACCTGTTGTTACTGGCAATTACTGCAGCAGCAGCTGCTTTGCACCAAATATTACATAAATCTCCAAAAAGCCCGAGCATTCGACGTGTGCTGATTCGTGAGCAGATTGGATGCTCCTGTGTCAGATCTGGGATTTTGTGTGCAGCCTGGGCACACTGGTGTTGTGGCTGTCCTAGTCCGGTGAGAGGAACCTGCCAGGGTACCAGCAATGGTACCAGGTCGGGAGGAGGGGTATGAGCAACAGGTCCCCCCATCACCTCTCCTGCCCCCCCCGCCTCTGCTGCCACACCGCAGCGAGGGCAGCTGCCTGCCAGGGAACGCATCCCACACCACACTGCGTGTCGTAAGCCAGCTAATTGAGATTTTATTTGACGGCTCCCCAGCGAGTATTTAGGGGAAGAACAGACAAACAAAACATCCCTCGCCAAAGGCGGGCTCTGCGAGCGGGCGAGCTGTTAAACAATGGGAGCTTTGTGGGACGTCTCCCAGTTTACCTGCTCCAGTCCAAGAGGAAGCGCTCCTCCCTCCACAGCACAATGGTGGGTCGGCAAGCCTCAGGGGGGGATGCAGGCTGGCACGCACCTTCATGCCACAGGCCGCCCCTGGAGCCCCCCCCATGCTTGGGCAGGTGAGGGGGGGCACGTTACACACCCAAACGGGAGCGGAGAGAGGGCGGTTGCGGGCACCGTGAGCTGTCCCTGGGGGTGGCCGGGGTGCACAGCACTTGCCCACCACCACTGTGGCTTGCACAGGGCACCAGCAGCATCTGTAACTCTTGCTGGACTGGTCAACGAAGGGCTCTTCAGCTGTACATGGAAACTTTAACCCTGAGTGTTGTTCTCCCTTCCCTGCTAGGAAATCCTGCCAGGGCCTTGTCCCAATTCCTTCTTCTTAACAAGCACTCTCTAAATTATGGCCACAAACCACTGTTTAAATTTTACCAGCTGGCAAATCTTTTGCCATGAGCTGTTGCGTTGCCCCTGCAGTTATTCCTTACAGTGGCAGGGTATTCTGCAGTCCCACTTTGAGGAAGGGCGGCCGACGGCCTCTGAGGGGGCTGCGGCATTCGCCTGGCCCTGCAGAATGTCTTGTTGGTAGCTGAAATATTTATACACCCAGCAGCTGCTGAGATATTGAGCTCTTCAGTGGCTCCGATTGCCTCTTTGGTATATACACTTAAATCTGCCTTTCAAAGCGTTGTGCCAATGAGCTTAAGACCAATTATCAAAATAATTTTGGTAGGAAGAAGTCTCAATATCATGGCTTCGAGAGAGCCATGGGCCAGGCATGCAAAGGCACATCACTGCCTAGAGACGCACCACAGTGGCTAATGGCTGGAGCAGTGAACTAGTAGAAAATCCTCATCTAATCTCATTAAGGACAACAGGATTTGGTGCATTACACAGGATCAGAAGGGAAAGGCACACCATTACGTCTGAGATGTGCTGCTAACCATGGCAATGGCAAAAGTCTGAGTAAGCTTCTGTTTCCTCCTCCAGGTTATGGACCTGGCCTGTCTGGACTCATTTCCCATTTGTTTGGTGCTTTTGCACCTTGGTGCTGCTGGTATTAATAACTCAGAGCATCAACCCTGGACGGAATGGGCACGATCAAACCCAGACACTGCCCAGTGTCTGGTACCATTCACATCTGGACGCAGACTGCTGCCGGAACACAGCCAAAAAACTCATGCTGCTGGGTGCTAAAACTGAGCAAGTAAACACCGCCACGAAAAACCCGGGCACCGAGCGGGCAGGCAGACAAAATGGCAGTCTGCGAAGCGAACATGCGTATCAAGCTGCCAGTTTTTGTGAACCAGGAAGCCGATCACCAGTTTACACAACAAACCCAAACACTTTTCCATTTCCAGCTCGGCGGGCCTGATTCTGCCGCTGGTGTTTGCAGGATGGAGCGATGACTCAGGGGAGCGGTGGGGCCTGCAGCTTGCACCAGCACGCCCGGCACAGCAGAGGTGGCGCGGGCGCACCCTGCACCCTGCAGCATCCGCCCCGCAGCAGTGCCACCCCTGGGGTGCCACGGGGCACAGAGGATGACGGCTCCAGGCTGGGGGAATGCTCCAGGTCCTGCAAAACTTGGCATAAGCTGGAGCCCCTCGGAGGGAAAGGGGGGATGCCAGGAGGGATGTGCATTTCCCAGGAGCCATGGATGGCCAGGGAGCAGTGCAGCTTTACATTGGCTCCTCAGGTGTGCTTTACTCTGCTGCTGTTATCCCAAAAGAGTAAGAAAAACTTTTAGGGATGTTCAGGGCATGTTTCAGCTGCCAGTCCCTTGCTGGCATGGTCCTGTATGGAAAGTGTTTTACATCTCACGCTTCTTAACCTGTGTTTCTACAGTGCATCTGCCTGGTGCATCCCTGTCCAAAATGGTTAGACATTCCCAGTAAAAGGCAACACCTGTAGTATGGTAAAAAATGTCCTGGTTTTTGCCATTTGCAATGACAAACTTGGGTTTGCTTGCCAGCATCACCTCTTTTATCCTTTTCCCATCTCGGTCACTTTTTCGAGCAGTTTGACAGCCTGAAGTTACGGACTTGCACAAATAAATCACCTGCTGTTACCACGGCTGCTCTTTGCAGATGGGCAGGCATACAAACACCTCAAATGAAAAGCATATTGATTTCTTCTGGGAGACGATTATCACAAATATTGTTGACCTTACATTATATGCAATTGTTTATATAAAGAGAAAGACCTCTTACTTCCTCCTGGGGCGTTTGGGAATTTGGCAGGCTCTGAAAGCGAGTCAGTGGTGCATAGGGTAACACTCGCTCCTCTGGGGGAGTGTGCTTAGCGCTATTGCAGGAGATCATATTAGCCCTTTTGACAGGATCAAACAGAAAGTTGCAGCTGAACAATGAGTTTTTAGGATGAAAAGTGAAATGTTAAGAAGGTGTGTACGTCTCTGTGAATTTGCTTCATTTTGCTCGTTGATGTGGCGGTAACAGAACTATTTTTAGGTATAATCCTTCAAACAGAACATGACTTCTCCTTTCTGATTAGTACAAAGCTGGCTGCTAGTCAAAGGATAATTATTTCCCAACACATCACCTAACACACACCAGCAAACAAAACACTCATTATTTGAGCTATCCAACGTTAACTGTTGTTCAGCAGTTAACATTTTCTTGACAGCTTTGAATAGGACTAATTGCTCCAGCTTCATTAGCAGAGGTCATTTACTGCTGCTAACAATACTTTTCTGGAGATACTCTCTCGTATAAGATTAGATTATCAGGTCAAATTCTGCTCCCCGTGGCAATGATGCCTGACCGCATTTGGCCTCAAGAAAGTCTGCCCTTTCAGTTCATAACTGCACCACTTCCAGCCCCACAGCTGATATATTACATAAAGGAAGTTAAGTGCACGCCACCGGACGGGAAATTACAATAAATTAGGAAAGTGTGCAGCACAAGGAAGATTTGCAGAATAGCCACTTAAAAGTTATTAATAAAACATCGACTGCAGATAGGGTTTAGGGGGAAAAAAAAGCTGATAAATAAGTCATCCTTATACTTGAAAACACGTGCATACCCGAAAGGGAAAGCGGCATTTGCAGACGAAATGGTGCGTGCTGCATCACGAACACATGGCTGATGCTGTCAAACGCTGCATGTGCCATGGGCACAGTTCAGATCACAATTTTAAGCCACATTTTTTGCACGCAGTTTCATTTGTTCATCAGTTACTGCTTGGAGCTACAGTCAGCCGATGCCGAGGGTCACCGTCTCAAAGTGCAGTGAATTTTCAGGAGTGCTTTGGGGCAGCTCTCACCGGTGGGGAGGTACTTCTACAGGCACTTCGACAGCCCGCTGTATGCCTGAGACATCCTTGACTTTCTTGAACAGACAGAAAACTGAAGCCAGGCTTTCTAGCCAATATATTCCCATCTAAGCACGTGGAGAGATGCAGCCTGCTTTCTAGAAGTGCTGAGCAAACACTGCTCACAGCGTGGCTGGCGCCTTTGAGAATCGGGCATCTTGCACATGGAAGTCTCAGGCACCTTGACAAATAATTTTCTCTGTGTGGATTTCTGTTTTACCTGTGTCTTTCTCTCCTGCAGGCCTGCGGCTCTCTGCTGTTACTTTCCTGCCCACGTACGTGTGCAGCCGCATGCCTACCACCTATACTTTTTGACTTGCAGCTCCAGTTGCTAATCCATGTCTGGTTTTCGTCAGAAAAAAATATTCATCCTGAGTGACTCATTGCCTCCAGAGTATTTCAGCTGCCCCGTAACACTTTTCAGAGTATCCTTCTTCTCCGTGGAGAACAGCCTGTTCTGAGCGTGATCCACGGCAGACTGCTCGCCAGCAGCCTCCCCTTCCTCGCACACGTGTGTGCCATATGTCCTGCTCTGTCCGCACCGTTACTGTCCCACCATCCTCTTTACACCGTGCAAGATGGCCTGGCATCCGCCATCCACACTGCCAGGTGGATTACCTTAGCTCTCTATGAAGGGACTCAACGTGCCAGCCTCCAGACGCTTCCAGCAGGTCCTTGACTGGCCAAAACTCAACAGCAGACAAATCCTCACCACTTTGCTCACACAGCTTGGCCCTGCTGAGGCCAGCAGGCAAAACTCATCCTACCTTTCCCCTTCTTCATGCCATTACACTTTTCCAGGGAAGCATGACCCAGTGCAGCTATTCGGCAGGAGAAGCGAAGCAAATTCTGGCCATAAATTTTCCACCTGAGGACCCTGTTGAGCCAAAATTTTAATCACTTTTTAAAGTCTAAGGACACGAGTGTTTGGATGGTTAAAATTAAGTATGTGAACTGATTTATGAGACAAAGACCCAAGTCCATCAGACCACTCCACCTGCGCAATGCCCATGCAGTAGGCAGGCACTGCTCTTCTCCAGGATGCAGCACCCTGCCGAGGACAAGGGCTCAGCAGCCACTTCAGCTCCCAGCCAGGCGCTGGGGCTGGATCCTGCCCTGCCCTACCTAGCAGGCAGGGACCCAGCCCTGCCCTCGCTCGCTGCAGTCCCCAGCACACAGGAGGAGGATGGCAGCGCTGCCTCCCCATCCCATTCCATCCCTTCACGACCCTGACATGCATAGCCAACACCTCGCCGCAGTCACTGGTGTCAGACGTCGCCGTTCCGTGCACCCTTTTGGTCTTGTTGCCTTTGCTGGAATCACAGACAAAACCAGATTTAAAAAAAAAAAGTCATTCAGTGGCAGAGCCTGCTTCACTTAGCACCTGACCTCATGCCACCCTGCCATTTCAAGGAGCCCATTTCACTATTACCAAGGGAGACCCAGCTCACATCAAACCCCAGTAACATCAATGGAAAAGTATTATGTACTTTCCTGGTGCCTTTATTTTGTCTTTGCATAAAAAGTGTAACTCCCCTCT
>NW_009259236.1:980800-984531 GCF_000687185.1 Egretta garzetta
GAAAAAGTTTAACCCCCCCCCCCCCCCCCCCCCGAAAATACATCATTAGAAATTGCAAAGGACAAATGCCTTAATTTTTAAAACAAAAAAATGAACAAATGATTTCCAAAACAAACCGTTGGCCACCACCGTAAAGAACTCGCTTTGGGAAGTCCTCTTCCTGGGAGCTGATTTCTAATTTGACTATACTCCTGAGTTTAATAAAGCTAAAAATGGCTTCACTTTTATTTAGCACTGCCTTTTTGTTGCTCTATCTGCCATGTATTCATCGCAGTAATGAAAAACTTTATGAAACCACAAGGATACAGCGTACCTTCATAAAGCAATAAAGGATGACAATCTTTGGGACCCGAGGGCCCAAATCTGCAGCCCTTCTGTTCACAGAACCTCCTTACTCGGAGCAGCCCACTATGTAACATGCAGTTACCATCATCTGGCCCCCAAGGACTACGTGACTATCAGCAGCAGACCGCTGCAAAGTAAGCTATGCTGCACATGACCATCAGCTTTGTGGTCTACAAACTAGGTAGTTTTATTTCACCCAGAGACAACAGAAGAGGTTTCCCCTCATTTCAGCAGCGTTTAAATCTGTCCCAGAGTACGATCCCGCTCCCAGTAATGTCCCAGCCATTCCCTCAGAGGTTAACTCCTTTTTTACAGTAAGAGGGAATCAAAGTCTGGACTCCTCCGACCGGCTCCCCAGCTGCCATCTCCCTGTACAGGGCACGAGCCTCCTCCGGCTGCTTTCCGGGCAGGGGTCTCCCCCGACCTCCACGCTCAGCACCTGGACCTGGTTCCGCCGAGCACACACCACCCACCTCGGTCGGGCAGGATCAGGCCCACCGTCGGCACGAGGTGGACTTACTTGTGGGGTGGCGTGCACCGCATAAGGAGATTTCTTTCTACTTGAGACCATTTTTAGCTTTCAAATGAAGCATCCTCTGTAATCTTAAATATTCTGGTCTCCTGACTCCCAGACGCGTACTCCTAACAAAAAAAAAAAAAAAAAAAGAATATATTCCAGAAAGGAATAGTTACAGAAAATGAGTTGTATTCATTATCAGACTGGAAACACCTTGTCTTTGGCCATTAATTTTAAGGGAAGTCAGCAGACCTCGGTGCAACAGGAACACAACCTTATTGGGTTTCAAACACATTTTTTGAAATACTGTGTCAGGAAAAGCCATTAGATAGAGTTGCATTGGTAATCTGAGCCATCTTTGGAGAAAAACAAATGCTGTTCTTCCCATTATAGGTAGGTATTGTTTCAAAGCCTATAGAGACACGCTTGCTTGTGCTGCAATGGTATTTATTGCACATAGACCATTTACTTACACAGTAGTAAATTGCACCAGAGTATAAATATGTTATAAAACACACAGACAGAGGAAAATGGAAATGACACACAAGTACTAAAATAACAGCAGATTCACGTGGGCACTTGGAAATAAAAATAAAAATAATAAAGTCTCTTAATATATTTTAATTTATAATATGGATATATTTACAGTACCTTCATAAAATAATATTTAAAAAGTCACTCTCTCAATAAAGCTATAACAGGTCAGACAAAACCAGAAATCAGGTTCAGGGTCAGTGTTATTCAAACCTCTGTTTCATTTTTAATTTGCATGTGTGTACGTGTGTGCAAGTAACATCTTCAAATAACTTTACAACTCCTAACGCTGTGCAAAAAACGGCTCTGTCGTCATTTTTAAAAAAATGTGCAGTAAATTTTCGTTGTTGCCAGGATTCCCCCCCCCTCCCCGTCTGTTTACTCCCCTGTACAATATGCACAGTTTGAGGTAGAAGTTTCTCAGCCTGACTGCCATTGTCTGGCTGAAGGAGATAAGCACAATAACTCACTGCTTGCTGATGCAGGGGGAAAAAGCACAAGAGTGTGGGCTGGGGTTTTCGATTTTTCCCCTTTTAAAATATACCCGTGCTCCTCATTACTCATTTTTTTCTCCTTCGCTACTCTGCGGAAGAGGGGAGCACAGCTCCTCGGAGCTTAAAACTCATCTTGCCCGTGTGTCTGTACTCTCTGCCTGGAGCACCTGCAGCACGAATCCTGCGCCTCCCCCAAACCACCTGGCGCTGGGCATGAGGGAATGAAACCCGGGGGCGTCTGACAGCCGCAGGGCAAGGCGGGGGACGGCTGGGACCCCTGCTGCAGCCAAACCCAGCGGCCAGAGGCCAGCACCGCCACGCTCAGGTTCAACCAGCAGCACGGTCTTGGGACAACTCACCCGAGCAAAGGGCGCTGCCGCAGCCCCTTCTGAAAGCTTCTCCTAAATATAAGCTGGCTATCTTTGGGACAGGCTGTTTATTTTCTTTGTTCTCTGGTCAGTGGGCTTCCTGTTTGCTGTAGTTTCGGATGAGGTATGTCGTACACAAGTTCACCTGCTTTTATTCCTAAGTAAACACCCGCTCTCGCCCCGCTAAGACAGGGATCAGGTTTGCTTGGCATCAGCCTTACCACCGGGCAGCTGCCAGGGGTTTCTCTGCTCCTGTGTGTTTCCCTGCCTGCCTTTCCCCCTGCCCCGGGTCCGACGCAGCCCCCCACACCCCTCCCCTATACCTTGGACTCCGAATCGGACGTTTTGCTATTTCTCTCCTCCAGGCTGGAATCGCTGCCGCCCCGCGTGCCCCCGTTGCAGTCGGACCAGGTCCCTCCCAGGCTGCGCTCGGGGGAGCCCACGGTGCTGATGAAGCCCCCAGGCAGCCGGGCCAGCTCCCCACCGCTGGCATGCAGGCGCCGGTCGGCTTTCCGGGGGCAGCAGAGGAGCCTCTTGAAGGCTTTACGAAAGTCGGGGCTGCGGCAGTAGATGAGGGGGTTGAAAGCAGAGTTGGCGTAGCCCAGCCAGTTGAAGAAAACGAAGAGCCAGTCTGGCACCAGGTCCCTGTTGAAGACGTTGACGATGTTCACCAGGAAGAAAGGGAGCCAGCAGAGGGTAAACACCCCCATGATGATGCCCAAAGTCTTGAGGGCTTTCTGCTCCTTCATGGCCATGATGCGGGAGGTCTTCCGCTTGCTAGCTCGGCCGTTGTCGAGGATGGGCTGGTGGTGAGGGTGAGGGGGTGGCTGCGGCTGCTCGTGCCTGCCGTAGAACCGGCCCTCGCACCTATCGATCTTCCTGATCTGCTCCTTGGCCTCTCTGTACACCCGGAGGTACACAAAGATCATGATGAGGAGGGGGATGTAGAAAGAAATGATGGACGAGGCGATGGCGTAAGCCCTGTTGGTGACGAAGTCGCAGCAGCCCGGGTCCTGGTAGCACTCCAGGGCTTGGGGGTCCTCGTCCCGCCACCAGTGCATCATGATGGGCAAGAAGGAGACCAGGGCGGAGATGGCCCAGACGGTGCAGATGATGCCCTTGGCCCGACCCTTGGTCATGAGGCTCTGATAGCGGAAAGGCGAGGTGATGGCCAGGTAGCGGTCGATGGCGATGACGCACAAGGTCTCGATGCTGGCCGTCACGCAGAGCACGTCCAGGGAGGTCCAGCACTCGCAGAGGAAGGATCCCCAGAGCCAGGTGCCCCGCACCACCAGCGTGGCCCCGAAGGGCACCACCAGCAGCCCCATCACCAGGTCGGCGCAGGCCAGCGAGGTGATGAAGAGGGTGGTGAGGGTCTGCAGCCGCTGCGTCCGCCCGATGGCCGCGATCACCAGGACGTTGCCGGCCACGATGAGCAGCACCACCAGGGCCATCAGCAGGCTCATGCCCACA
>NW_009259236.1:985469-993594 GCF_000687185.1 Egretta garzetta
TGGGTGTCCCGGGGGAGGGGGGTGTGTGTCCTGCCCGCGGGGTGCACCCCTGCACTTGCATCTGGGTCCCTTGAAAAGTGTAAAAAAGGATAAAATACCAAATACCAGCACTGTCGGCATCGTTCTCCACTGAAAAGCCACGGACACCCCACCCACGGGATGTCCTCCCATCGGGGACAAGCCCCCACGCTTGCAGCCCCCCCCTTCCTCCATCACCTCCTGCCCCCAACCTGGCTACCTCTTGGGCTGCGACCCCATGGAAAAGCTTTTTGGCTCAAAGGGATGGGAGCCCTCCGTGCTCCGGTTTCCCCATCCCTGCCCAACCGAACCGCTGCAGGAGGTGGAAGTCCCAGCTCCCATTTTTGGCTCTCCTCCATTGCATCGGACTCAAAACAAGTCTCCTCTGGAGCTTTTTAAAATCCAGCCAGTAGCTTCTACCCAGTCTGGCCAAACCACCCTAAATCTAGGGACTGCTTTATATTTTAGTACTATTATTTTAGTAATGAGCAATCAAGTCCATGAAGCATCCCGGGGCTGTCATGCCCAGATAACAGACTCCCAACAAATCCTTGCCTGGCTCTCATCGACTGCCATGAAACCTGCTGCTAGGAACTACTTTGGGCTGGATTTTCATTTACTTGCTCAGCCCTCTATTCGTCGCCGAAGCTTGAAAATTACTCTCGGGTGCATTTAACTGTTTTGCTCCTCTTTTAAACCTCTTAAAATAATGTGAAACAGCTGTTGGGTAAATGAGAGCGAGGTCCCCTCTCTCCCTTTTTTTTAATCATCAGCAATGCCTTACGGCAGCACCAAGCGTTCCCCACGGCAATCTGGGAGCAACTGGAAGGCACAGTTGGTTTTTTTTTTCCCCTATATATATATATTTATTCTGCTAAGACTGCTCTGCTGTTCCAGCTGGACCATAAAAATCCCTTTCAGGCTTAGGCTTGATTTACAAGGTCGCAACCTAGGAGCGATTTATTTATTTATTTACACGCTATTTATTTAACCCCGACTAAAGGGCACACACCAGCCCGGACCTGCTGCTTGGCAAACCGTTCCCTCGCGTTCCCATGGACTTTGCTTTGCTGCTCGTCATCTGCTGGACCAAAGTGTGACCCTCTCTGGTGGGAAGGGCGGGAGGCACGGCATCTTATGCTGAATGAAAAGCAGAAGGATTGTGGCTGAGAATATTTGTCCAGGAGTGGTATCTGCAATTGTGATTTAAAAAAATAATAATCTGAAACCAGGTTAGCACAGTGGAGCTTTGGGATAGAAACTTCTTTTTTTTTAATTTTCTACATCTAGCTGGAACAGTCAGTATGAGCCCTGCGGTGCGTCACCACACCAAAGCCTTCACAGCTGAGATGCTCGGATGGAGTTTATGGATGTGCAGAGTCCATTTTAGTGCAAAATCAGCCAGATTAAAAACTAATAAAATCTTAAATACTTTCCCCAAGGTGCCACTGACAGTGGGAAGCAGTGTTGGGGGTGCCGTGTAGCTGTTCTGCTTGCTATTTCTGGAGCATCATCCATCTGTCATCTGTTCGGATCCATTATTGCTATAGTATCCTTACACAGCTAACAAATATTGTAACCTAATCAAGCGCAGCTTTTTGCCTATCAAGCTGTCCTATCAGATCTCCAGCTGCAGATCCTCACCCCACTGTACGCTTAGAGGTTGAAGAAGTCAGGGAAATCACTAGCAAGTATCCAATCAACCAGGAGACGCATAATCGTGTGTTGCTTCCCAGTATCTTTGTTGGTTCAACACGCGTCAATCTGGAATGCTGGATCAGAGCTGGAGCCAGAATATCTTTGGGAAACAATGCATCTCCAAAGGAAAAAATAAGCAAATTTACGATTTCTGTACAGAACATCCCTCTGGCCCTTGCAGCACAGAGCAGCCAAATAATCACTGTAGGCTTAACCCCTTTCAGAGCACTACCTTTTGCAAATCTCCTTTAACTCAAAATTTCCTTGGTTTTTTGCATTTCAGACAGCTCCTTAACATGATTTTAATATAGCTCTTTGTTTGTATATTATTTAAGGATGTCAGGTCAAGAGAAGAGCTTCCAGAACTGAAATGGTTTGTTTCTACTTGTTCTCCAGATCACAGTTTTTAATGAGCAACTAATTTATTTTTTCCTTTGGAAGTAATTAAAAAAAAAAAAAAGAAGCCCAAACTCTCAGTAGTTATTAGGACAGATCAGTGTTATATTGCATAGAGGATAATGAACAGATCCGACGAAAATCGAAATGTATTGCATTTGAGGAACCCTGTTGCCATGAGCTGTGAAGCTTCAATGTTTCAGGAACTAAAGTGGGTTATCTAGGTGTATTTTTAAACCCAGTCCTTTGAGATGCTTCGCACAGCTTCCTGCTTGTCCTTTTGCCTCTCTCCGTGCAGAACAGACTGCAAAATGAGGGTCCTATTGCATGGGTGTGCATCTGCAGACACCGCGCTGCCCTGGGGAGCGCCAGCCGCTCCAGCCGCGGGGCAGGAGGCTGGGCATGGGGCTGGGCACCGGGGCTAACCCCTTCCTTCGGCATTGCAGCGGCTGGGGCAGCGCTGGGGGCAGTGGATTTGCTGTTGCCAGCTCTGTGTCCTGGGGACAGGCAGGTGACCTGCTCCTGGAGCCCATCCCTGGATCCCTGGGGATGCTCTGAGCACCGCGTGCCACATTTTGGCACTCTGGCATGGCCTCTGAGGTCGGTTGGAGAGGGAGGATGTTGGCAGAGGGGTGATGAACGTCTAAGGAAGGATGGTGGGGTTAGCATACAAGGAGAGTGAAGGGATGATTTTAGCTTGTTGAAAACATAATCTCTTAATGTAGTTGGAGGAAGAAAAAATTGTCAGAGAGGGAGAGGAATAATTTAGATGAATACAAGGGGATTTAATGAGTGGCAATGTGATGAAAGGGAAAATTTGATATGAATATCTGAAAGAGCTTTTAAGACATCTAGCCCATTAAGTTGCCAGGACTAGCAGTGGATGTCTCATCGCTCGGGCCTTTATAGTTAGGTTTGACAAAACTCTATTTCTCAACTTTGAATCAGATTGCATCATGCCTATGATCTGGACTTTTCCAGCTCTTACTTCTAGATTAGCATGGCTTCTTACCATATCTCAGCAACCAGGGTCTTGACAAGTAACCTTCAGTTTTCCCCATGCAAATGAAAATAAACTCTGTCATCTTTGTTACTGGGTAACCAGCTGGATTTAAGAAAGCTTTGCGGGAGAAATGAAGGAGCAGGTTCACTGTGGCTGTGGGGCTGGCGTGGACAGAGCAGGAATCTCCTGTGGGCCGTTGCCTGCCAGGAGCAAGGGGGTGACCGTGCTGCCACTTATGACCCAGAAGGATCTTGTCTTCCTTGTCCAGCCTTGGTCCAGTCATGCCCTCATTACCATCAGATGCAGGCACCACCATTATTAACATACTATCCTCTTAAAATATTCACTTTTTATTGTCTTAAGGCATCAGCCAAAGCCCACTGAAATGCCTGGAAGGCCTTCCATTGACTTCAGCAGGCTTCATGCTATTGTCATTCCTTCTCTGAAGAAAAAGATCAATGTAAGAGCAAATTAAAAATGCATTTGCTGTCCCTTTTTTTTCCTGCTGTCCTCCCAAATCCCTTTATAAACTTAGCATACATCTGAGAAAACATTTTGTGTTGGTTACCTGGAGAGTTTGGCTGAAACCTGAACTGAAGGATAGCAGATGAGGACAAATCTGCAAGTCTTCATATGCAAAGTGGTCTGGCTTCACCCTCTCTGTGTTGTCCCAGGAAGAAACTGTCACTTGGCTCTACTCGCATTGGACATTTGTTATTAGAGAAATAGAGACATGATGGAACATTGCCACAAGATCCATGTCTCTTGTTTTTAAAATAAACATCTTGGCTTTGACTTGACATTTATTTTCCATAAATGCCTCGGCTTCAATTTGGCATTTCAGCAACAGCGGGAGGCTGTTATCCTGTGACAACATGCAATTCCATTGACATTATCTCTTGATTGCATGTGACAGTGTGCCAAATACTGTGTGTAGTTGCTTTTAGTTAAACAATGCCACGAAAATTCAAAACAAATGTATTAAATAACAGAAGCGGCCATACTTTCCAGCCCTATACCGTCCATGTGACACCATAATTACCTGAGGTGCACAATGCAGTAGTGTGTGCTACATTAGCAAGCACACTCTGACTTTGATTTACAGGGTCCAAAGTAGCGAATGCCTATTAATTCCCCTTTACTCGAGGGCAGTGGTTGATGTGTCGGTTAGCACGTACAGGACCGAGCACATCAACATTTTGAAAAGCTCTAAACCAATTTAAACACACACAAATAAGTCTTGATGCTCTGGAAGACCCTGCCCCCTTGTTTAGAGCACTTTTTCATCAGGAGACCCTCTTACAAGCATGCTGATACATTCATTCCCTCCAGGCGATAAAAGAGATGCAATGACTCTGTCTTTCTGTCTGTCTCTTACACACTGAGTAAAAAGATGCTGAGGAACAGCCCAAGACAAGGCCTTCTTGTCTCCTGAAGTCTGTGTTGTGTTGTCACTAAAAAGTCAAACCTCAGGAAACCGTTGAGCCTGACCAGTTGGTTCAACTCCATTCAATCCTCCCAGAACAGACTGAGGACTCTTTTTTTGCTTATGCCCTTTAGAAGCGCCCAGGTTTTGAAGATCCGCTGATTTCCTCCATAGGATTGGGGCCAGGTCTCTGTTTTTTCCTGTATTTCATGAGAACTGTGATGTGTTTTGTAATCTTACCCACAATTTTAAAGAAATGTAGGGCCCTGGATTGAGGTTTCACCAGGGGAGTAAAGGGAGGGGCTGTTACGACTCTGGAAATGTGTCCCTTTGGGAAGGTGGACTTGGTCTTGGACATGCAGAAGAACTTTGGACTGACAGTAAAACTTCGGGCTCATGCCAGGTATATTTATTTGCCATACAGAAGCCTCATACAAAAAGGAGTCTCACCGATTCATGCTAGCTGAAGAGCTGGCTCTTCATCTATCTAGCTGACAGCTTTCGACATTCCCCCTCCCAGCCTCACTCCATATATCTGAGAGGAGGTCTGCAGTGCAACTTTGAAGTATCTCACCCAGGAGAAATTCTCATTTCGCCTTTCTCAGTAACACTTTGCAGTTCATAGACTGCTTTTATCACTGTGTTACCGTTCACCCTGCAGGAATGAATTCTCCTTGGGCAAAAGTAAGGCTCAACCTTCGCCAAGAACAAGCCAGGTTTGGTGTTTCTGGAAGCAGAGTGTTCTTTTTGCTATTGATGCAATTTTCATAAAGTTAATACCCATAGTTATTTGACAGAGGCATTTTATTTACAATCTGGACTAATATTAACCTGGAGCAATGATAATGTGCTCATTAATCAAGGTTATAACTAAGAGTTGCCTTTAATTGCTCAATTTGCTGAGTCTCACTCTCTGCATCTCACTACACTTTCTTGATGTCCAGACTCCTCGACAGAGACGCGGGCACTGTGAGAAAAGCCTGATGAAGGCTGCCTCTTTTTTAAGCACCAGCGATTCCTTTGAGAGGGGTGGTGAAACATTTTACAGCAGGCCAGAAAACACTGCAGTGGCCAGAGCCTTTGTTTATTCGGAGAGATTGTGGTCAGAGACCAGAGCAGAGGAGTGATGACGAGGGGTCCTCTGAGATTTTGCTCTAGTCTATTCCTGCTTCAATGCATACCGGCTCCAAGAAGTTGCTTTATTTCTCCATCCCGAAGCTTACCCATCTGTAGGATGAAAGTTGCACGCTTTGGGAAATATCATCTCACATTTTAATTGGAACAAAAAGCTAATCCTTTGCAAGTACCTCCTGAGGTGTGGACCTGAGGTGCAGTGAAAAGGCACAACGGCAGCATTTTGGTGTCAAGCAACATGCTGGTTGGTGAAGTGTGCAAGTCAAGAACCCATTTCATTCCTCTTCGCATCACGGAGGACTATAGCACATAAGCTAGTGGCTGGAATGTGCAAAAAGACTAATTCAGATGGCTTGGGGTGGAAGCAGCGTATTTTGGGGGAATCTGTATATATGTTCTGGATGATAAAACACTGACTTGAGCAGCGTGGCTGGGGGTCCAGCTCCGGCTGGCCGCGATGGTGGGTGCGTGGCTAAGACTGATTTTGACATCTGGGCAGCCCAGTGTTGTTGGCTGGATGTCTCCAGGGGTAGGACTGAGGCTTTGAGTGATATAGGAAACTGGGTTAGGGCTCCCACTGGGAGAAAATATATTCTGGATTTTTTAAGCAAGAGAAGTCAATTGCAGTTCATGCTAACTTAGGGCAGTACCCTGGGAAAGAGCTCTGAATAGCTGAGGCTGTGTCACAACATGCAAAAAAACTGAATGGTTATCCCTTTCTGGTGGCATTAAGAGAGCCTTTCGAAGCTTTTGGGGGATGCTGAGTCGAAAATTTTATTTTTTTGAACTTGTCTTTCAGGCAGTTCATAATGCTCAGTGACAGGCTTTTTCTGAGTGACAGTCCTCATATGTTGCTTTAGTATCTTTTAAGACAACTAAAGCCAATTTATTTTTTTTTTTTTGTTAAGAGGAAAAACAAGCCTTCTCTTAGGTTTCGTAAGCAGTAATCACTGCCTGTTAGCATCCATCTGTAGCCCTGTGTGCCCTCTCAGCCAGCTATCAAATACACCACGCCAACCCGCCACCCGCACACTCAGGTCAACACTACCTTTACTACACATTGAATGGAGCAAAGCTGCTTTGAAGTAATGAGGGATGTACCCTTTCAGAAAGTAAGAGGACCCCAACTGCTTTTATTACTGGTGTCACCAATCATAGGATTAGCTAAAAGAGAAAAAGTATGATGCATCAGTATTAGATTGGTGTCATGTGGAGCCATGTGAGGTTGCTGTTATGTAACGCAAGAAAACCCAAAAGCTAACAGTAATCCCCCAAAAATCTGTCCATGGAAATCTATTGCAACAACTTCGCTCTAATTCTGTAGGGTGGTTTTTTTTTTTTCTAACCTGTTGCTTTGGATGTCTGTCATGAATGTCCTTGATATCTAGTTCTGGAAACTGCTGAGAAAGTTTAAACATCCTTAACATTAACCTTCGATATAGTTGTCATGTGCCATTGAGTGAAAACTCCTGTGGTTCAACTGCCACAGAATAAATGGTTGGTTTGCGCGTACCTCGGAGCTGGGTAAACTAGCCTGTGGCCGATTAATGTACTGCCCTGGCTTGTAGGCCAGCAGAGTCCTCTGGCAAGCAGGAGAGAAGTGCTGGAATCCTGTTATACCTGCTTCTTCTAAACATATTCACTGTGTTTAAGCCAATGCTTGAAGTAACGCATCTGCTTCTACTGACCTCTCCTTACTGGCTATGAGACACCCCTGCTGACCATTGCTTTGTGCCCTTGGTACTGCTGGTTTGGATTAAGGTATTTGTCGCTTATGCACTTTTTGCTCTTCAATAGTTTCGGACCAGGGCATACCCTTTTTTCTTCTATCATAAAATCATGCTGAGAGTGATAAATTGCTTCACTGTTCACCAGTTTGCGTGTCTGTTTAATAACAAATTAAATTATGATATTCCAGCTCTGCAGGTAACAGTGTATTTCTGATGGCAAATTCTCTGTTTAGGTACCACCCAGTGGGAAGTATCTCTTCAGTCTGCATTTAGCCCCAGACGCCTGGTATGATAAGGTGAAGTGCTCAGCATTCCCCAGTTTCCTGGAGGTAAAGTGGATAAACATGTGTTCTGTATTTCTGAAAATCTGGCCAGTATTTAAAGCTATATAACTACTTCTTTCAATAAAATGATCATGATCTTAAAGCACAGCTATAACTAGAAATAGAGCTGAAGTGACCCTGGGTCTGGCTTTGGTCTCGAGGTCTGTCTTGTCATCGTAACTTGTCCCAAAGTGTTTTTTGAGCTAAATTACTCTTCTGCATTTAAAACACTGTGTTGTGTTGGCATTAGAGTCTGACAAAATTCTTGTCTGACTACTGCCTTTGCTTAGAAATTTGTATCTGCTTTTCTCTCTCTGCTATGGACTTCATAAAATCCCAAGCAACAGAGCCCGGTCTGCCTGACAGCCCAGCATTGGCAGGTCCAGTCCATCCCTGC
>NW_009259236.1:994108-1028637 GCF_000687185.1 Egretta garzetta
AGCAACGGAGCCTGGTCTCCCTGACAGCCCAGCATTGGCAGCTCCAGTCCACCCCTGCGCCTTTCCTGACAAGCCGTGCTGGTGGTGCAGTCACCAAAGGCTTCATGGGTCCTTCACCGATGGTGAAGCCACAACACCGGTGAAGTAATAAGGCTAATCTTAAGGTCTTAAAGCTAAAGAGATGTCAGAGGGGTGGCTCTGATCCAGCCTGGTAGTGCTAGATCCCTAATCCCATGGATCAAGGGAAAACTGGAGGGTATTTAGCCCCTTGCAGGATTAAACCATCAGTGAGCACCCCCCAAAAGTCACAAAACCTTCTTGTCAGACTCCTCAAGCTGTCATTACTTTAAATTATTTTGTGGAAGAGGAGGGAAACAACACGCAGCTTTACTGTTAGTAACCTCCTCAGCATGATGCCTCTTCATGGGGATGTCCCAATTAGAACCACGTGTAGTTCTCTTGAAATGGCATTGCCTTTGACAACAGATCACAGTGTTTGTCACCTTAACCATTCTACCCATTTTTATGTTCAGAAAAATTGCTCAAGTTCTAGAAATTATATCTTTTTTGATTAAAAAAGCTGGAGAGAAGGGGGCACTCAATCAGCGTGGGTAAATCACCAAAGTTGTGACTCCACTGGAGCCTCACTGGAGGCGTTTAACACAGCTCTGCCAGTCCTGTGCTTCTCTAGTTTTGTTAGAGCCTGATGAAACAAAGTCATTCTTGAGTTCTACCTCAATTTTCATGTTAGGAGCCTAATTTTGAAATCAGCTTAACTAGACCTCCCTTTCCCCCCTCCTCTTCAATCAGCAAGACATTTCATAATATAGAAATATCTCACCGTGGCTTCAAGCTAAATTCATTTATGACCAAGTGACATAAATGACACCTGCAAGAAATTCTTGATATTCCTGCTCCTTATATACAATGCCTTTAGACAAAAAGGGAGATTAGCCATTTTTTTAAGTTGTCTCTGTTAGCTATTATACTTACTGCATATAACCACCTCATATCCGAATAGCAAAAACTTACATCTGCCAATAAATTTGTAATGCATTAGAAACAATGCCATAATTGCATCTGATAAATACTCTTCTCTGCCCTCACCAGGCTTTTGTGAAGCTGAATAGCCATGAAGTACTTTGCCGTCCTCATCTGAAAGGTCTCCTATAGATGGAATAATATTACTATTTTAAATAGGAGAGCTGTTACTGAGACTCCTCTGTGTTCAAGCTGTTCTTGACAGTAACCACAGGCTACTCACTGCAGCCTGGAAATCTGAAACTGCTAAGCTCGTAGTTAGCGTAGCTATTCTCACTCCACAAACACCTTGTTCCTTATGATTTATTTATCCCTTTATTTTGCAGTCTATCCAGGAATGAGACTGGGGGTTCTTACACATTAATTATTCATAATGATTCGAGGAGTTGGTTTATGCAAACACATTTCAGGCCACCGGCTCTCCGTGAACTCTTTGCCTTCCTAATTGCTTGGCGTATTTGCTGTTCATCACGTGCTGCCTACAGAACCCATGGATCACTGCAACCCTATCGTGTGGTGTCACTTTTGTTCTCTGACTGATGAGTCTCAAAGTCGGGAAAGGTGTTTCTGGAAAGCAGAGGAGGGCTTCTGACATGAAGGTTGGGGCACCTCGCTGTTTCCCAAGTTTCTGCAGCTCTCATTCAACTGTTTCTGGAATCGCAGATTCACTCTCGCATGCTTTTGGAGACTGGGCTGAGCAGCTGGCTCTCTCAGCTTGCTACTTCAGTCGCTACTAGCAGTTGTACTGCCATGGAGGTCAGTGCTTTGAGTGAGATGGGAGAATGGCTGAACCTGGCACGTGGTAACACAGGTGCCCTCCTACAGACCTAAACCAGGCCAGTTAGGTCAAAGTTAGGAGGGAAATCAAAGGGACAGACAGGTTAAATGCCTTTCCCAGTGGCGCCCAGAAGGACTGCTGCAAGGTCAGACTGCAGCTCACAACTTGAGCATCTCCATCGGTGTTCGGTCTGTGGGATCACTGCCTACTGATTCCACTGAACTTGTCTTTTTCTCTTTATACCCGTTTCCTGCTCTTATTACTCTTGGCACTAGTTACCGTACCATGAAAAGACATTCTTGTGGGAGCAGGACTAAGGGGGTAAGACCCTTGTTTCTCTCTGTGAAAAGGTCAGGTGATCCTGACGTGCTGTAAGGTCTCTGGGGAGGGGTGACCGCTCTTACCCAAGCATTGCAAGCAGGAGTTACATGCAAGATATAAAATAATCCCTGTGCTTTATTGAAGAGGAGCAAATCAATGCCTGGCATTTGTCTACTGGCAATGCCTGTGTCCAGATTTGGGTGCCAACTTTTAGAAATATGTGAGCCTAGTGGCATGATCCCAAAAGCAAGCAGTGAGAACAACCAGAGGCCTTGACACTGTGGCTGCAGTGGAAAGACTGAAAGCACTGGGTTTGTTTACTCCAGAGACATCACTAAGGGGATACGATGACAGTGTAAAATGTTCCTGCAAAGAAGAGAGGGATAAACTGTTTTCTACTGGGTAGGAGTACAAGAAGGCATGGACATACATTGCAGCAAGAGACATTTAAGCTGCAGTGGAGACAGCTGGACTCCAGTCTGGGTTGCCTGGGAAGGGAGTAACTTTGCACCATTAGGTGAGGTCTCCACGTTAGGAGCATGACTGAACTTTATAGTTTAGACTTCTTCTATATGTAATAAAGAGAGATGTTAATTCTGGCTGTGCTTCAACTCTCTTTGAAGAAGCTTTTATCTCTCCATTGACTAGCGAGGGAGTCCAGTTGCCTACATAAGCCAATTCATTTAAGTGCCTGAAGTTAAGTGGGATGGATCTGGGCCTCAGTGACTTGCCTTTGCTCCATGACTCATCATCAGACCCTGTGGGTCCTATGTCAAGGTCTCCAGTTTCTGTTTTCATCATTGCTTTTCAGTTTACCTAATGCGTTCAGCAGCCAATCTTTGCTTTACAGAATTTTGAACAATCTTAGAATAATACATATTTCCTATTCTTTGGGAAGGTTAAAGATTTGTTTACTGCACCAAATGGCTTAATGAATTGCTCTTTGAATATATAAACATGATTCTGAAGGCTCTGTCAGCTAAAACATTTCTCTTCTGAAATAATTGGTAACTAATAACATTTTACCTAGTGGGTTGTGCTCCAGAACAAGTGCTAAAAAGCCTGATAAAGGGAAAGCAGATTTTAGTCTCAGTTTTCAAAGGTTCTTTATAAATATGAGCAAGTAGGGTAAAAAAATAAAAAGATACCAGGGCAACATCCCAATAATCTGACTGTGCTATCAGGTCAGAAGATGTAGCATTAAAAAAGGTCTATCTATAACCCCATTGCTGTGGACTAAGGTGGTACTGAGGAGTTGTCATAGGTTAATTAACACCAAACACTGTTTTATAACAGTGAGAAAACCCGCTCCCCAGAAGAATCCCACTGGCCTAAAACTCTTGAGGTTGTACATTTAGAAAAACTAATGGTTTTTAATGTCTTCAATGCTCTCTGTTTCTGTTGGTTTGGTTTTTTTTTCTTAGCCTTTGGGGTGTGCTTGCTTGTTTTTTCACATCGTATGCCTATAAGGAAGTAAAAGCTGAGGGTTTCCAATGAACTCACTGGAGCTGAAACTGGGAAAAGTATGGACTTGAGGTTTAAACCTGGAAGTGGAACACTTGCATTGGAAAAGCTGGTGCAGCTTCTGCCTGAACGGTGGGACCTGGCAGCAGCATGATAGGAGGCCTGCAATGTGGCACATGCAGCACCCGCACTTCCACCGTCCCTGTGAGCGGCAGGAATGAACTGATGGGATGGCTGCAAAGCATGGTGATGATTCCAGCCTGCCTTCTCAAGGAAAAACACCTTATAAACTCACACTCTCGGTGACGGGTGTGCATGCAGGTCTTTCCTCCTGTTGGCTGATTTCAACCGAAGTTGACAAAGGACAAAAGATCTCCAGTAAAATAAGCTCCTAGAAAAGTTAATGGAAATAGGAGATGGGTGGAGGGCAGAGAGCCTATTAGGGAAGCTGCAGAGCTCCTTTCACAGCAGATATCGAAGAACCCACACAGCAGACCTATTTGAAATGAAACTTCCCACAGTTTTAATTTTCACAGGAGTAATTGGTTAAAATAGGTTTGGTTGGAGTCATAGCACGTAGAGGCTCTGCTGCCACCTACTCCTAGTCACCCTAGCCCCAAGTACTTTGAACCCCCCTTGTTTCCTATCGACAAAATAAAAAATAAAAAAGACAAGCTAAAACATCTCCCGGGAATTACATCTCTCTCTTCTGTATTTGTTCCCTACAGCTAATCTTTATTTCATACTCACTGCAGCTTTCATTACAAATCAGGATTGACTTTTTTTTTTTTTGATTGCCAGCTCAATCAGGACTACTTGATACCTTATAAGCAAGCTGCATTTTTCTCTATAAACAGAGAAGCTCCTGGACTCGGCGAGACGGTAGCTCCTGCTCTTACACTGCTGTAAAGGCATGAACTGTATCAGGGCACAGCTTGCTCCTGCAGCTGCTTTGGCTCCAGAGAGGTGTTTATGTCAGTAAACTAATCACACATGACTTGGACAAGAGGCAGGCAGGAGCAGATAAGGGGCTGTTTTTGCAGAGTCCGTTCTTTGTCCATGACCATGTTTTGGTGAATGAAATCATCGCCGTGCAGGCAGCGGTGTGACTGAACAGGAAAGGAGCCTGGTTGCCCCTTAGTTAACAATCCCCACTTGGTTATGTGCTCCCAGTCTTGGACAATTTAACCCTTGTGTGGCTTCTTCTTTGAGCAGTACAATTTTGTGTAGGAACAGTGGCCTGTCTGGAGGTGGTGAACTTTAAGACCTTTGAAAATAACTTATGTACTAAACAGCCAGACAAATGGGAAAAATGATTTAGTTTCCACATAGGAAAGAGAACTACAAAACCTTCCCAGTGATTTCCTTACATATGTGGCAGAATGGGAAGAACTAGCATTTTTTGTAGGGTAAGATTTGTCCCTCCAGGGTGAGCGGTAAGCCAATAACTGGGACATTGTTAGTCCTGGTGCCATGAGCTACGTATGGCACAGTGTAGTTCCACTACAAAAAATACACGCTGTCTCTCCTCCCTCGGTGCCGCATGAATCAATCAGTAGTTTCTTATCTGAGAAGTTCCCACATTTGTCGTTTCGGTGAGTGAAACGGAGACGGTCTGTCTGGGGGTGCTGCTCACAATATACCCGCCTGGCTTTCTTCTTTCACCACACAGCCCAGACCCTGCTTTGAAACAAGGGAGTCCCCTCTTGTTTCCCAGGATAAACACCACAACCATTTGTAGCTTGATGCACCAGGTGAATAACGATCATTTATTCTTGCTGATGTTATGGGATGCTCACGGTGGCCACCTGCCTGGTATGTGATTGATTTTGAACCACCATGAGAAGAAAGGTGGCCAGGGAGGAAAATTCTTCCATCCCCGTTGGACCTCCAAGTCCTTGACATCCTGCGCAGTTGGCAGAGCAGCACATTTCTTAATGGCAACCGGGAGGCAAAAGGGAATTTCAAAGAGAGGAGTCAAAATACCTGTAGGGCTTTTGTGGCCAAATTGAGAGGTAAGACCCCAATGTTCATTTGTGTTGTCCAAGGGGAAGGGAGACATGTTCTCAGTGTGGAAATTCTAGTTCCCCAGAGATGAAAGCTTACCTCCCACTGAGATCAGAAGAGCTGGGACTCCCTCTCCAGTGCCTGGATGCCCAGCAGGAGCCATTCTCAACAGCCACCGCAGGTGAGCTACAATGAGCCCTGGTGGGCTTGAGAGCAGATGTGCCTTTAAAACAGGACCTAGTTTTAAAAATTTGATTCACTGCATGTATTCTTAATTTCACAGGGAGATGATTGCAGGAAGGAAAGGGGCTCAGGTGAGCTGTGAAGGGAAAGAAAATAAACAGCGTGACAGGTAGCAGCTCTGTTGTAATGCTGACGAGGACTGCAGTGAACATGGATGGAGAAGAACTTGTGTGAAAGGGAGTGGGGACGGCAACATAATGGGAGATGTCCTGAAGAATGACTTTGAATAAATTTGATAAGATCCCTGAACATATCTAGGCTAGCCAAAGAAAGAGAAATACCAAGCAAAATGTCCTGTTAGTGTGATCTAGTAGGCTATGGAGTAGTCTCAGAGAAGCAGCAGAGATCCTCAACATTACAAAGCAGAACACAAATGTGATCAGTCATGCTCAAGCAGAAAGGTACGGACTATTTCTGCTTTTGGAATTCAACATAGCAACGTCTGTCTGCTTTGGGAGAGAGAGACAACACTGAGACTAGAGGAGACTAGCTAGAGATTTATTTTTGTAAAAACAGAAGACCCACGGACAGGCTGATCCTGTCAGTTTATTAAATATTAAATATCCACACAGTTTATTAAATATGGCAGGCTGGCCCCCATCGTTCCTTATTGTTTGATATGTCCTCCCTGCAAAGCTCAAAAATATGACTCTTCATCAATTAAGCAATGCTGGATGTAGTTTTAAAACCTTGCTCAAGAACTACATCCAGAAGCTCAAGACAGCTGGCTGGATCTGAGCCAGTGGGTTTTGACTTGAAAACAAAGAAAACCCTCCTGTGAACTGAGAGGTCTATTACTATCAGTTTGTCTTTGTTCGAAAACAGCCATTATCTGCTTCCTTAGGATCAAAGGTAAATAGTTCATCAACACAAGAGAAAAGGAAAAAGGAATCCTCTAGCCAGAGAACTGTACATTTTGGGGCAGCCTGTTGTCAGGGCATGGCATGGTGTTCCCATTGTTCCTGGTCTGATTAAACAGAATAAACTCAGAATTTTGCATAGGCACTGGCTTCTTGCAGTGGTCAGCATCCAGGGTCTTCAGCTTGTGGCTGTCAGACTCGGACACTGTCCCTTTGATTTCAACTCACCCAGCCTGAAGGGAAGAGCAGGCTGCAAAGAAAGCCTGGATAAACAGTGGGGTCGAGAGAGGTGTGGAGAGCGCTGTGCCAGGACGCACACTTAGCGTGCACGTTTATTAGCGCTTTTCTTGAGTTCTCTTCTCCTACTTCTCTCCATTTCCCACCTCTTTTACAGTATCAAGGCATTAGACTGTGCTATATGTTTGATCCACAGGTACTTCTCGCACCTTTCCTGGTTGGATAAGGTTGAGTGTGACATTGCAGCCGTGCAGACGAGTCAGTCTGCAGGTGTTAGGTCAGGCTGGAATAGCTTCCCCTGGACAGGGTGGGTGCATGAAGAGTGAAGGTGGGAAGTGACTGTGGGCCCTCGGCTTCCATGCCTGTCAGTCCTGGATCATCTCTGTTTACCCAAAGCCTGCTGAGGTGGGGCAGGGAGTTGGGAGCTTGACCAGGCAGGCGTTGCTGACCGACTGCATGGCTGACCACCTCTTCCGCGGGTCAGCATGGCTTCTGGAGAGCCCTGTCTGTCAGGGCGCCGGTTGTCACTGGGAGGACACCTAACTGCTTGATACTGAACCAAGTGCCTTTGACTGAAGGTGCTGTAGGGGCATGAGGGAGGTATTACAGAGTTTTCTGTCGCTGATGATGTTGCAAAGACTGGTCACTGCCTGTAAGTAGGCAGAAGAGTAAACAGAAAGTCCAACTACTGTTACTACCACAATTCCCCTCTTAAGCCCATCTGTAACAAGCCAGGCTGAGGTTTGCCACATGACACTTTTCCCCCAAGTAATCATTCTCATCAGGAAACCTGTCCTGATGCTTCTTCCCTGCAAGCTCAATAATCCAGTCCACGCTCTGGGTGGAGATCTGCATGGTGACGCTGTAACCCTCATATTTCATTCTACAGAATGGCATTTAGTCTGTAGAATAGGTTTTGATTTTCTGGAGAAGTTCTTGCTAATTTAGGAGGACTTTGGATTAGTCTGTAAGACCTGGACCATGCAAACAGCTTACACAGACCCTTTTCTGTATCTCGTAGCACTAGACCAGTAGTGTCCATCAATACAGATAGGAAAGTTTGGATCATTTAATCAATAACAGATAATTTGTCTCTACTGCAATTATGTTTCAGACTCCGTGCTCCTCAACACAGCGAAAGCTATCAAGTGTTTATTGCTGTCCTGGTTACCTTTCTCTCAGCACATTAACCATGCAGAGAAACCCCCATTTTTTATCACATTGTCATGACAACACGTTTGTGCTCTGCCGCTTGCCATTTTATAGCTTCTAAAGCTGAGGAAACAACACTGCTGTGCTTCAGCAATACGAGCTGCAGTACTTACACTCTTTGTCTGCCCTGAGCTCTTCCCTGAGCTCATGACAACTTCTATTTACTTCCCCTTCTCTGGGGAAGACAGGAGGAAGGGGCCAAACAGTTGAAGTATGGGATGATGCCAGGATGGGCCAAAGTGGTACTGAACAGAAAACAAGAAGTGGCATTAAAGTAATTGAGACAAACCTCCAGTCATAGCACTGATCCACAGGACAAATCCACCCATCCTCTTCTCACTTTGGATGCATAAACCTGGTGGTATATTTAAGTAGTCCGTTGTGTCTCCACCTTCCCTTTGCTGCAAGATGTTGCAGCTTGATGGAAGAAGGGAATCCTACTTTCTGAGTCATTTTTTACTTTCTTGTCCTCAATTTCCCCATCTGTAACTGAGGAAGCATTTTAGCGTACTTTAATATGCTATATGAGCTGGGGATTTTGTTCCTACGGTCAGGAGGTGTCTTCTGATAATGGGATCGTGGCTAGCACTTTATTCTGGCTGCTGCTCTTCTAAGCCCTCAAGACCTCATTTAAATGATAGAAAAATGCCAGTGATTATGTTAATAAAAATGACAATCCCAGTGGGTTTTAAATAGCAGTTCACAGCTTTGACAAGCCTGCCTCAAAATTTCCCTGCAAATGAGAAAGTTAACACCTGGCTGGGAAATTTATTAAAATTGCAAATGTTAATTTGCATCTAGCTTGACTTGGGTCACTCATCTTCTGCAGGAAAATTGCACAGAGAGATTTGACCCAAACCACTGAATTATTTGAAGAATACTTCAGTTTCGAGAATATCTGAATTGGTGAAAATTTGAATGGAAATAGTTTTGTTCTTTAGCATACATTGATCAGAGCCCACCTTGATGCTACAGAGTTTTCCCAAGTGGCCTGGTGGATGCCTCCAGGGACTTTACTTACGATCACTGCATGGGAAGTTCCTGTAATGCATTTATTAAGAGCACTTGAGAGTAACACCCCTGGTGAAGCCAAGTTGTGTTCAACACATAATGGTATGTAAATGGAAGTGGGGTTGTCTCTGGGAAAAGAATCTGCAGCCTTAAACTTCCTCTCAGGCCACTCATGACCATAGGGCTGTTTTCTGCATTACTAACACATAACACAAAGATTTTGTTACCATATGGCCAGTGAAAGGGGACTGAAAAGCCTTTCAGCCCTTGGCAAATGAAAGGTGCCACATAATAAGATCTGGATATTAAATTGGATGGTGTGTCCTTTCTTTGGCCTGATCCAGTGAGGATATAAATCAGTCACATTTCTGAGTTTCTTAATCTAATTCGCTACCTCAGGTCGTGGCTGCTGGGTTCAGGGAGGATCCTGGAGTACAATTTATGCAGCTGCCCTCACTTCAACTCTCCAAACTCCAAGTCGCTGTGGCTCATCAGAGGGGCATCTCCGCATCTCCTGGTGAGGTTCTTCCCATTCCTATTTTCTGTCATTCTGTATGAATCGCAGCAGAGCTTGGCCCGGTACAACTATCCATGTTGGATTTCCCCAGCACACAGCAAGTTCTGCCCTTCCTGGTACACAGCCTAATTTGTTCCTGTACCCCAGGGACACGGATATCATCCCAGCAGATCTGTCTGGATCTCTCCAGCTCTGTCCCTCTGCTGGGTGAGGCTATTTGGGTGCCAAGACTTGCAGGTCCTGCCTCTCAGCAGCTGATGTTACTTCGGCATGAAGAGAAAACAAAGTAGGTTAAGCTTGATTTTAATTAAACATTTCCTGCTTTCACAATGAAAGTGGAAAACACATGTGGGTGTCTCCTCACTAAGTATGAAGGACAAAACAATGCTTTATAGGAATGGCGCAGATGTTAAACCCTTTGGCACATCTTGTCCAGCTCACTTTCCTTTGAAGTCAGGCTGGGGTGATTTACTTAAAATGCTTCCCTCCTGTGCATATCATAGAGTCCTGTAGATGATGAGGAAAAATGAAGACATCCTCAGAGAGCATGAAAAGCTCAGTCTTTCAAACAGAAAGGATTCTTCAGAGGAATAGTCTGTTTTCCCCAATTCCTAGCTCTGTAAGGAATGATAGGATGTGAAATATCATTTAGATTCGGTCTCAGAAAGGGATCTGATATTGTCATTTTGGTACAGCTGGAGGGAATGGATTGTGTCCTGTAACTCTGTGTGTACAAGTTATAATGCTCCTACCTGGGAAAACCATTCATGATGGCAAGACGCCGTTATTGCCCCGCTGCCTTCCTGCCAGTTGCCAGTGTCTGGCACTGTCTCCAAAGGTGCCTTTCTGGAGAAAGGAGCTGATTTACAGGGAAATATCCAGGCACAGTCAAACAGCAGTCACTGCCTGATTATCTAGATGGGCTACTGACCTGGCTCAACATGACACTTCATAGGCTTGCATATCTCATGGATGTGATAAGGGACACTTACATGTAAGTGATGTCTACATTTCCTAGAAGACATGGAGTTAGTGGTTGAATCTATTGTTGGTTTGGCTTAAGTCCTGTAACTGAACCCAAACTCCTTGAGCATGTGTAGCAATCAACGCTCTGGCACTAGTTGGGAGTTAATCCCTCGAGCAGAGGGATTAACTGGGGGCACTGAAGATCAGTCAGGGATGTTTTCCTTGGAGTGCTGCCTTCCTCTTTACATTGTGCAGCCCTTTGGGCAATGAATTAAAATGAAGACACTCTAAGGAAGTACAGGGAAAACACACTGTTCTCCTGCACAGTCCACAATACTGTGCAAGCTGCGTGGACGCAACTGCCTGTAACCCCAGTTGGCTCTGAGAACTTAAGCTCAAACTCCCCAGCACAGCAACCAAAGACATGACCATGGAAAGTCGGAGAGGAGGGCTCCCCCGGCCCCTGCCCCTCCTCCAGGGCAGAACCAGCTTTGCCTTTGTCATTCTCACCCATTCCCCACTCATTTTTCAAAATGTCTTGCGATGCAGATTCTGTGTCATCCTCAAGCAACAGCTTGCTTCCCTATGCTTGCAATTAAAAGGTTTTTCGTACTGTCTGAATCTCCCGTGTTGCCCCGGATGCTTCAGCTGAGGTGTTCCCAGCCCCAGGTGCAGCAGGGTTACTCCACTGCCTTTGCAGACCAGGCTGCCAGCCTGGGCAGCCCAGCATGCTGCTCACCTCTTTTGCAAAGGAACAACACCAAGTTCGGCTTGTAATTCAGTTTGCCCCCTTTTCTGCAGTTATGTTTGATTATTTCTGCCCTGCTCTAGTCCCTACAGAATTATCTTTTTCTCTGACTTTTTTTTTTTCCTATCTGCCAAGATATTTTGCTATTTTAACTGTGATTGACTTGCAGCCCCTCTCAGTTTAGTGCCCTCTGCAAATTTAGCAGGTAGAATCACAAGGCTTGAAATCCTCTGTACAGCAAAGCGTTGAAACTGGGAGTGAACCTGGCATCCAAATTGTCCAGGTCTCCCACAACCCAAGGGGCATTGGCTGAACTTTTTATTTTAATAGCCTGCGTTAGCATCAAGGAATACAATTGTGGGCTGACACAAAGCTATTGTTAGAGATGATTGCACTTTCCTAATAGAATATAAATGTCCTCAGAAAACAAAGCTTCGGTGAAGCTTTATTAGAGCGGGCTAGTGGAGCTCAGGGGCTGGAAAGGCTAGCTGGAGGCTTTCAGGTGTGTGCCCTTTTTCTTGCCTGTTTGCAGTTTTATTCCAGTGTTCATATTATGATCTCGGCACAGATAAAAACTCCATTTGTGTGTGCTCAGGAAGCAATACTTACTACCTCATTTTTGGACACTGCTGCGGGGGACAAAAGCGTATTTCTTTCTTATGCCCATGGACAGATGTTTCTGGATAAGGTAGATTATATCCAAATATTAAGGAAATAACTTCCAAGAAGAATTTCTCTCCTTCCTAGTACTAATCTTGATTGTACTCTTTTTTTTTTTTTTTTTTAAATTCAAAAAGGCTGTTTACTCTTACTTTGACAAGGTTTTGTGAGATGGGCAGCCCTGCACTATCGGGCATGAAGGGTTACTGTGGCAGCACAAACCACAATGCTGCCCACCTAGCCCGTCAGTCACCTTCCCCAAATCGCCCAGCGACAGAAAGCGGTATTCCATCCACCCCCTGACTGTTTTTACTCTAAAGAAGCAGAAAATAGATGGGAATTTCTTGAGGTCATGCAAACGGAGTCGATGCAATCCTGACTCCAACCTTGTTGCCGTTAAGATAGATCTATTGCAACTGCAGATGATGACAGCATTATGATGGCATCCATTTCTGTTAAACGGCGCGCTGCCCTTTTGCTCTCGTTCCCTGGACTCTACTTTCCCTCTTAGTAAGGCAGGTCCAAGGGCAGGGACAAAGACCTGAATTCTCCTATCAGGTTACCCTAATGCCCCGTGGGTGTCCTTGCCAAGTGGCAGAAGAACCTGACTTGGAATAAAAATTGTCGGAGCTCTGTTGATTTCTATAGAGTCAGGATAATTTGTGCCAGCAGAAGTTTTCTCAGGACTCTTAAGGGGAAAGAAAGCAGAGGATTACAGGGAAAACTGTACTGGAATTCACGGAAAAGGCTAATCTTGTGTGTGAATATGGTCATGCTCTGGCTAAAGTAATTGCTGGCACTAGAGAATAGCAGAAGTTAGATCCTGTCATTGAGAACAATCTGTCCTGG
The DNA here is from genome assembly GCF_000687185.1 of Egretta garzetta. Lineage (NCBI taxonomy): Eukaryota > Metazoa > Chordata > Aves > Pelecaniformes > Ardeidae > Egretta > Egretta garzetta. The sequence goes on from NW_009259236.1 coordinate 1,007,023, forward strand.
CTCATCTTGCACTGGTTATCATGAGAATTGTGGATGGGGGCAGATTATGCTGACCCGGTCCCATCTGGCAGGGCTGGCTCATCCGTGATTGCAGTGCTCTGGGGGCCACGCTGGAGGGGCCAGCGCAGGAAGCCCCTTTGCCCTTTTAGAGCAACCGACCTGCGCTCTCTCGTCCCGTCTTCTGCAGAAGGCAGCGGCAAGCAGGACAAGGGAGAAGGCAGAAGATACATGGTGTCTGAAGACAGATGGGCTCTTCTCCATGGTTCGTCAGTGCTTTTAGTGAGGTCAAGCAGATGAGACTGTTAGGAGGTCTTGGGAGGATGAAAAGAGAGAAGGGGAACCATTGCAGAATTTGTTAGAGCAGAGCCCATCCGAGGTCAGAAACCCACTGGTGTAACACAAACACAGGCAGGGATAGCTATAGCTCCAAGTTAAGCTGGCAAAACAAAGGGTTAGTAAATGTCCTGAGATACCCCAAATCCCATCAGAAGTCAGAGGCAGAGCCAGGAAGACAACTTTTCTAATGATTGATGGTTTTGTTTATTTTTAAAAATTATTAAAACCCCTCCAGTTCCCCACCCCACAAGTTTCTGGAATTTGATGTAAAGAAAACATTTCATTTCAGATTCAAGCATTGTAGGATGTTCTAACATCTATTTTCTTGAATAAACTGGAATGAAATTTCTAAGTGAAAAGCCATTTCCAACTGGAAACCAAATGTTCTGGCTGGAGTTGCCAACACGAAAGATTTCAGCTTTCACCATTTATTGTGGTTTGTTGTTCATGGACAGTTGAGCACAACTGAGACAAATTCACAAAATGTCTACGTTGCTGGCAGGTCTCCTCATGCTCTGCTGAGTCCCACCATGAGGAGCTCCTCCTGCATGTGGCGTGCCAGCATAATTTGCTTAATCTACCACTCTCCAGTTGCCACCTGCCTTGCCAATATTATTATATGGTGGCCTATATCACTTGACATAGTAGCGACGGAAGACAGGAGCCCCTGTACAGCACCTTTTTGGACCGGGGGCTCTAGATGCTCAAAGAAGTGTCAGTTCCCTGTGCATATTCAGTAGGTACGGTCACCGTGTGAGCTTGGGCTATGGTGTACAGCCCATGGCAGCCACCTACCCCAGCTGTACTACCAATGATGTTGGGTGCTACTGCATAAAAAAGTGCACCACTAGAGCGTCTTAGTCAGGTTGCTGTTAGAGTTGGAGCTGATCTGTGGCCAGCTGGAACCTGCAGCTCAAGAAACTCCCCAGTTTGCTTGACTGAATCATTCCAGGGGCATCTGCAAGTTTGTCTACCCGCAGGCTGGTTGATCTGTGGCAGTAATTATTCTGTAGTCAGTAAATCTCTCCTAGGCATTTGAGAAACCTTCAGCTTTCTGATCCCGGGAAAGGAGAGATTAAACTCTCAGTAGCCCATATCTTTATTAGCAAGTTCACACTGACCTGATTTTTAAACCCATTTTCATAGATTTGTTAGTTTAAGAGAACCTGATTCTTTTTGTCACAGAAATATCAACACAGTGCTAACAGAAGCTTATTAAACTGGATATTTGAGTGGGAAAAAATGTTTAGCAGCTGTTTGCAGATGCATAGGGTTTGACAGATATTAAAATGACATAAAACTATCTCCTCATTCAAACAGATCTTCAAGCTATTTATAGCTATTAGCTTTTTATCTATTACGCGTTAGCTGCTCATAGCACCATGTAGTGCACTACGGGGACACAGGACTTGGGCACCACTGGGAGTTACCTTGGCATTTGCAGGGAACAGAACATGAGGACCGGAGTTTTGGTACTGTTTTCATTTTGCAACACACATGTGTGAACACACACACACACACACTTCTGGTGCCAGTTACTTGCTAGTATAAAAGAATGAGGCTCCCTGGTGTGCCCAGAACAGCATCCATTTACATTAGCCGGGAATCTGGGCTGCATGATTTACGCTGTGCTGCCACAGGCAAGTACGAGTAAGATACCTGGTGAAGATGGGAATGAAGAAACTTATATGACTTGCAGCAGCTGCACAAAGGTATAGCTAGAGTGTAGGAAAGCTTGTATGATGGTTTCCAGCTTCGCTGTTGAACGGTGCTCTGTATGTGCTCCTGGGATTTCTGTCATAAAGGACACCAGAAAATTATGAAACAGAAACCTCCATTTCTGCATAGAGAGCAGAAAATGGGGAAAATGAGTTAACTTGTATCTCCAAAGTTCAAGCTGCTCTCTGTTCAAGAAGAGGAGGAACACAGACTTATGCTTTTAAAGTGGTAACACACTTCTTTTTTTTTTTTTTTTTTTTAATGCAGAAAGAACTCAAACCAGAGTTTTAACCTGCAGTAGTGTCCACTGTTGTTTTCCATCTCTGACCATTTTGGGTAATGACACGGATAAACAGAGTTCACTGGAGTCTGGGTTTAAGCTCCTGGCTTGTGTTCCCAGGACTGTTGCCAGCTTAATGAACTTTGCCCCAAGTTCTGTTTGGAGTTTTCACCATTGGTTTGACAAAAAGTGAAAGGTATTAATGATCTGATGTTTTAGTGCTTTTCATCTGAGATGCCAATGTTATATCATCAAGCTTCATAAACAAAGGGCCAGATTCTTGGTTATAGTCAAGATGCTTTGTGCACGGGTCAGCATGTTGTGCACAGGACGTGCTGTGTTTGAACTGTCAGAGCTGCTCCATCTTATATCACCCTTCAATGGCAATAAAAGGCCAGAAACAGTTCAGTTGAGTGAGCAGAGGAATCCTGGCCGTATAGTTCCCATAGCCTCCCATCGAATGGAAACTCTCTTTTCACTCCTACACAGCTGGGCGATCGTCCTTGCCCTGAAGTGGCCCGCACCAGGCTGGCGTGTTGCTGCAGAGAGCCTGTGCCTAGCAATGAGAAAGCACGGCTTTCCTCAGGAGAATCCAATCCTTGTCCACTGGGCTAGTTAAAAAATATATTGGTATTTCTATGAAAACTCACAGGGTTTGGTTAAGAAATTAGGCTCATTATTTCTCAGCTTCATGGAAAAGGCTGTAGGATTGGTTAACCCAGGGAGTAAGCAATCTTGAGTTTACCTCTCCTCTGAAATGTGCTATGTGTGAGCACTCCCAGAAACTTGTTTTCATGGGCAATACCCTGGTCATTTGCCACTTGCTAGAAGAAATTCTCTGTTAACATATTACCAAGAGGGCAAAATCCAGGTTTTTTTCTCTTACAAGGGGCACAGTCACATTAACATATTTTCATTGCCCAGTCAGGTAAGAAGTTGGCTTTCTCTTCAGCACTGGTCAGAGCTACTTGGGAAACTATTTTTATTCCCAGACACACTCCTTGGAATATTGCTATAATTCTTAATAAAGAAATACTCTCAAAACTTCTCCTGAGACATGTGTAACACAGGCAAATCCTGCTGTCTGCAGGACAGATGGAGTTAAAGCCTACTAAACATCTGGAAATTGCTGCCATAAAACCTTGTCCTACCTTCCGAGTCCAAGGAAACAGGACCAGTAATGGTTAGCACTCTACTCAGGCCATTAAAATCAAGGAGCCGTGCAGGAACGGCACCGCTCTTTCTAGGCAGCAGTGGCATTACAATGCCATTTATTTTTTTCCTTTCCTTTAGTGTAAAGATGATTCAAAGATATCCTGGTGTGTGAGACATAGCTGCGAGAAGTAATGGACCTTCTGTGACAAATTGTGAGTGGAAGCAAGGAAATTGGAATATCTAAAATCAGCAAAAGTTGGTGTGACACAAAGCCCATGCTCCCAGCAGGAGTTCCAGTGGCTGCGGCGAGCTCTGGGCTGGCAACGTCTCTGCAGGGCCCGTGGGGACTGATGCTGTCTGCTGCCGCGGGACATGGCTAAAAGGGAACTGCTGGGAGCCCGTGATGACGGATCATCGATTTCCTGTTTTTTTCCCCAGCTTATCTGAACCTCTGGACTCGCTGTGTGGCGAAGAAGGGGAAAAAATAGAGTTGGCACTTGCTATTGTGTTTTCCCAGCTTTTTTTTTTTTCAACTGACCTGTGATTAAAAAAAAAATAATCCATTTCAGCTTAGAATAGCAGAAATGGTATCAGAGAGTTTACAGACAAAGGGAACTATCTGGTTTAGGCGCCGTTGTATTTAAATGTTTTGTTTTCCCTCAAGCAATGCATCCTCTTTCCTTCCAGCTATCTCAGGGCAATAAGTGGAGGTGTTTCATCCCTCGGAGTGGAGGATGCCGAGACAGCGCTAGCCCTAAGTGCCACATGTTTTTAGTGGAGCACAACCCTACTGTTGGTTTAGGAAAAGGAGTGCTCACCAGAAACTAGCAAATATTTAGGAAAGTGAGACAATAAGGAGTTAAATTGGGAACTGGAACAGGATACAAATGCAGACATGTAAAGAGATACAACAGAAATTTGTAGAGTGTTGGTGAGGATTTTTGGTAGAGGGTCTCTTCTCAGTGTAAAATGGCGTTGTGGTACATACAGCACTATACGTTGTATGGCAAGGTGGACTGCCTGGATGTGCCTGCCTTCTTACTACAGCAATGGTAAATCTCCATCGTCCAGCACCTTTGCTTCACCTCCCACCTGTGGTCTTAGTAAAGCACCTTGAGTACGATTGGGAAGATTCTTCCTATTACAAGTCTTCATAGAGCCCAGAAGAACAGGACCACAAGCCCCAGCTGGAGACTGTCCTTGCCAACAGAACTCTTCCACCAAATAAAACTCAGGATTTCAAGATTCTTTGTTAATGTATTCTCTCACCTCTCACCTCACCTCTCTCACCTCATACAGCACTTTATGTAAGGAGGGAAGTGTGTGGTTTATTAATGATTATGTGGGTAGTAAAATTTTCACTAGCACCAAACATACAAGTCACAAATTCCTCTTTCACAGTTGGTTTCTGCTGCTGGTATCTTGAAGGTGTTTTTCACATAACATTAAGCCTTTAATTTCTTTCACAAACAAACATCATCCAAATCAATGTTTATGTAACGCCAACAATTGTAATTCTTTACAAAGGAGTTTAAAAAGCAGGACTCAGCAGGGAGATATGTTGGGGAACCTCCGGTTCTACCCATGTGGAGGTCCTATGCATGTACATGTGCTCATCCACATACACATTTTCCATTCATACAGCACTTCCCATCCAATGCTAAACCTTGCATGACTCCATTCTGTTAACGAAGAGTTGATTCCTGGCATATATTTAAGTTCAAATAACAATGATAAGAATAACTAATACCAATCAGGCCTAGAGAGATTAAGCAAGATTGGCAAAAGAATAAGACTTTGAAGTCTACATTTCTATGTGGAAAGAGTATAATCCCTGACTCTTCTACTGTAACTCTAGATCCAAGCACCTCCAAAAGACCGTGGATATTCTTTTCATTGGTGTGTTCCATGGAGGGGAATCAGATATCATACTTGCTGTGGGGCTAATGGTTGGGAATTAGCAGCCTTAGTCTGCATTTTTATTATTAATTGGGCAGTGGTGACCATGCAAGATGCTTCTAGGGCACAAGATTTAAGAAAAAGTCTGTCCCAAAGAATTTTCTGCCTTAAGTCAGCTTACAAATGGGAGGAGGAGAATGAATTGAATTCAGTTGTCACTTATCAAAGTGTAGCTGACACATGAGGTCTGGAACCCTTGGTACTAAGGATCACAACACTCATTTAAGAAACAGCAGCCAGCCCCCTTCCCCAAAGACCATTTTTCTATCTTCCATGATTGCAGAGAAACTTGAAAACATAATTGATGAAAACAAAATATCCTCAAATATACCTTCTAAAAATACTTTTAAAGTCAGATTTTTGACCTGGAGAAACTGTGAGGGGGGAATGCATCAGGTTTTGACTGCATGATGTCTGTGTACTTACTGTGAAATGAAATTAGGGTTTTTTTGCGAGAGGAGAATACAAGTCTACTTTGGAACATTTTTGTGATTTCTGTTGATTTTTTTTCCCCAGGACTGTGCATTTTGCAATAGCAACCGAGTCCCATCAACTCATAGGGTTTGAAAAAGAAGCAAGTGTGTTTTTCCTATCCGGTTCTATTTATAAAAATACCCAGCAGCTGGCAAAAAATGAAGTCTGTGTGTCTCATGCTGCCCCAGGAGTTGTGAACAGCAGACAAATGCAATCCTGACAGGCCGCAGAGATGCTGTGAGCCAGAAGCTGCATCTGCTTGGTTCCAGCCTGGGAAATAGATGAGCATGAAGGCAGAGAGCGGGAAACCTCTTCTGGCCCTTTCTTTGTTCCAAAGAAGTGATGGAGGAAAACAATTTCCTAAAACTTAAGAGGGCAGTTTGGAGGTAGGAGAGTGGCAGGAGCGATTCCCTGCCTTCTTGCTGAGGAGACTGAGTCTTTTGAATGGTGCTACAGCTAGTCCAGGAAGCTAAATTATTTCCACCCTTGCAACACTGTAACAAAATTAGAACATAATTCAGAAGGCTTAATTAGGATCCCAAGCGGCTGTTGCCCACACAGCTTCTTTGAATTGGCAAAGTTCTTAGAAGAGTGCAGAAACACAGAGCAAAGCAGGAAAGCCCGTGAGGTGTCAGGAAGGCGCCTTTGGTCTTCGCCTCACCTCCTCCCACTGCATAAAAAGAAAGTTAATTTGCAGTTTTAGTTTTCATTAGCAAGTCATTATTTGCTACACCTAATCTGTAATTGATGGCATAGATTTTACATTCTGCAGAGTTAAAATATCACTTATTTCCCTAATAGCTGTTTTTGTAAAGCTTCACAACGTCACTATGTGTCATTTTAAATATATACAGGATTCTTGAATGCTCCTTCAAACAGGAATTAGAACATCCGTGTACTGTGACATGCTATCACACCTACGTTGCACAATAATATTGCAATCATGATGTTTAAACTGCAAGTCACGAGCATTAAGTTAGAACCCAAACCCAATACCCTTCTCCAATTTTAAAAAGTATATATCAAATTTTCACATTCCTGACTGAAGTACAGGGCAAAAATTGCATCCTGCAGGCAGAATATAATAGAGCTCATAATATTGCAGGGAGCTATTTCCATCGCATTGATTCTTCTTGCACCCTGAGACCTTTCTGTTGACTTCTGCATTCAAACCAGAGCCTGGGGTCTCTGCACGCCATCGGTCTGTGGCTCCCCGGGTCACGCAGCCCCCCACGCTGGCACAGCACCCGCCCTGTAACTCAGCTCTTCCGCTGCCAGGGGTGAAGCTGAAGATCCGAGGGCTGGATTGAAGCCGCTCCGAGAGGCAGAGTACCACCCAGGGGTCATAACTCTTTGTTTCCAACTTTGAACATATCTCTTCATGCGGGACTTTAGCCGGGTCTACAGTGGGTCAGGAGGTGCAGTTAGAAGGCTCATTAAATAGGAGAAAACCCTCACAACTGACGCCGTGGCCTTGCCGCACTGCACGGTCCTTGTGGCAAATCCCTAGATCACTGTTTTCCTCTCAGCTGCCTACCAGCACGCAGATAAGCTTTTTATTAACTCGCCTCGGCTGTAGATCTGACGCTGACAACTGCTGTGCCAGCCGCAAAGGTTGCAGCGCGTGTTTAATACCTGGAGCTGGCTAATGCACACAGAGCCTGCCGTGCAGCAGTAAAACATCACAGGAGGGTGATACCAAGCCACTTCATTCCCTTATGCCCATATCCCAATTAAAGCTCAAAAAGAAGCCCGTTGAACGCGTGGTATGTGGAAAATGTGTTTGTACTCACCCGCTTATGTCATGTGCGTGGAATAGACAAATTTGCTCTCACCCCTGGTTACCTGACATCCAAAGTACTCATTTTCCATTTTTCATTCGCAATATGGGCACTCCCTGCTCTTTCCTTTGATTGTAGTTTGCTTCATGGTGTCTTTTAGTTACTGTTACTCACAGGTAAAGCCGTATGAAGGTACACAGCACAATACTTTCAGTCAGCATAAGCTTTTGACAACTTGTTCCCCAAAAACATTTATTACCGACTGGGTCATGCTGTCATGTCAGATGATGACTTCAGCTCTTGAAAGGCATGGACCTGAAGCAACTTCAACATAGATTTTCACATGCATTTTTGACACATTTAATAGGTGAGAATTCATCACCACAAGCTATAATTTCAGCCAAGGGTAGGATACAAAGACTGACTGGACCTGTGTATGGATGAACACCACTGTCTCAAGCTTTACCAGTCCTGTACAACCCCAAGGTGCTAAAGGAAATATCAGCTCCCATGTTGAGGCAGCTTCACCTCAGATCGTGCCTCTCTGTGAGACCTCACTGGGAGGCAGGAATAACTTCCTTGCAAGCTTCGTGCTACCAAAAGATTAATGCCAAGTCAGACTGACGGGGTGTTAAGCTTTGTGATTGAAGGCTCCAGTTTAAGAAACCACACAAATACACTTGTATTGTTTTACAGACACAAATCCCTAGGAACGAGGAGCCAAATCCTCCTCTTCTTAAGTGTAAACCTTACACCATCCGAGGTGCCAGAAGTTCAGTTGCTTCAGATTTGTACTTGACAAAGCAGGATTTGCTTGGTGTTTTTTGTCTGAGATTTATTTCTTTCTCCCGGTTGGTCCATCTCTGATCAGAGTTTAATATGGTAAACTGAATAACAAGAATAGTGGCTGCCCAGACTACTCTAAAACCACCAACTTTCCCGCTTCCTTCACCATCTCACTTACTGTTCCCTGTACGGTAATATTAATAAGGAAAAACTTCTGTTTTAAAAACTTCTTGTTTTGAAAGGCAATCACCTTTAACCAGTTAAAAGAAAATTAATTTGTCAAGAGGGCTGACAGGCTCGTCAACCCAAGCAGCTGTGTAATCTCACCAGGGCAAGTTCCCAGCTCTGTGGCAGCACTAGTGATGTTGTATCTGCTGAGTTGATTACATTTGCTGGTACATCAGATTTCGCTAAAGAAGGAAAAGAGAATAGAAATTTATGTTGGCATCTGCCTGCCGCAAAGATCAGCAGTAGAGCTTAGGCACTAAGGCATAGAAAAGAACAGAAAATAACCCCAAACTGATATTGCCAGGATTGCTCATTATAATTTAAGAAGCTCCTTCTGTTCTCCTTAATCCTCTCCACAACCCCCCCTGCTCTGACACATAAAAAGAAACACACCATTATGGCTACAGATGTTGCTCTTCTAGTACTGCATTTTACTCCAGAACAGGAAGGAACCAGAGACTGACGTTTTCTTTGGTATTTAAGCAGGTGCCTGAGTCATCATGGGATGCTCTGTAGATGGCCTTTCTGAAGGCTGCAGCTGAACTTGCTTCTTTCAGGTTCTCTGGACACTTCTTCTGGGTGTGGGTGTCATTAGATAGTCCTCCTGTTACAAACATCTGAATGCCTCCTACAATTATTCTCTGGTCCTGCTCAGACAGGGAGTTGTTCTCTTTCTCTCTACAGGAGAATTAAGGTGTAGAGGAATGAAGTTACTGCTCCGGATGACCCAAGGAATCCTGGTAGGGGAGGGAATGGACCCCACAATTCAGCATTCAGTCCTCTGGTCTGGATATTATTGATTTTTCTGGGATGGCATTTTTTTTCATGGTGCAGCAATGGAATCCAAAAACAGTCCATCACAAATCAGCTACATGACTTGTCTTGGAAGGGAAAGTCAGGGTTCTTCTCTTTGATGACTCTGCCATGCATCTAGGTTATTGTCTAGATCTTTTCAACACATGTGCCTCAGCCCATGATACTATTTTCAGTCACAGGAATTTTCTTACCTGAAAGAAAAATTACTTTGAAGCTGTACAAAATTAAGCCACCTGTAACTGGAAGATACAAGACAGAAATAACTTTATTAATATGAGAACCAGATATTCAACCAGGGTTCTAATATTTCATCCCTCAGCAGAATACATCTTGTCTTTAAGAGAGAATTTATAGCAAATTTGTGGTTTAGTCCTCCCACAGCATTATATATAACCAGCTGCTCATGGGAAAACTCTCCAAAGGGTGACAAATCTTTTCTTGCGGTATCTGAGAAGCCTTTAGCTTTTCAGTATTAGAAGCATGGAGAAAAGATCACACAGCAATTAGCTTACTGCTGAAAATTCAACACCTCCTTGATATTTGATGCATTTTTTGCCTGTCGCTGGGATGTTTTGGATGTGGGAAAAAAAAAATCACTCCAGAAGCACTACCTACTGTAAATGGGCATACAGAAAGTATTTCAGAAGCTTGTTAAGTTTGTGTAGTGCTATATTTTCTTGATGAAGACAATATGTGCGGTGCTGAAGATGATCTATGAGAAGAAACAGAGCCAAAAGAGATCTGAAGATACAAGGCAGAAAGCTTCAGAGGAACAGAAAAGCAGGTATCAAAGCAGCCGGCCTTGGAACAGAGAGTCCCATGCCGAACAACTCTTTTATCTGCTTGACTGGTGCTGGGGATGTAATCATGCTGTAGTTACCCTGACAGTGGCAGTGAACAGAGAAAGGTTTGACATTCCTTTTCCTTTACTGGGAAGGGATACCATGTAAAAATACGGTAAAAAAGTAAGACTGTAGGCAGAAAAGAACAAGCCAGATCCTGAAACATTCAAAACTTTTTCCTATTGAAATTTTAAAATGCACCATAACTGGAAAAAGCAGAAAACAACCTCCAACAGATCCAATGCAAGATTGAAGGGGGTAAAGGACTGGAGAGATACCACTGATTTTCCTTCTATGTTTTTAACATGTAATTTAAAAATTCACCCATATCGTCAACATTTGTTAATGAAAGAGAGCATAAATATATCTGACAGAGCAATCTTGCTACTTTTAATCAGACTAGAACACACTCAAGGCTTTGATTTTTGGGGGAAGGTGAACAGAATGGTTAAGGCTGGAAGGGACCTCTGGAGCTCACCTTGTCCACCCCCCCTGCTCAAGAAGAGTTACGTAGAGCAGGTTGTCCAGGGCCATGCCCAGTGGACGATGTCCACTTCAGATACCATGTGAATTGCTACAATGGGGATCGACACTGGAATAAGGGTTTTCATCCTGTTTCTCACTTGAGCCTTGTGGTCCATTTGTGTATAAAGTCTGCTGGGATAACCAGATGTTCTAGATCAGCAGAAGGAACAAGAATGACAACACGAGTGAATGAAGTTCTAGGGCACGAAAGAGAACACAGATCAGCTTTTAAAGTCATTACCTCTGAATTTGCAGCATGTAAAGCAGTGCATGCTAACCCTCAGATAATTTGTTAATGTGTTCTTATAAAAGCACGCCGTACGTTTTATACTGCGTCAGCCAGTCCGGTATGCTCCATTTACAGCATCAAAGGGACGTGAACTTGAACCTCAGCTGAAACAGAGACCATTCTAGATAGTGCCCCAAGATTAAGCAATGTTTTGAAACCAAGTTCAACGTAAGACTTCTGTCCTCTGTGGAGCAAGTTATCACTAATTCTGCAAACAGAAAAGAATATCTTATGTTTCCCAGAGTAAAAGGGACCCCACAGACTGAGAATCCAGCCAAAATCAGAACAACCTCACTGTATATCATGTTTATTTTAGCTGTATATCTTGGGCTAATGAAGTAATCACTTTTGCAGTGGGCAAAAGGACAATATTTATAAAGGTTCATGCAACCAAGCATTTATGATTTTACTGTAGACACATACATCTTTCTGAGGCAGCAGATACAACAGACTGAATATTTTTCCCCACTTGAAACAGGAGGAAAGCTGAAGAGGCTGAAGAGCCATTGTGTTTTAAATACCATGAAATGGATTGGTGCTTTTCATATCTATATATAGCAATGATAAACATTGCACGCAGAGATTCACAAACTTAAATTGAGTACTGAAACTTTCCTGTGCTCCTGTAAGAATTGCAGCGATACCTGTTCTCTTAGTGAGGCAAAATGAAGAAGGAGACATAACAGCTCCCCGGGAAAGTATCTTCTGGTTAACACAGGTATTAAGACACCTTTAATTCATTAATCCTGTTAGAATCACACGTCATTCTTCTTCCTTTTTATTCTAATAGGTGGCGATGGGATTCAAAGTCACTTCACATTCTTACTCAATCTAAAGAGCCCAGTTGTCCGAAAATCCGGAGGCCCAAGGAAGACAGACCACAAAGCTGCCTATCTCTGACACCTAGCCCCAACCAGATCATTCAAAGTCCTGTGACAACACGCACCATTTCATGTGACGGTGAATTATCTAGGATGCTACGTCTCCCACAAACCTCCAAAGGCAGGTGCCCAAAATGTCTGTGTTCTACATGGGTGCAGATGAGGCACTTCCTTGCATGCCTAAACTGGCTAAAGGAGAATATAGAGTCAAATCAGCAGGTGTGGTCACTTGTTTTGCACCTGCACGTATTCAAGCATGCCACAAAAGACTGGGCATGCCTCCCAACGCTGCTGTCAAAGTAAAGGAGTCAATCTGAGTAACAGCCTGAAGTAAAATCTTTTACTAATTTTAACCACGCACGTTATTCAGTATTCTGTCTCCTTCGCCTTTGTCTGTCTGCAGAGGTATGACCAATGTGCCTGGTGACTCATACCAAGAGACAAGAATAGCATCAATGAATTACTTGAGTGTTTATGGCAGGACTTGCCAGAAAGGTGCCTCGTTCACAATTTTAGATAAGACTCCAGCTGCAGTTTGTCATACAAAGTCCAGTTGCTCTGAAACCTGAAGAACTGTGACTTTATTAAGCTTGTCTCAGCTAAAAATTGCTATTGCATTATCTTACATTAGCTGAACTTCCACGCGGGTCTTGCGTTATTGCAAGGCTGTCAGAAATCTCGCAGCAGGAGCAGTAAATGCCAGTGAACTGTAAAAGTGAACCATCCATTTCTAATAGCATACTGAAGCAGAGTGATAACTTGTTGAGTAGATTATCAGGAAATTTTCTTACATGATAAATCTTTTTCTTCATGCAGAAATACAGAAAGACTGGAAAAGGTCTGGAGAAAACAACTTTTGCAATGCCTGCTCAGATTGTCCCAGAACCATCAGACATTTCAGCAGAGTTTTTCCTGAATCCTAGCTTTATTACCAGAGCGTTGCCATAACTCTCCAGAGAAGACTGTGCACACCGTATCTATAAATAATGTAATTGGGAAACAAGGGTACCAGTTCAAATGTTTACTCTTGTTCCTGGTACTGGAACAGCAGGTTTTCTGCAGAGAATATTCTGGTCAGATTCAAAGACACATTTATTAAATTTTAATTTGAAAAATGTTTTAAATGAAGTTAAGTTTGGTGGTAATAATCCTCTAAAAAGACAATGGGTTGTGAATTTTTTCATCTGTGAGTATAAGACTGTACAGAGCTTTATCTTTAGGTTGTTTCTTAAGCAGGCAGCAGCTGGATCCCTCTTAGAAGGAGAAGTACAACCACAGGTGAAAAAGAACTATCGAATTCCTCCAGAAATTGCCAGGAAAAGAGTAAAATATCTATCTGACATTTCTAGTGGTTATAAAATATACTCTGTGCCCTTCTATTTTTTCTTCCTGTGGGTTATTATGAAAAATAATTCACTTTGAATCAACATTTATGTGATAGAAAACTCTGAGGACTGCAAAAAGGCTGCTCTGGCACTCTGTCTTTACAGGCATCTTCATTCAGGGATCTCCAATGTCTCCATGCTCTCATGATCTGAATTGCTCTACACAAATACATCTACAGACAGAAACACTTCAGGCATAACTATACTGGCTTGTCTTTGCCTGCCATGTACAGGTGAGCTCTTCTTTTTCCTTTACCTTTTCTGGTAAGGCCACTGTGGAGTTGCTGTTCCTCATGACCATTGCATGACCCTTTTGAGGTGGTAGCAGAGCCAACTCATCTGCAAGTCTGTTGTGGAACTTGTGGTTTCATAACTTAGCAACTTCAAACAGAAACGAGCATGATACTGCTCTTCTACCTTTAGCAAAGTAAATATCAAGTGCCTGAATGTGCTGTGACCGGCTTGACACGATCAGGTGTTATGAACAAAAATAGTCTCCTCTTTGCAGCCTTTCATTTCATTCTTTTATTTCCCAATTCCATCCACTCTTCTATGCTTGTCCAACATCTGATCTGTTCGTTAAACAAAATATTTTAGTTCTTGTGGGTAAACATCTCTGAAAACGTGTTTTTCAGTGCTGTGCAGAATAAGTGCATGGAACGATAGGCTCACCTTCATACCGTCCCTAGCTACTACCTGTCTTTCTAATTTTCCTGTCTGAATACTATTTTTTTGAATTGCTTTAACAAAAGTAAAACTCAGATCCCCATCGCTTTAACAGTGCTTCACCAGTACTTAAATGCACAATCTCTTTTCTCTCACATTTCCTCATCTACTCCTCAGTCACTCCAGGGTTATTGCTAGACCAATGAAGACCAGAACCCACTGTGTGGGTACCACACTTACAGCTTTTCAACTACTCCTTCACCTTGGAGTTCTGAGCATCTACATATTCCAGGCAGATAAAAGAGAAGAAGTGGACAAATGGGGGGATCTGCAGTGGTCGTAGGATCAGGTATAAATCCAAGTCCCCATTAGATCCTACTTCTTCCGCTAAAATCCCTTTTTTTTTCCTTTCATGCATCATGTATCTGGAAAGCCTTTATTTAGTTCTGAAGCTTTCAGGTGACAGTAGCTCACTTTGAGTGTCTTTGCAGTAAACTCATCTCAGTTGAGCAAATAGGAAGACCTGGGCTGAGCTGGGAGAAAACCGTCACCAATGTTGGTGAATCACACAAACATAATTTCCATTTCAAGCTGACCTGGTGCATCTAGCTGTTTCTTAAGGAGAAATTTGCTGACGTGATGCTGTGTCTGCCTACAGTGAAGCAGCATGTGTCTTTAGTTATATTAAGAAGGCTGGCATTTGGTGGCCATAAAGTCATTACGTATGGGAAGCAAGACTCGCATTACCCAAAGACTGTGCTGTCAGGGCAGCAGTTTGAATGCCATCCCGCTTCCTTAGGGTCAACACTTGCTTTCATCTGAGGCTGCAAACCAGTCTCTGAGACTTTGTTGAATTTACACTATTTTTAAATAGCCATTTGTCTGCATTACTTTTTATCAAACACGGTGTGCTTTTAGCAGAGGGGTGAAGGATCTAGTTAGAGATTTCCCTGCTCACTGCAGGGGGCTTGGACTAGTTGATCTCTAAAGGTCCCTTCCAAACCAAAACATTCTATGATTCTAAGGAAGCATGGGCAGGAAAACTAAACTGCCCTGTCGCCTCCGACAAGCACTCCCCTAGGCAGAGTGAGTTACAGGTGAGCGAAGAAGCTTGCACAGATGAGTGGTCCTAGCCAGGTCTAGTAGCAACAGACTTGTGCCTCCGCGACTGTCAGTACAACGCGCTTTCCCCAACTGCAGCCAAGCAATTTCCTTCTTCCCGCTACAGCCCACTGGGGGTGTGAGATGCTGAATTTGCACGTCGGAGCCCCAGTGGCAAAGAGACACATGCCAAGCAATGGCAGATGGTCACGCTGGGCGCACACGTGCGGTGCTTACAGAGGTTTCTGAAGGGGAAGAAAAAGAAGAAATAGCCCTGGGTGAAGTGATACAGTCTGCCCTTACTTTTGGTTTAAAGTTGAACAGGATATAAAACAAAATCCCTGGAAAACTTCAGGAGGATGGTGACTGAGGTATCAGATACTCAGCACCTATTTTTGGATGAGATGGCTTTTAGGGGGACTGTAACTCGTGCTGAATTCAGTTATACCATATGGTTGAAAAAGGTGATCGAGGGCTTTTTCTTAAATGTAAACACATTTTCCTTCGACAGTTTTTCAAATGAAATGTTTCCTCTTGGAAACAGTGAAACATTTTTTATTTTGATGTTTTCCAAAGGAAGCTTCCCCTTTTGAAAAGGCCTATTTTGCTAAAACTGTATTTAAAACTAAATGTCTCAAAAAGAGCATTAAATCCACTTAATTCTTCAAAAAGTAGAGCTTCAAGGGGAACGAAACATAAAAAGTTTGTGTCCCTGAAACATTCCATTTGTTTCATCCAGAATTAAATCACTTTCCTCTGACTTTTTTAGAGTTGTGTTACTCTGGGTGAAAAACCTCCTGTATTTTCCTACAGAGTAAAGGACATCAATAACGTTACAGAACATGAGTGGAAGTTAAACTCTGCACAGGTTGGGCAGAGACAGATGGCAGCAATAAGCCTTTCCACAGACTGCTGCAAAAATACACCCTTGCCACTCTTAGATCATTTTGTTTGAGGAAAGCGAAGTAAAATGGCTTGGACAGATGATAACGCTGTGTGCCATTGGCAGTAGGAGCACGCAGGAGGCGATTGGCAATGGAAAATGTTCCCGCAAAAGATGCTGTATCTGCCAGGGCTCTCTTCTCCTCACAAGCTAAGTGTTAACCAAGAGCCAGCGGTGAAGGCTCGACTTTTTGGGGTTTCACATAGTTGAAAAACTTATTGTAGTTGTGAAACCGACTGTGACTGCATGCATTCTTGATATACAGCACTTGGGGAAGGAGGGGAAGGCAAAAAGCTGCATGTTGGTTTTAGATTTACTAACTACACAGAAGCTTTCTCCCAGATTTAAGGCTTTGTCTCTTAATTGGCAATACAGAATACGAACAGAAAACTGGAGTTGCTAGTAAGTTACAGTATACTGCTTGCAAGCTTGCTGCACTAAGCATGTGCTAACTTACTACATTTCATACGAATTCCCACTCTGCAGAAAAATAAAGCAAGAAGGGGGCACAGTGGCTCCCTTGAGATCATTGAAGAAAGTGTAAGGGCAGTGCTGGGCTCCCACACTGACACTTTCTGGGTTTTAGCTTATATATCATTGCATGAGTACACTGCACTGCCCTGGTGTATCTCTTACCTCTGCTTACACTTTCAGCACAACTCAGTCTCTAAGCTGTGCTGCCACTAAAAGAACCAGGCGCCTGATCCACATTCAAGCTCCAGAAGGAGTTTGTGGTGCCACTGAACAAAACTTGTCGGTGTCCGTCTCTAAGCTAGACAAGCTCTTACACCTCTGAGAATGCTGTCCCCATCTCACAGAGCTCTCTCACAATGCCAGCTGAGGCACCTACACCGCCTCTGGTTGCGCCGTGTTATGGAGTACAAGTGTCCCAAGACCTTCAGGGACAAAGTGATCAACTCAGTAATTTTTACCAACATTATCTGGTGATTCAGAAAGGGCATTTATTGATGTTAAATGGAGATCAGAAGGTCATTTTCCTCCTTTATGGCTTTGACATAACTTTTGAAATGCCAGCTTTCTTAGCTTGTATAACACAGAGCGGTTTCTTCACATCCTGCTTACCCAACACCTAAAGACCACAACGTGACAATATCTATAAAACCAATATGCTTCTACCTGTTATGAAACAAAAAAGGTACTCAGTTCTATCCATCCTCCCTATACAGAGTAGGTCCCTATAGTTCGCCTTAGTAACTTTTTGTGCAGCTAAGAAACACAGTGGGTGACGAAGTCACAGAATCACAGAATTGCAAGGGTTGGAAGGGACCTCGGGAGATCATCTAGTCCAACCCCCCTGCTAAAGCAGGTTCTCCTACAGCATGTTACACAGGACTTCATCCAGGCGGGCTTTGA
Organism: Egretta garzetta; assembly: GCF_000687185.1. Lineage (NCBI taxonomy): Eukaryota > Metazoa > Chordata > Aves > Pelecaniformes > Ardeidae > Egretta > Egretta garzetta. The sequence continues at coordinate 1,024,563 of NW_009259236.1, forward strand.
ATATCTCCAGAGAAGGAGACTCCACAGCCCCCCTGGGCAGCCTGTTCCAGTGCTCCATCACCCTCAGAGTAAAGAAGTTTTTCATCATATTCAGCTGAAACCTCTTATGCTTCAGTTTGTACCCATTGCCCCTTGTCCTGTCGCTGGGCACCACTGCAGAGAGTCTGGCTCTGTCCTCGTGACTTCCACCCTGAAGATATTTGTATGTGTTGATGAGGTCCCCTCTCAGTCTTCTCTTCTTCAGACTGAACAAGCCCAGCTCTCTCAGCCTTTCCTCACAGGGGAGATGCTCCAGTACTCTCATCATCCTTGTTGCCCTCCTCTGGACTCTTTCTAGGAGTTCCTCATCTTTCTTGAACTGGGGAGCCCAGAAGCTTGTCATCCACCAGGACTCCCAGGTCCCTCTCTGCAGAGCTGCTTTCCAGCAGGTCAGCCCCCAGCCTGTGCTGGTGCATGGGGTTCGACCTCCCCAGGTGCAGCACTCGGCACTTGCCCTTATTGAATTTCGTCATGTTCCTCTCTGCCCAACTCTCCAGCCTGTCCAGGTCCCACTGAATGGCTGCGCAGCCTTCCAGCGTATCAGCCACTCCTCCCAGTTTTGTGTCATCAGCGAACTTGCTGAGGGTACACTCTGTCCCCTCGTCCTGGTCATTGATGAACAAGTTGAACAAGTCACAACAGCTTACTCAGCAAATCAGGCTGTATGGTATTATTTAGTAGAAATATAGGGGAATCAGCCCGTGTGTAGAATGCATTGCATTTCATTTTTATTCAGCAATGTGAAAACAATTCTAAACCAACATGAAAACATCTCTGTTAGGTGTCTGAAGGAGTATTGAAAAATGGCAGGAGAGCAGCAGTTTTAATAGCAACCTCATACAGTATTTCATAGGTTTATAATTGAGGAGACTGCATATATTTTGTGTGTGTGTGTGGAAGTGAATGCTTACCTTCTTCCCTATATACCTACTAGGCAAGTGGTGTAGTAGGGTTCTGGAAATCAGGGACTTTAATTTTTAGCATCACCATTGGCCTGGCAGGTTGATTTTGACCAAATCAATTTTCCTTCAGTGCACATTCCTCAAGTACTTTGATTAAATTTCAACCTGGTTAGGATTTAGATCACTGACAGAGTCGTTATGAACGCCTGATATAACTAGTTTAGCATAAAACCTGGAAGATGCTTATCTCCGTTTTCTGGGGCCAGTGGAGATCAGGTAGGGCCAGCGTTGTCATTTGACCCTGGATCAACTTGAGGTCCCAGTCTCAGGTGTACGCCGTAGCGCAGCTTTGAGCTGGAGCACAAACCAGCTCAAGGCAGTGGAGTGGACCTGAGCATGGCCAGGGAAGTCCTCGGGAACTGGTCAGCCTGGCTGTACCGGAATGGCTGGCTTGCTGTGCGTGTCACATTTTAGCGAGAACAGTAAGTGATAGACCAGGAAACTTGGGATGGCCCTAGAATTAATAGCCTGTGTTTAAAATGAAAAATTAAGCATGGCCAGTGTCCATTAGTGTAGGAATATAGATGGTTCAAAACTGTTTTTCTAAGCAAAGGAATTAAATCACAGCAAGTTGAACAGTTTGTGGTTACATGACAGGGTGGTTTTCTCCGGCAGAAACCAAAGCAGCCTTTTTTAATTGACGTCTTCTTTCCAGAGAAGAGTGTGCTCTCTCCTAACGCTTGGATCACAGACAAGCCTGAACCAGACCACCACCAAACTTTGGCTGGTGGCTGATGTAAAAGCAGACTCAAATCCAGATCTGTAAATCCAGGAATCGGTCCCACTCCTGTCATTTGTCAAACTCGAGCAATTAGGGAGTGCACAAGCTCCAAAGCTTGTAAAATCTCATGATTTTTCTCTAAAAGACTTAACAGGAACCTGGAATTTAAAAACTGCTCCAAGTATACAGACTAATGCAGGAGCAAAGTGAGATTTCAGGAAGGTATTTCTGATTGACCCCGATTTCTCAACCCTTATATTGACCTTCTTTGCAACTTCCTTTCTGTAACGGAGGAGAAAAAGAGGGAAAACTTGCCTTTTCTGATCTGAGAACCTCTTTGTAACATAAATGGGGATATAAATGGGGGGATGGGCACAGGTCCATCCTAGCTTGATTTCTGACATAAATAGTCTGTTCTGCAGATGCTCATCAACATGCCAAGTCTTCTGAAATACAATGTTTTCTTTACGCCCCAAGTTTCTTTTTAGCAGTGGAAATGTAAGGCACTGCATTAAATTGACAGTGGTATCTCGTGGTCACTGGATGGTACAGACAGCCTTTTCCAGCTCCCTTGGAATATGTGAAAAACAGCAAGCAGGCTGAGTGTAGCCACTATGCCTTGCAGATCTCCAGCTGTTTCATAAAATAGTCTATCACAAGGTTGTAAAAAGGAGACTTATGCCTCTGGTTCCTAAGTCACCGCTGGAGAGCAACTGTTCCTAGTCTTACTTTGTAACCTTCCACCAGCTTGAAAATGAAAAAAAAAACCAGCTTTTTTTTTCACATACCTATTCCTAGGCTATTGCTTGCTTTAGAACAACATTATATTACGTTAGATGTTTAATATTAGCACAGCATTAAATCACAGATACAGAGCTGGACCCACAGAAAACATTTTCCAGCCCGGGCAGTCAGGCCAGCAGCTTCGCTGAGCCTGCAGCTTGCTCGACGGCTCTCGGCAGTTCCCTGGCATGGAGGGAGCCAGGTGGGACTGGCAAGGAGCACCACGAATTCCAGCAGCAGATAGCAAAGGACAGGAGAAAGGCAGCACAGAAACAGTCCTTCAACAATCAGGTTGATTTCTTACGTGAGGTCGAACTTGAGTATTACCTGCCTTCAGCCTCACGCTTTAGAAATATTATTGCTGGTTATAAAATATATTTTTTTTCAAGACAAAAACAATGAAGAAAACACAGGTGATGATCAGAGGGGCTCTTCAGCTTCGATAACACAAGCCCCCCTCCCTAAAGAGACCACATGGGAGCAGAAGGTCCCATACATCTGTGGCCAGCACAAAGATGAGTTTGAGCTAGGCTTCTGAAGCCATGCCTGACAGAGGCAGTTCATGCTTCCAACGCTCTGTTTCTTCCTGGCAGAGCTGGAGAAATGCAGTATAAAGCACTCACTCACTTCAGCATTTCCACCTAGCTAAAAGCTTAGGGAGGAGGAACCCCCTCCATTATATTCAGGTTTTCTTTGCAAGCCAAAAGGACGTGAATAATTACTTCAATTAGGCTCTTTGGAAACCAATCGAGTCACTGCAGAAACCTTGGTAGGGAAGTATTGGTTCGACCCAACATGTGCACACTGGGAATACCAATTGCCAAACAGAAGTTTCAGCTCCATTTTAAGAGAAAGCTCAGAGGGAACATCAGAGGTGTTGACTGCCCCAGCAGCTTGAACGAACCTTCAGGCTGAATTGAACCTCCATGCAACAAAGTTCTTGCTAATGCATTTCATCCCCCACAGCCCAGGTACTGCATGTGCTTCCTCCATGCCTGTCACTTAGTGTCTTCCCCTTGATCCAAAACAATTTTGGAGCCCATTTTCCTGTAATTTCTTATTTTCAGGCTTGGGGCCCCTGTAATTGGCCATGATGATGTTTTTGCAAAGGAGGTGTGAACAGGTTGGTCTCCTGGGACACTCCTTGACTGGCTTTTTTTCCTCAAAACAAAAAAGGAACACTAAGATTGCCAAACACTCACCTAATTAGCACAAATATGTATGGCTTCTCAGGGTGTTTAGATCTAAAGAACAGTAAATAGGAATTAAGACCTGGCTTTTCAAAAGGATTTAATTCAGCCTGTAATGGTTTGCAGACATATCCAGCAAATCTCCGCATAATTAGGCCTGTTTCTGGCATACCAAAGCAAATTGTTTAGATCTTTTTCCCTTTAAAATCACATTATCTGGAATGCCCTCATTGATAGCAGAAGGATGCAGCTCAGGGGCATAAAATACTTTGTGCAAGAAGACAACACAGCTGTAATGGTCTTTTCCATTTATTTGCGTGAACTTCATTCTTTTCCTCAGGCAGACTGCCACAAGACAAGTGGGCAGCTTTCAGAGTAAG
>NW_009259236.1:1028785-1033069 GCF_000687185.1 Egretta garzetta
GAACCGGTAACCCGGAGTACGCGCCTTGGATGGATGCATGAAGAGCAGGTCAAATGGAAAAGCGCCGACAGATCACCCCTCTCTGCCTTCTCAAAGCTCTCTGATGTATCGTCACTTCCATCGCCACTGAAATGAGAACACACAGGGCTTTCCTGCTTATGGAAAATGAGTATATTCTCATCTATCACATACATGTGAAGCCAAGACAAAATTAGTAAGAACTTCACTTTAATACCATGCTGGGAAGGTTTTATTCGCTGAGTCTCATGCCTCAAGCCATGCTGCTGCCTTAGAGCAGAGCTCCCACACGTTCTGGTTTATTATCAAAGCTCCCATTTTACAGGCAATTCTTAATCCTCATGTTATTTTGTTACTCAGACAACTTTATCTAAATCTATCTGCAAATTTTTGCAAATACAGACTGTGCTGTCTGAGGATGAAGGAGCCTGGGACCAGCTGCATAAGGGAATACAAACATCATGGTTTTCATTCGAATAGAAGTTGCGAGCCAGGAGGCTCATCGGGCCATTGAAACCCCCCTGTGGCCACACTCATGGAGGCAAGAGCTGGCAATGTGAGGCTTACGAACCCCACCCCAGTCCAACTCTCATGGCAGGAGGTGTTCTAAGCTTATAAAAAGGGATCCATTTATTGCAAATTGAAGCAGACCCACATCAAGTTTAATGCTTTCAAAGAGCCCCACATGATGTTCCACCAAGCCACAGGGACCCATGGGTCATTAGGTGGAAACCATTGAACTAGATTTCCAAATATTTCCTTATGCTGCTCACAGATACATTCATCAATTCCCCACATACCCTGCTACAATATAAAGAAATGGACCTGTAATATCCTGTAGTTTACATGGTATACCCGCTATAATTCAGCACGGTAGAGAAGACGGTGACTGGTAGGACAACTCAAGGCTTCGGATACTTACTTCTTGCCACAAGCAATGGGAAAGAACCAGCTCCCCGGCCGAGTTCTGATGTCAGTCCCATCAATGTCAACCTGAAACAGCTGCTCTGAAATTAATGGATTTGCACCTGCATGGTTGAGAGCAGAATCTAATTCTCAATCTATAATTTAGAGAGGGATCGCCTTGGTACCTTGCTATTTTCCACCTTTTGCATGGCTCTAAAGTGCACTCTGAATCTTTAATGTGCATCATTGATTTGTGGAAAAGGCATCATCGTTAAACTAATCTGCTTTAGAGAATTCTGTTCACCTGAAAGTTTCTATTCTTTCTATTCCATGGAAAGAATAGAAAAGAAAGTAAAAAGCATGGAAAGAATAGAAAAGAAAGCAAAAAGTAAAGGACAGAGTCTCTGGAAAATCAGGGACTTTAGCCATCACTTAATTATACTGTTGGACTAAAACATCAGCTTTCCATTTCAGGCTTGCTCAACATTAAAGTTGTAGAACAGTGGTAAGAATTTGGATCTATATTGCAGATAGTGTTTTGTAAAAATGTTAAAAACCAGTAAGACATTGGTTTGTGTATAAACTATTAAAAACTGCATAGGAGAATCTCAACACTAAGTAAATGACAGTGATCTTGGCGCCCAAATACTCTGAGAATTATTGCTCGGTTTACATGAAAGTAAACTTCATTATCATTAATTTTCAAATGTGAGACACAGAGGTTAATCAAACAATGCAGCTTTTAATTTTCCCCTTTTAAATCTCTGTACAGTGCTTGTGATTTGATATTTCATCTCTAACAGTCTGCCAGATGGGAATGCTGATGCATAATGGGAAGCCGAATCTCATTTTCAAACTTCGGAATAACCAGACGCGTACACAGCAAAAAAAGATGTAAAAGGAGAAATAGATCCCTTTGGTTCTGCTGAAGGTTTCCCATTGAAAACTCGATAGAGATGTAGCCAGATTAAAAATAGCATGTAATAACTAGTCCAGACTTTTTAGTGGAAAGAAGGGAGAGAGGCCATGTGAGTATTTGCACTTCTAAAGCCTTAGGCTGAACTGTGATAGCCTAGTAACATGCAATTTAACCAACCTCAGGTGAAGTCTGATGGAGAGAGAGGATGCTCTCCCTCCTCCTATCCAACTCTACTTGTTGCTAGCTCATACATTTTGCTGTTGTTTTTAGAGATGCATCTTAGTCATAAAATCTGATTTTGAGTAATCACCATCTAGAATGCCACAAAGGGATTTGTTTGCCTCACGGGGATTCATACATTTCCCTTAGGAAGACTGATATGGCAAAAACATGGAGTCAGGTTATTTCTAAATACTAGGTTATCCTTAAATCTTTTATTTACTGCATGTTGTTCAATGATGGCAACAGAGGGATTACTTCTTTAGATGAAGTCTGCCGTCTGCATAAACACACAGATGAAGAACCGAGGAGCCCTGGAGTGGGCATACGCTGGATGCTCTTCCAGGAAAACAGAAGCTAACTCTGGAAAGTTACAGATGGCTTTAAGATTGAAAACCCATGGAATGAGTCTGTCCCACTTCCAAAATGAATGTCAGTATTAGCTCTTACAACTGCTGATATTCTCAAATGCCTCTCTAACATCCCACCTCCATGGACCATCTGCTTGCTCTTGTTGGAGCCTCGGTGGGTGCTGCACCACCACTGCCAGCAGCGGGGTACAACCTCACAGCTGGCTGCCGGAGTGTATCAGCTCCCGGCAATGAAGAGCGAGGGGAAGAAAGTATTTTTATTAACAGAAAATAATAAACACAGGGAAGGAGTCCTGCTTAAACAGGCTTCTGGATGCAGCTCTGTAAATGAGCAGATCAGAAGAGCAAACAACCCTTGACACTGATAATGAGTCACTCCCACTGTGTAAAGGACGGTGATTTTGTGGAGCTGCTATTTCACAGCTACTCTACAGGAGATAAAACCTGCATTGGGCTATACTTCTTTTGTTCCACGATTCAGGAAAAAAGAAGGTGCTAGAATAAAAGCAGGGGCTAGAAAGGAGATGAGGATTCCATTCTGAATTCTGTTAAATTATTTCTTCTTGTGAGCCAGTTATTTTCTCTTTCCATATCTCAGTACCTGAGGCACGTCCTTCTGAGACAGCTATACCCATGATACAGCTGAAGTTTGATACATTAATGCTTGAAGAGATATTTAAATAGATATGAAAGATAGACCTGCATTTAAACTAAGTTATATAGACATCACTACTGCGCTGGTTACTATTTTTTGTATACAGACTTCTAATAATGCCATTGTGCTTAGTGGGACTGTTCTGGATTCTCACTGCCATAAATAAGATTGAGATTCCACCTTGATTAAGAAATGACTGTAATTGTGAAAGGGTTGGGCAGTCTGATTCTGGTTCACTTAGTATAGCGGTATAGATAAATCTATACATATAGATTAGTATCACTAGCAGGAAACCTTTCAAAGGCATGATGCTGGGAGATTCAAATTTCCCTTTGTAGCCATGTGGAAGGGTATGATGTCATTCTTTTGGGAGTTTATTAGGAACATATGTCAACAACAGGACACCTACATAAAATGTCTATAGAAATGTTGCTGCTCTTCATGTGACCTGTAGAACTTAAGGTCAAGCCTGAAAGCAGAATTTAATAAAGCCAACTTTCTGCAGCTCAGTTTCTACTTCACAGAATCACAGAATCACAGAATCGTAAGGGTTGGAAGGGACCTCAGGAGATCATCTAGTCCAACCCCCCTGCTAAAGCAGGCTCACCTAGAGCATGCTACACAGGACTTCATCCAGGCGGGCTTTGAATATCTCCAGAGTAGGAGACTCCACAACCTCCCTGGGCAGCCTGTTCCAGTGCTCTGCCACCCTCAGAGTGAAGAAGTTCTTCCTCATATTCAACTGAAACCTCTCGTGTTCCAGTTTGCATCCATTGCCCCTAGTCCTGTCGCTGGACACCACTGCAAACAGACTGCTTCCGTCCTCTTGACTTCCGCCCTTAAGATATTTGTATGTGTTGATGAGATCCCCTCTCAGTCTTCTCTTCTTCAGGCTGAACAAGCCCAACTCTCTCAGCCTTTCCTCACAGGGGAGGTGCTCCAGTCCCTTTATCATCCTAGTAGCTCTCCTCTGGACTCTTTCTAGGAGTTCCTCGTCTTTCTTGAACTGGGGAGCCCAGAACTGGACACAGTACTCCAGATGGGGTCTCACCAGGGCAGAGTAGAGGGGGAGGAGAACCTCCCTCGACCTGCTGGCCACACTCCTCTTAATACACCCCAGGATACCATTGGCCTTCTTGGCAACAAGGGCACATTGCTGGCTCATGGTCAGCTTATTGCCCACCAGGACTCCCAGG
>NW_009259236.1:1033330-1070593 GCF_000687185.1 Egretta garzetta
CGCTAGCTACCGGCCTCCAACTGGACTCTGCCCCGCCGATCAGAACTCTCTGGGCCCTGTCATTCAGCCAGTTCCGAATCCACCTCACTGTCCACTCATCCAACCCATACTTCGTGAGCTTCCTTATCTTTAGAAAGCTACCTTAGCTTCGTCCCCATTCTCCCCTCCCCACCCCAAGAAAAGTTTTATTGTTTAGATTTTTTTGTTTGTTTCAGCTTCTCTTGCTGATATGGAAAGAAATTTGAGAAGACATCATGGCAAGTTCAAGAAAAGAGGGTAAATATTGCTCTCTGGGCTGGAGAACCATGGCTTCTTTAGAATTGCTAACATCAAGCCAGACAACCCAGAAGCCAGAAAAAGGGCAGCAATTTTAAAATTTCTAAGCAGCTCTGACTCTCCCTGGTAATCACCATTGCACTCAATCAACTGAGGATGGAGAACAGAGTGACAATTCAAGCTACCTTTTCCCATGGCATTTCAGGCCCTCTCAAGATGGTAATGACCTGCAAGTAAAGTAAGGATGTAATATTTCAAATGTTACAGCAAGCAGCAAATAGGGCTTTTTAAAGTGCTGATACCAACACCATGAGGCCCAGGTAAGAAAGGAAAGGGAACAAATTGACTGTATAAAAATTTCCTTCATAATTCAAAACAATGCACTTACTAACTTCGATGTGAAGTGACTCCTAAAATGTGCACTGATAAAACTTACACCTTTGAAATACACTGTGCTATTCGGTGTTTGAACTAAGATCTACCTGGAGAAAAATGAATTTCACAAGTGCTAGAACTACAGAACTGAGCAATGAAGATTAAGTAGATGTCCCTGCATTGGTCAGGATCATATGCTCCTGTACCTTTTTAATGCTTTGTTTGGCCTCATTTGAGCAAAGTGAATTTCCACATTACATTAATTTCCATACCCCTCAGAAACAAAATAATTTACATTTAAAAGCATGTTCCAATGACAGAAAGAAAGAAAGAAACCCGTGAGTTTGATGGAAAATGGCTCTTGTGTCTAGAATATTTAAGTAAAATGGCTATATTAGAGATATTAGTAAGGTGGTGCTTTCCTGTGCTCAACTATTGCAATGGAAAGTACATTTTAAGGCAGAAAAGGAGGAGGAGGTAGAAAAAAAGGCACAGAGAGAAATAAAAAGCCAAATAGTCATAAAAAAAATCTATAAAGGAGCTGGCAAAGATACATGCCAAGTTTCAGCTAAGGACATTGAATTTCAGCTGACAGGTTCATCTAATTTACTGCTTTGTTTTGGACATCAGGTTAAAACACTTTAAAGAAAAGCTGGACCAACACAGCTATGTCCTGAGTTTTCCAAGCATGGTGAGCTCAGCTTGGAGAAGGAACTGAGTATTTGACCTTACGGTGCAGAACTCGGGTTCTCAGTTTTCTTTCTTTCTTATTATATTTTAAAAGGGTTATTAAATCATGTGTCTTATCATGAGAAAATGTTTTCAGGGTGAGGATTTAAAAGCTCAAGAAAGACTTCAGACGACACTGAAATAAGGACTTGTGCTTAGGGGTGAAATTCAGACTGCTTACTCAGTGAGTGTTGTCTTGGAGAGCAGGCAGATTGCTTGCACTCCATCAGTGCCCAACCCCAGAAGAACCTAACCACCACTTCCATTTTCCACTGCTGAAATCTCTACATTAAGCTTAGGCACCCACATGTGTTTGGGAGGGCCATGGTACTGAGGTGGTAGTGCTTCCCTTCCCCCTGGGACAGCAGCAGCAGCCCAACAGCCCACCCCTGCTCGAGCAATCCCGCTCCATCGCAGGACTCGTGCGGGGGAGCCCTGGCTGAGTCCTCGCTCAGTGAGATGGCTTTCATCTGAGTGAAGCCCATTCATGCTCCGAATCTCAAGTGGACAAATGGAGAATGACCGGGCCTGACTGGTGCTCACAGACAAGAGTAGAAAGGGATTTTAGAAAGACTTCCCATGCAAAGTGTTTGTAAGCACCTAATCTTCCTGTACAGTCTGTGAGGAGAGAAGAGTGTCCTTTCCTACACTTGTATAGAGAAGTCTTGGCATTTTGTTTAGATATGCTCAATCATTTACGGGTGTAGGTATCAGCAGTTGTGGGATGAGGCAGCTATAGTTTAGGGATTATTGGTCCCTAAAGTGGGGCACACAACAGAACAACTCATGCAACTGAGTTGTCTTAGAGGTCAATCTTAAGCACATGCCTGGCATCTAACCTAACACCATTAACTTAATTATTCCTTTGTCAGATGATACTCCAATACAGTACTCTTCTGTAGTATTAAAAAGCCTACAATAGGGGTATTATCTCCAGATTCCAGCTAAGGCAGCTACTTTCACTTTACCTGTATTTCCCATGTGATAGTACAGCAGAGAGCAATACATTTTGAGTTGTTATGTATGTCATATTCCTGTATGATGTGCCATAGTATTGTGTTTCCATATGATAAAAGTGGTATATTAATATGCTGGTCTGTATTTGTATAACCCTTAAGTGACTTCTTAGATGTTATGTAAATTTAAGCACACATAAAAACGTCAGACTCACTTCCACAAAGCCTTGCCTCAGTCAGCTCTGTTGAAAGTTTAGCTTGAAAGTTTAACTCACAATTGCAATTATTAGTGTTGTACCTCGCTTTCCAGACCCTAACAGTGGGAGAGACACTTGACATACGGACAAAAATTTCCTGTCCCGCTTTGTATTAGACTGGAAAAGATTCCCCCACTGTGTACCGTGTCTCAAATGAACATCAGAAGCCCAGGTTGTTACCTCCCTGCTGCTCATTCCCTGTCACAAGATTTTCAGCTTCAAATGGCATGCCTGAGCCATAATGAGCTGCAGAACCTTGCAGCTCCCAATGACTCTTTGCAACTGATGTGCATCTGGCACTAGTTTGTCATTGCGTCCTAGGTCCAACTTCAAGAGCAGACCACAAAGGCAAAGGCAGTTGCTCATCCAATCACATTCTCCATGGGCACGTGTCCTTGTTTTTAAATGACAAACAAAACATCAGATGAAACATTCTAGAATGCTGCAGCGTGACTGAAGCATTCAACCCCAAGGATGTCTAGTAACCAAATAGCAAGTGATGCTGCAGATGATGACTTAGATGAGCTGGCAGAACAGCCTAAGGCCCGTACGCTCCGTTGCCTAGCCTTACCTGGAGAAAAATGAATTTCACAAGTGCTAGAACTACAGAACTGAGCAATGAAGATTAAGTAGATGTCCCTGCATTGGTCAGGATCATATGCTCCTGTACCTTTTTAATGCTTTGTTTGGCCTCATTTGAGCAAAGTGAATTTCCACATTACATTAATTTCCATACCCCTCAGAAACAAAATAATTTACATTTAAAAGCATGTTCCAATGACAGAAAGAAAGAAAGAAACCCGTGAGTTTGATGGAAAATGGCTCTTGTGTCTAGAATATTTAAGTAAAATGGCTATATTAGAGATATTAGTAAGGTGGTGCTTTCCTGTGCTCAACTATTGCAATGGAAAGTACATTTTAAGGCAGAAAAGGAGGAGGAGGTAGAAAAAAAGGCACAGAGAGAAATAAAAAGCCAAATAGTCATAAAAAAAATCTATAAAGGAGCTGGCAAAGATACATGCCAAGTTTCAGCTAAGGACATTGAATTTCAGCTGACAGGTTCATCTAATTTACTGCTTTGTTTTGGACATCAGGTTAAAACACTTTAAAGAAAAGCTGGACCAACACAGCTATGTCCTGAGTTTTCCAAGCATGGTGAGCTCAGCTTGGAGAAGGAACTGAGTATTTGACCTTACGGTGCAGAACTCGGGTTCTCAGTTTTCTTTCTTTCTTATTATATTTTAAAAGGGTTATTAAATCATGTGTCTTATCATGAGAAAATGTTTTCAGGGTGAGGATTTAAAAGCTCAAGAAAGACTTCAGACGACACTGAAATAAGGACTTGTGCTTAGGGGTGAAATTAAGACTGCTTACTCAGTGAGTGTTGTCTTGGAGAGCAGGCAGATTGCTTGCACTCCATCAGTGCCCAACCCCAGAAGAACCTAACCACCACTTCCATTTTCCACTGCTGAAATCTCTACATTAAGCTTAGGCACCCACATGTGTTTGGGAGGGCCATGGTACTGAGGTGGTAGTGCTTCCCTTCCCCCTGGGACAGCAGCAGCAGCCCAACAGCCCACCCCTGCTCGAGCAATCCCGCTCCATCACAGGACTCGTGCGGGGGAGCCCTGGCTGAGTCCTCGCTCAGTGAGATGGCTTTCATCTGAGTGAAGCCCATTCATGCTCCGAATCTCAAGTGGACAAATGGAGAATGACCGGGCCTGACTGGTGCTCACAGACAAGAGTAGAAAGGGATTTTAGAAAGACTTCCCATGCAAAGTGTTTGTAAGCACCTAATCTTCCTGTACAGTCTGTGAGGAGAGAAGAGTGTCCTTTCCTACACTTGTATAGAGAAGTCTTGGCATTTTGTTTAGATATGCTCAATCATTTACGGGAGAAGAGTGTCCCACGTTGGCCTTTCCTACACTTGTATAGAGAAGTCCTGGCATTTTGTTTAGATATGCTCAATCATTTACGGGTGTAGGTATCAGCAGTTGTGGGATGAGGCAGCTATAGTTTAGGGATTATTGGTCCCTAAAGTGGGGCACACAACAGAACAACTCATGCAACTGAGTTGTCTTAGAGGTCAATCTTAAGCACATGCCTGGCATCTAACCTAACACCATTAACTTAATTATTCCTTTGTCAGATGATACTCCAATACAGTACTCTTCTGTAGTATTAAAAAGCCTACAATAGGGGTATTATCTCCAGATTCCAGCTAAGGCAGCTACTTTCACTTTACCTGTATTTCCCATGTGATAGTACAGCAGAGAGCAATACATTTTGAGTTGTTATGTATGTCATATTCCTGTATGATGTGCCATAGTATTGTGTTTCCATATGATAAAAGTGGTATATTAATATGCTGGTCTGTATTTGTATAACCCTTAAGTGACTTCTTAGATGTTATGTAAATTTAAGCACACATAAAAACGTCAGACTCACTTCCACAAAGCCTTGCCTCAGTCAGCTCTGTTGAAAGTTTAGCTTGAAAGTTTAACTCACAATTGCAATTATTAGTGTTGTACCTCGCTTTCCAGACCCTAACAGTGGGAGAGACACTTGACATACGGACAAAAATTTCCTGTCCCGCTTTGTATTAGACTGGAAAAGATTCCCCCACTGTGTACCGTGTCTCAAATGAACATCAGAAGCCCAGGTTGTTACCTCCCTGCTGCTCATTCCCTGTCACAAGATTTTCAGCTTCAAATGGCATGCCTGAGCCATAATGAGCTGCAGAACCTTGCAGCTCCCAATGACTCTTTGCAACTGATGTGCATCTGGCACTAGTTTGTCATTGCGTCCTAGGTCCAACTTCAAGAGCAGACCACAAAGGCAAAGGCAGTTGCTCATCCAATCACATTCTCCATGGGCACGTGTCCTTGTTTTTAAATGACAAACAAAACATCAGATGAAACATTCTAGAATGCTGCAGCGTGACTGAAGCATTCAACCCCAAGGATGTCTAGTAACCAAATAGCAAGTGATGCTGCAGATGATGACTTAGATGAGCTGGCAGAACAGCCTAAGGCCCGTACGCTCTGTTGCCTAGCCACATTTTTAAATCATTCTAATTACTAAAATAGTCTAGAAAGTCTGCTCTGTCTTTCACCTTCCCAATGTAAATAAAGTTATGAACATATTGGCTGCATTTAATTTGCGTATCTTTGCTTTCTGCACATTCTTTCTGGTTTGGGATAGAGAGGTACAATCCTCTCATCCACAGAACAGGCCCAGTCCCGGCAGCAGCTATTCAAGATTAACCACATCTGGGGATGAAATGTACTGCATAAAAATGGCTGTTATCGTCTCTTCAGCAATGTGCTTCAGCTCAGTTCTGGAAGGACCTGCGTAAAGGCACTTCTATTTCCCACTTTTCTCAGTATTTCGCCTTTCTGCAAAATCAGCCTAATGCCAGTTAGCTATGATGATACGTTCTTGGAGGGTGGCTTGCATGACCACCAAGAGTAGACTGACACCACCGATAATAGGTATTAAAGAAGTATGAGGTGGGCAATGCTTGTTCATTTCCTACTTGGAAGTCTTCTGGCCAACAAAAGTTCTGGTTTCTCACATGAATAAGCAAAGTTTTGGTAGATACAACCTGACTGAAAATGTTATCTATATGAATGAAACCTGCAACATTATGGGTCCCTTCCAACTCAAGATATTCTATGGTTCTAATATTCTATGAGTGTTTCTGTTCTCCTTAACACCACATAAGCTATCAGAAATCCTGGGTTTATTGTTCATGGATATCTGCTGCATGCTCTTCTGCAAACTTTGCTTGTGGTCTTCTTCTCAGGATTTTAAATTGACTTTACAGGGAGCTAAAGTCTAAGGATTTGCAAATGTGGTGATTTAATCAACTCCAGAACCACATGCCCAGGTATATATTTTCCTACATTTTCAAAATAAGTCTTTCATAGCTGGATGATTCATTCGCTTTCTTGTCCGATGTATAATTTTAGCAGTGTTACTTGTTGAAGAAGGAAAGCAGCAAAGGTCAAGCTTTAGCTGGAAAGCAATATGCAGTTTTGAGGTACTTGTCATTGTCAGGGGAAGTAACGTCAGAAGAGACAGGGAAGTGAAAGTCATTTTTGGATTCCAAGGCTGTGGAAGTGTTTGTTAAGTATTTGCACTGTGCAAGGTTCTTAAAAGAGGCATCCTTCTTCTTAGTGAGTTTGTCTAGAATTTGCAATATCATTCAGGTGACTTTGCTTCTGTTATTGCTGCCACCTTGAAGCTGTGGTCTTCTATTCCACAGCAATTGCAAGGTAATCTAAGTTACTGTGCCTTCACAGTGTGGGCTCACTCAGCTAACCCTGCTGCTGACAGGCTGCAGATGCCCAGCTGATCTTCTTAAGTTGCTGTAATTTGACTTAAGACATAAGAATATTTAATTTTTTTCAAAACACCTTGATGCTCTCATGTGCCAAGGGCTGCCAGGTAAAGCTTGATCCCTGTGACACTGGGTCAGCAATGTTCTCAATGCATGGAAGCTCCCATGGTCACCTCTACCACTTCAGTGAGGTTTAGGTGTGACGCCAAGACCCCCATTTGGGGTGGTGATTTCCAGCAGTTTGGTGCTCACTGGAAGACATTTCATTACTGTCGGTGCCCTTCAGTTTGAGCCTGAGCTCTCCAAGGATCCCGCAGAAACTGCTGACCTATGCATGTGAAAAACTGCAGCCATATCCATTCTGGAAAATGTTGTCCTGGCTGTCTGAGCAGATTTAAGAAAATCACTGATAATAAATCTTCCAGTATTTCCTTTGTATATAAATCAGTATCTCCATTTCCCACTTTTCCTGATACATTTTATTCTGTGATTTATATCCCACACAGGAGCAAAGCTTTTTAGATATAGGAGACCTCATGATGCACAGCTGTTACAAATGGCTTGTAGGTAAATGAAACATTGAAAATGTGTTCTACACTTAAAAAAGAGATGACTGATCTTTGTTGCCTCAGTTTATATATACCAGAAGAAAAGCAGCCTGCTGTTCAGAAAGCATTGAACAGCCATCCTTTGAAAATGAGATCCATTTGAGGGAACATTAAGTCGGGAGTCCCAGAATTAAGCGCTTAAGTGCTTAAGCCACTTAAAAATATTTAGAACAGAGAACTCACTTGACAGTCTGGGAACACTAACGTGCTCCCCAGATTTGCACAGATGGAAGGGTTTATGGTAGGCCAGGACTGCATTGCCAGATTCCTGCTTGAAATAAAATTTAATTTTGAATTTAAAGCTGCTTAGGTTATTTGATTTTTTTTATTGTGTTTATTGAAGGATGTGCTCTGTGAAAGTGTTCATAGATTTTAAAATCAAAGGAAAAGAAGGATTCCAGGAGATTAAAGATGCGAGTGCGTTAACCCCTCGGATTTGGGATGACAAAGCATTGTACAATGGACAATATCTTGTTTACAGGATGGAGAATGTGTACTACTGAACTGGCATGCATAAAAAACCTGACAATAGATATTAACCACCTGGCCATACCACTGAAAGAATCTGTTTTAAGAAGTTGTGTAAATAAGCTTTGATAGCTTGCATAATAACATGTTCTTATCATCTCTGAAGCTGATGAGTTCAAACAGCAGGACACGAGAGATTAGCAACATGAGCCTTTCTTTGGAAGTGAGATTCAAATTCATCTGTACTTTGAACAGACTGGAACATTTTTTGCCACCATGAGAACTCTCATAGACATATTATAGATTTTTTTTTAAGTTTTACATATTTATTTTGTATCGTGCATGGTACCTACAGGCTTAGTTCAGGGCTGTTAACTCCTTTTTCACACTGCAGAAAGTTTTCATTAAGAACGCAGAAAATGCTATGCAACCTTTCAAATATCAGGCTAAAAAAAAAACAAATCTAGGAAATGCTTTTCAGGACAGGGCTATTTAAATATAATCACATATCTGTCATCATACAGGCCTGCTTATAACAGGTTGTCAGTTCTCCTGGAGAGGGGGTGATCTGCAGTCAAAGCTTTTAAATAAGTAAGAGTGTAGGATTTTTTAAAAGTCTATAATGGACACCTAAGAAAAAAATCTGTAATTTTCATCATTTATTTCTATTAAAGCAGCACTCAGCAACCCCAGGTTAGGGCTAGAGCCCCGCCGTGCTAGGCACATGAAAAAATTAGTGTGTTCTTGTGCAGCTATGTATTTATTTATGAGCAGACCTCTACTACAGTGAATAAGCTTTTTGCCATCAGCAACAATGTGCCTGGACAGTAAAGCACGTACATAGTTCTGAAAAGCTGGGGGCCAACAAGCAGACTCCACAAAGATCATAGTCTTCCAAAACAAATGTTTTGTAGAATTTGTCTTCTAAGGTATTTGGTCACAGAGACTACGTCTATACGAGCAAATTAAAGCTGTGTAGGACCTTTCTTTGGCCCTGAGAGGACCTGGCATGGAAAAGCACAGATGCTACTGGACTCTCTGCTTGTAAGCCCTGCCAACAACTCAACCCTACCTTGGACGTTTTGAGAGTGATGGTACTGGTAGGCACCAGGCGGGCCAAGGACTACTCTAACACTCTACTACTACTCTACTCTACTCTTACTATGCTGATCTGAAACGTCTCACTTTTATTTTATTGCACGCCTCTGTGTGTAATGTCCAGCTCTTGCTTCTTAGTTTATTCTCAGGTTGTTGGTTCTTCTGGGCCGGCAGCTCCCACTACGCACAGTCCTTCGCCTGCCACGGCTGGGCTGGGGATATGGGCTCGGGGGCAGCACCCCCACCCAGACACGCAATTCTGTCTCTGGGGAAACACTGACACTTAAAAATGAGTTTTCTTTTGCAGCTGGAAAAATGATGTGAAAACGATCGTACTCTGATTTCATAACTCACAACTGAGAACACCCCCCCCAAAAAAAAACCAAAAGATATTTTCAGCTGAAGTTAAACAGCTCGATATTCGGGGACAGAGGAAAGATGACATATTCTAGAAAGCTGGCTCAAACACCTTGTTTACATTCTTCTAACTGAAAGAAACTGAAATGCCATTGAAATTGTCGCGTTTGCACAGAAATTTGTAATTTGATGACACAAGTAGAAAAGCTTGCCAAAAACATTAGTAAGCCAGTACCAACAAGAACAGTGCTTAATTGTGGTCTAGGGGATTACAAGACTGATACACAACCACAGAGAACTGAGTACTCCCAACTCCCACTGCCATAATGGACGAGACCAGACTTGGGCTCTGTTGTCTTTTATGGCAGTTTTTGTTATGCAGCCTTCCATTCTTGTCTAAAATATTAATTGCATTAGCTATAGGGTTTTTTAATCTTATAAAATATATATGTGTGACTCTCTTAGGACTGTAAAATAAATAAACCAAAGTTAGGGAATCTGGGAAAAAAAATTAAGTTCCTAAGATAATATCTTAAAGTTTTTGCTGAATTTTATGGGTCTTAGATGCTTATTTCCCAGTGTTAATATCATGTACTAGGTGTTTTATACTTCAAGTCCCTCCATTTTACAGAAAAGGGAAAACAGCACGTGGTTCCTTCCAATATTTTCCTTAGATACTGTATTATCTTAAAAGGAAAATAAACTTGGGGAAGGTGTCAAAGAGTTAAAAAGGCAGCTTTTAGTGAGGAGCTAAGTTCAGGATCCCACACATGCTGGAATGTTAGTTCTAACAAAACATGAGAAAATAAGGTTAGAATATCAGCCAGGAATTCTTCAGGATTAAAGGTAAAAATAAACCAGGCCAGAAGATTTCCGTATGATTGCAGAAGTTCCCCAAGGAAAGGCTTCCTGACCAACTGTCTGCCTGGGTGTGACCCAGAGGTCTCAGGCAGCTCTACCTCAGGGCAAAGCTTCCTACCTTGTCTGGCTGACCAGGAGATGCCAATCCTGGCAGACTGCTGGCCTCAGTTACAAAGGCCTTTCATCACTTCTTGCCTGGGCTGTAGCTATGCAATGCTGAAAATGAAACCATCGCTGTTTCATGAATTACAGCAAAGTCACGGCCCAGCAGTATGAGCCAAATGCAAATGAGAGATCATTACATGTTTCCCTCATCTACTGAGGCTTCCCAGGGAAGAGTGCCATCTAACCGGCATTAACAGGACTTAGACCACTGCCTTTCCTCAGAAGAAATTACAGTCCAAACAGCCAAAATCCTCCCCCTGACAGAGGGAGCTGGCAGCTTCTTTGAAGGATCCACTCCATTCCATGCCACTCTGCAGGAGCAGCGGTAACGTGTCCCCCAGAGGATATGGGAATGATGGGAAGCAGCTTCTTATGCTGAGTGTGGAGAAGTATGGAGAGAACAGCTTATACAGAAGAGTAGACCTGCGGATGAGGAGATTGAATCCTTCTGTTCAAAATATGAAGTAAAACCTGTGAAATTGTTCACGATCTTCTAGACGCTCAGTGCCAAACACAAAAGAGTCAGGCAGGTGTTAAGAAAGAACTTGATCAGTCACTCAGATCTCCATTCTAAGGGTAACCACCAGCAGTTCAGGAGACATCCCTGTGGCTTGTCCAAAGCCATGGAGTGGACTTCTACGGGAATTAAACATAGCCACAAACCGCACCTCCTACAGACACTCCAAACGCACCTTTTGCAACAGCCCACAATGGGAAGGCCCATCCCTTCACTCACATGGGTGTATTTTGGCGGAAGACAGAGGTGCCACAGTGCAGGATCAAACCCCATGTCCGATGCTCTTGTTTTTTTATCCCTTCCAACCAATCGTCTCTTTATCCGCTAGAACAAACTAAACCAGCCAATAAATATTGCGAAGACAGATGCGTCTCTAGCCAACTTCAGCATTTTTTCAGCATGTGATCAAGCATCCCTATAAAAAGCATGATAAAATCTCTGGACCCTTTAGGACTTGAACCCAGAGAGATGTCCAGCTCATTTGAACTCCATGCACCCTTCCAGAATTCCTGGACTAAGGACATAATCCCCGGAGTTCAGGAAGGTTTTTAAAATTTATTTGCTTGTACATTGCTGAAGCTTCAGCAGGACAAGGAATGGGAGATTCGTCTACAAATAGAGAGGCAAGGGCAAGACATTGGAATGATGGAAGCAGAACTTCAAATTTTGTAGAAGTCATTTATTTTATTTTTCTGGCTTCTGAATCTATTTTTAAAGCTGTTTTGCTAAGATTAAGCACTGCTAGGGAAATAAACCTGTCATACCAACTGTTATTATCATTAGACACATGATATCTTAGACACATATTACCACAGTGTCTAAGAGTTCTTCTCAGGAAAAACCCCGTGGCATTAGGTGTTCTGTAAGCACACAGGGAGAAGAAAGTCCTGTATCCACCAAGAGCTTACAACCAACATACAGCACCAGGCAACAACGATACCGTGCAGCCAACAGACGGAGCCTGACAGCGAGCAATGAGAGCTCCTGTTGGTTCAAGAGTGAGTGATCTTAGCCCGGGAGAGCCCACATGTTGACAATATTTCAGCGTTGTAAGAAAGGCTTTGCCGGCGTTGATGAGGAAATCCTTTTGAAAATTAAGGGAAGCCTCGGAGCTACTTTTTGCAAAGTTTGCAAGATTAATAGCAGATAACGATGCAGAAAGATGAAAAAATCAGAGGCAGGAGTCGGTACCTTGGAAATGAATAAAACCTCACAGATAGGGTATGACTGTGCTGTGGATGGCACATGCGGAGGTGCAGCATATGCTTGATGCTAGCGAGTTGGGAGGGCTGGCAGTTCGATTCCAGAAGGTAATGTTTCAGTCACCACCCTCTGGGCTACAAACCAAACACTTGACAAAGTCGCATTTTGGATAGGTAAGAGCAGGACAAGATTCTGTTAACTAACACGACGTGTTGTAGCAGTTAAGACATGAGGTAGAAAACCTTGAACAAATGTTCAGACTAGAGAGAGAGAAGACAAAAGATGGGGAAAAAAATCTGCAAAAATTCAGATTGTCCAAATTGTCAGACTGTCCAAATGCAAGGACCTAGTGAGATGCTGAAATCTGAATGAATGCTGAAGTTGTAAGGCTTGTCTGTAATCAGCAGGATTGCCTGATGAAGGAATGAAGTAACATGAAGGAATAGTGAAGAGATGATTAGGAGTTGTCAGCTGTATTAAATTTTATTTTATATTATTTTATATTAAAAGTCAAAGGAAAATAAAGGATGAGACTTAGATTTGATAGAAAGAGAGCATTTTGGAGGGGAGAGGTAGGGCTCTGACCCCTCAGCACAGGTCATTGCTGAACTTTGTACCATCTGGAGACGAACTGTACAAAGGGAAGAGGGAAACAAGAGTGGCAGTCCAGGGGAATTCCCGCCAAAAGCTGTAGATGGGGAAGATGAGGACTGTTCAGCCAAGGACACAATGAAGGAGCCATTCCCAAAGTATGCAGAGAGATGGAATAAAGGGAAGTACAGAAGCAAACAAAGTGAAAATTTCAAACCTAAAAGCCTGGTTGTATATGCTGAAGGCAACTGGCAGGCCAAGATTGAAGAAACTTGGCTAGGAATAAATCATTAGAAACCTTGCTGAGAGCAATTCCAGTGGCCAGCATGGGGACAGCCAAATTAGTGGGATGCAATACAGAAGTGAAATAGAGGAAGCAGGGGCTCTTGCTAATAACTCATTTCATGAGTGTAGAAAGAAAAGGGAAAAGGATGTACAGGTTAGGAACATTTTTTTCTAATATGAGAGAAACTAAACTACTTCTCTTTCATGAGTGAAAAGAGCTACAAGCGCATGGTCAATAGGCTGCAAGCTTTGGGAGAACTAATTAGAGAGATGAAGGTAGAGTGAAAAGGACCAAGCGATAGCAATTAAGAAGAAACTCAGCAGAGATTAACGAGAGGAGTGCAGCAATGTAGGGATAAATCCATCTATTGGCTGCCTGGGAGAAATGTATAAACTCCACTGTCCAGTTAGAAGCAGGAAAATTTATTCCCCCTAAGGGTTCAGCCTTCACATGGTTTATGTCATAGAGTCAACCTTACTACTGAATCTGAGCATCTTCCCAAACTGAGGGGGATTCAGTAGACTGTAACGCTGCGATGCACTATCGAAGTGCCACACTGGAACAAAATCCTAATGGATTTTCCTCACTAATTTCCTTGGCTGATAAAAAAATGGATGGGATCTATCATTGCTCACAATTGTCCTCATACTGTTAAGCTGACAGGTCAGAAATGCTTCAGAGTAACTTGATCACTTTTTTTTCCGAAAATTTATTGACGTGACTGTATTTCTCAGTTTAAAATAGACAAGTTTTCTAGGCTAGCAAAATAAACTCATTGGGAGACAATGAGAGACTGTGAGAAGCTTCAACGTGGATTAAATCCAAAAGAACCCTCATAGTTTTTTGCTTGCTGCTGTACAAGGCACTCCACGAGCTTTCTGTATGTTAGGAGAAGGCAAAAAAACCCCAAAACACTGTGACAGGTTCATCTGAGCTAGGTCGTTCCACGCAAACAGATGCATGCCTTTCAGTACTTAAAGGGGGCCTGTAGGAAAGATGGGGAAAATCTTTTTAGTAGGGCCATCTGCGACAGGACAAGGGGTAATGGTTTTAAATTAAAACCGGGTAGGTTTAGACTGGATATAAGGAAGAAATTCTTTACAATGAGGGTGGTGAAACACTGGAATGGGTTGCCCAGAGAGGTGTTGGAGGCCCCATCCCCGGGAACATACAAGGCCAGGTTGGACGGGGCTCTGAGCAATCTGATCTAGTTAGTGGTGTCCCTGCTCACTGCAGGGGGGTTGGACTAGATGGGGTCCCTTCCAACCCAAACCATTCTATGATTCTATGCCTGCCGTCGGGTGCCTGCAGTCTCTCCCAGTGCCGAGACTGGAACTGTGATACGAAGAGTCCCAGGGGGTATCGCAGTGATGAGGCTACCACAGTACGTGAAAGCAGGAGAGAGCCTGAACTGAGCGTGTGAGCAAAATCTATAACCATGCGAAAGGGGATGTACTTACTCAGACCAGAAGCAGGTCTCAAAGTTGCTGAGACTCTCCATCCACTAACATTTAAAAATATGTATTTTTTAAAACCAGCAAGCTTGCTGTGTATTAGAAAAAAAGATGCTTACACTTCTAGATAAAATATAGCATCCACCCTCCTTCAGTTCTCTTGGTGAAGTTCTGTATTTTTCCTGTATTTTATGCATTTCCATGTAAATTACGCCTACTGGAAAGAGAATCATTCTGTTCAGCATCCTCAAGTAAATAAAAAATTTGAATCCCCTGCTAGTTTAAATTCATAACTGAACCTGTTATGATTCAGTAAATGTTTCATTTTACACTTACCAGTGAATTTGTGAGGCAAATTTTGTCACTCTTTACTAGGGACTCCATTTCTGAGCATCCCAGTGCAGCCTCTGCACCTTCCTCATTCGGCCTAAGCCGTTCTGCCACGCGCACCTCCTTTGATTCGAGTCTGCGGCAGCAGCAGCACTTTATAGCACTTCCCCTGCTAAAAGCACGGCAAAAATGCTAATTAAATCCATCTTCTTCACTCCACTGCATAAAAGAGAGAAAAATTTAAATGACGGGTTTCTCAGTAGCCCCCAGCAAATTTCCCTTGATTTAACTGCCATTTAGGCATCGATGCTCCTACGCACTGCTTGGTGCATTTCAATTTTATATTCTCTCCTGCAATTCCATTTGCCGAACGTATTAAGATTCTGAACAAGAGTTACATCTCTCGTTCTTAATGATCTCTGTATTTTAGTATCAACCCCAGATAACAACTTGGAAAACATCACAGCTTTAGACAAGCCATGAGCGTGTCCGTGTGCGTAAGGAGCGGGAGGGAGAGGGCAGAGGCCTTGATGTGACGACTGCTCACGCTTGCTGCTGACCATTAAGCTGCTGACTCGGCTTTGCTCTGCCTAAAACGCGTCCCGCGTGCGCGCCCTCACCTCAGGCGCAGGGTTCTGACCTTCGCTAGGGAAGCGATGTGCTCTCCCAAGCCCTCCTGTACAAAGAAGATACTAAACCTGTCCCCTCGTTAGTAAATGAAGATGGTGGTCGAACAGTTCTCAAGGACGATAACTGCAACGATGGCTTCAGAGATCAAAAATAACGTTGCGGTTCCATGGTGGAGGGAACTTGCAAGTGAATACACAGCGCAGGGGTAAATCTGACTAAATATTTGGTTTTACTGGAACAGTCTCTTCATTAATATCCAACTACTCCTTAATATTGCAGCTTTGTTCAGTGTTTGGAAAATACACCCACTGTTCCCAGCCTGCTGTGAGGAGCTCTGGGCACTGGTAAGCCCACACTGTCTGCTTAAGGGAATGCCTGAGGTAGGAAAAACATGGAGATTTAACTCAGGGTTACAACTTGCTAATGCTTTTCCAAAAAACAAAAGAATGTGTGCTGCTGTAGCAATACTGTAGAAAGCTGTTCTGTTACACTCAAAGGCTGAAATCCTCTCCTCTGCTTTGATTTTGGCGCGTAAGGGAGAGAGCAAAGGAGACCAAACCGGCTCTAGAAAGCCCAGTTACAGCGAGGGTAGAATTTTGCCACGCAGAGCAGCACATAAAACAGCATCAGGTATCGTTTTCAGTTTCTGGTGGGACTGAGTGCATGAAATACCAGGCTGGCAGGCAGAGAAGATAAAATTCAGATGAGGGTCGTGATTTTGAACAGCCACAGGAAACTACTTCAGATGGGAAGGACGGGGCAGGGAGAGAAGCCTTTTAAAGCCCCATCTACCCGATCTGCAGATAAGTTCCTCTTGGCAGGAGATTGCAGAATCCCTTGCAATAACAAGAAAATATCTTGGCCCTGTTAGCGAATTTCACATGAAAGGCTCCTTTCCCTTGCCTTTAGAAACAACCTAATTAATTGTTTCCTAGAGCAGCAACTTTGCGACCACAGAAATCTCGACCGGGCAGCGCCTCCCCAGATCCTGGCAAAACGCACAAGTCCAGCTCAGTCACACAAATGCCATTTATACACAGCAGCGTCAGAGATTTGTTTGCACACAGAACGTACAGGTCTGTGTACATACAGGCTCCTTGTTTTACTTAAAGTTGGGGGCGAGGGTGTCATTCCAGCGATACCAACTGAAGGCAAGTAAACTTTCAGCCTTAAGATCCGAGGGAAATGCTCACTAAGATGCTGAGAGACAACATGACCCTGCCTAAGCGAGCTGAGGTAGGCTTGGCAGGAGCTTTAGATGCACTTTAGAAGAAAATATAGAAATTGAAAAAAAAAAGTGACTGTTCATCAAATTCAGACTTACTGCATCAGGCTAAGCGCAATTTATTTAATCTGGACAGAAATCAAAGAAAGTTAGTTGAGTTTTGTAAGTAGTATGTATAAATGTTTTAAATATTTGAATGGCTGAATAGTCGTGAGTAACAATCTTCAGCAAGGGGGGAAAAAAAAAATCAGCAGAGCTACAGTTACTATTGCTGGGGCTCACCTACAGTAAATATGCCAGCATTTTTGGCATACGATGCTTTCATTAACTATAAATGATTGTATCAATGAAAACATGATGAGCAGCATAAAGAAGGGATTATCTTTGTAGGTATGTTGGTATCGGTCCTCAGTTGTATTGGTGCACACGAGGAGCCTGTATCAGCACCCTGTATCCGTATGTTCTTAGTCAAAGCTGCAGAACTGTTATCCAAGCAAAACAATTATAACAAAACAATTCTATTTTTAGAAGCTGCTGTTAAAATACGGTTCAACCCTAATTATTAAACAGGCACCCGCACACTGCAACCTGTGGCACAGTTGAGCCACGGCAACACTGCTAACAACCAGTGCTTCAGAGGGGAGCTGAGCGCAGACAGATCGGTTCCAGTCGCGAAGCGTGCTCTGGGACGGCTGCGATAAACCGAAGGCTACAAACCCGTCAGTGACTCAGGCAGTGCTCCACTTCTCATCCCTTGTGTGCGCAGAAGCACAATAAAACCCGATCTCTGGTTTCCAGACCACTGCGTGACATTGAACCCGGGGAGTGCTCACGACTGCACGCTGTTTCCCCAGCCCTCCGGTCGCGGAATGGCCGGCTGACACCCAGGGCGGCAGAGCCCCGTGGGAAAGCCAGTGCGACACGAATGGCACTTGCTAATTCAAGGACTTGAATCAAGCTGTAACCCCTCACACTGCAGATGCATTTCATAAATTCCACATCTATGTTCAGGTAAAGATTGACAGACAAACCCAGCCTTGAAAGAATAGATAAAATTTGTAATGTTTATTTTTCCATGAAAAAAGCTTTACAAGGAGAAAGAGGTTTCACAGGAGAAAGAGTACATTCTTCAATCACTGTTTATTTGCTGAACTGATAGCCGAGGCTGACATTTCTTCTACAGTGTATTTATTTGTTCTCATAACATTACAGGACATTTACCTTTTATTTAAAAAGGATCATAATCCATAAATACTGTTAAGAACGCTATTAGGCAACGCTGTTTGTGAAGAATTTACACAATCTACATCAGCTGTAGATGAAGTGCCTTCAGTTTTAATTCTTCACGTATTTTGTAGCAACAAACATCAAACACAGCTTTTCAATGTTCAGATATTTGAAAGGCTTTAAATTGCATGTAATGGAAAAACAGAGGTTTAGTAACTCAAAGAGCAGACAAAAATATTCCAATGTCCACAAAGCAACACTGAAGTTCTCAAGGAAGAAAAAGAATCCCCGTCTTTCCCCTTAAACCACATGGAGACATTTATTACAGTGTGAAGTGCTCAAATGTGACTTTCTTCGCTAGTGCTATTCTGCTGGGATTTTCAGACATCCCAGCATCATGACCTAAATGAAATTGTGTGGTTTCACAGTGGAAGAACCTGACCTTTCCTAGCTGCTGCTCTACACACAACCTTCTGCCAATCTTTCCTGATCTGTAGAACAGGGGAAAAAAACCAACCAACCAAAACCCCAAAATAAAGACCAACCCTCCAGCCCTCAAATACCAAGAAGCATCACCCTCGCCCTTTTAGATCAATGAATGTTTTGCCTTCCGTCTCACTCGTATCACAATTTCAACACGACGTTTGAAATCTCCTTGCCATGTTTGTCCTGAAGTGTACAAGAGGTAACAACAGTTTCACAAGATTGAGCAAAAATATTTTAAAGTACTTTGTAAGAAGAGTGGCTTGAACAAAAAGCACCTTAATTTCAACAGAATTCAAAAACATAAAGGAGAAGGAAAACTCTTCAGTTTCAGAATGAGTAGAGAATGAAACCCCCCTGAAACTTGCAAACAGGAAGGTCAAATACCTTATTTCAATCAGTACTCCAGCATTTCTGTGAAGAGACACTTTCAGGGATTGTTACGGAAGGCACTGATTTTTTCCTTCAGCCATCATGATGTAATGAAAATGCAGGATTTCTGTCACACTGGGCTGAACTACTGGCCCTAAAGATATTTGCTGCTAACCGTGGAGCACCTGGATTTCACCCAGCCACCGTTTTACAACTACCTTATTTTTCTCATTTCTTTATGAAATGACACAGATCCATCACACGTCTTAATGATACAATGATTAATGGTACATTAATGGTAATGATTTACAGAAGAGAAAGTTTTAATTACTTTAATTTACTTTACTTTTTAAATTTACTTTAATTAATTTAATTAATTCTCCTTTAAAAGTGAAGTCAGATAGCTTTGAAGTTAAACATTCAAAATATAAAACATTTAGCACTTCTGTTCCTCCGGTTTACTATGAAATCCAAATTTTTAAAATCTGGAAGCCAGTTCTCTGATACAGGCAACTCTCAGGATAGCTTTGAAGTTAAACATTCAAAATTTAGCACTTCTGTTCCTCCGGTTTACTATCAAATCCAAATTTTTAAAACCTGGAAGCCAGTTCTCTGATACAGGCAACTCTCAGGACAGATTCCTTGAATGGATGGTTCGAACCCAGGTATTTCAGCTTAATCAAAAGCTTGAAAAAGAAGCTCTTGTTTTTAAAAAACATGAATGTAAAATGAAATTGGGAATAGTTATCTGGCTTTCTATGAAGTCTGACAATGGCCAGATGGGTTGAGTTTCTAAATACTTAGTCAAAAGGGGGAAAATGTGGTGTGGAATATTGTTGTTCTGAGGCACGCTGAGCACAGAGCATTACAGTAAGGTAGACTTACAAGCAGATTTTTACAAGTGGGATTTCTTTAGCTCAAAATCATTGATGTTTCAAAGGAACTAGGCAAGACCTGAAAAATACTTGCAATTCTTTTGCTTAGCCCTAAGGCCTGCAATTGGACAAACAGCCCTCTGGTACACTTGAAAGCAATGGACCGACAAAGAGGTACACCAAGCAAACAGTAATTAGAGCTGCACAAACACTCCTCAACTTAACCCAAGGATTTCTCATTTTGCAGCTGCGATGAAAATGTGTTACCCTCTGAGAATAAGTAAGCACACTCTTGCAACAAGATAGCAAACTGGGGTAACTTTCAAATCACCCAAGAGCCAAAGTATTCAATCTATAGTATCAAAGTTTCCTGAAACTAAGAGCCATCGAAATCCCCACATAGGCTACTCGGGTTTGATGGGATGCTCTGGGAGATCTAGAAACAGCTTCAGGACCTCACTGGACAGGGCCAGAGGTAAAGGTAAAAATTTTGATGGTAGCTGCATCAGTGTAAAGCTTGATGAAGACCTGAGGACACAATCTTATTGTAATGCTACCTAGAAGCATGGGGGAGGGCCCAGATAGGTCCTAGATTCTGGTAATTATTGCCAGGTTATCTTAAGATAAAAGAGTACTAATGAATCAATTAAATTAAGACTTGCAGGAATAATAAGGGCAAAATTCTTGCCATCTTTATGGAGCAAGACTTTATAGGCCGTCAAGAAAAGTAGCCCTAGGAAGCAGGAAGCCCCAGAAAGCCAGCATACAGCAGATCTATCCACTGTGAGGATTAGTGCCATGGTGTAACTCATCATGAAATTCTCACCTCACTGGCACCCTTTGGGAGTGCGCTGCCAGGTAACACTCTCTCTATATGGGGCAGCCCTACTGTTTACATCCCCACGCCTAAAGCAGGGGAGGGGCAAGGAACTGGTGGAGGGAATTATCCTACTTGGATCCCTCCATGGTAACAAGATATTGGCTGCATTCCATTCTTGGGAAACTACAGGGGGAAATGATAGATCCAAAAACTTAACCGAAATCCCCCATAATAGTATTGCAGAGAAACTAAGATAAACTTGGAAACTCAATCATAGGTATGCTGAATCCTTAACAAGAAAGGATCCTAATCCTTAACGAGAGTAAGTGATTTCACATATGATAGCACAAAAGCTCTAAAAAGTAAGATCAGCTGCTTCTGACGGAAGACAGTAGTCAAATTTGGTTATATGAACATAATGGCATATAAAACCGGTTCTAAATTCATGATCTGTTGTAGTATACAAAGACAGATACAGTGGTTTAATTAAAGAATAACGAGGTCTCACATTTTCAACAACTGTCTCCAACTAATTGTCACCATTCTTATACTTTCCTTCCTTGGGACAGAGAAGCTCCTGTAATCCCTGATGAACCAATTTCAACAAAAATTATAATGACTAATTCTAAATACTAAATCTTTACTAACATAAATCAGTAATTTTAATTGATTATATGAACAAATGAGCTGGCAGATTTGAGTGGATAGTTACTGTGGGTGGTTGCTGCAGATAAGCTGCTGTGCATGATAAATTCTCCTCAGGTAGCGCAACTGCAGCCTGGAGGACACATACACACAACCTGCCACAGCATCTCTCACGCATTATACAAGCAAGAAAACTTACTTTTGAGTTGCAATACACAGTTTATGAACACACTTCTGTGGAGTTCAGCTGCAATGTGTCTCTGAGGTAAGTCTTGATTAATAACAGTGATTTTAAAAAATTACAGACCATAAGAATGTACATAAATCTCTGCTATTGTCTGCTAAACTATAAGACATTTTCAACTATATATATCACTCATAACTCTACAAAGTCAGACATTTAAAGCTTCCAGGTATCTAGAAAACTTTGTTAGGAATCAAAAATTCATGAGAAATTGTG
This sequence comes from Egretta garzetta, assembly GCF_000687185.1. Lineage (NCBI taxonomy): Eukaryota > Metazoa > Chordata > Aves > Pelecaniformes > Ardeidae > Egretta > Egretta garzetta. The sequence goes on from NW_009259236.1 coordinate 1,054,944, forward strand.
GTCAATAATACAACTCTCTCTGCTGAAATAGTCAATAATTAAAAAACCAGAAGGACATGCCCCTGCATGAGAAGGGAAGTCACTTCATTCTGATCATCCCCCTCCTCTGAGCAAGAGATAAGGAATATGTTTTTCTTGACATTCTCACAAAAATAGTTCTACCCATGGTTTGAGCTACAAGATTTGCCCACCGGAAGTAAAAAAGTGCATTAAGAATATATACAATGTACTGGAAGCCATACACACCTTTTCTGAGGCTAAGCAGATAAGGCATTAACATGATGCTATAAAACTACTTACTCATCTGGTCTGTACTTGCTTTGTATCATGACATTACCACAGCATTATACAAACATAATGCTCTACCCGTGGAAGACATGAGAGGCAAAACACAAACTATGAAGAAGTGCATCCTGTAGAAAAGCCCAAAATGACATGTGAGAATCTAACACAAAAAGGAATCAACTAAAAATGTGTGCATAAAATATGTGCCCATCAATAGGTTTACACAGTCAGCATCCCTCCTCTTCCTTCAACAGAAGGGAACAAACTACAGAAAGTTGCTACTGAATGCAAACAACATGAAAAAGCTATTAAAATACATTATGCTCCCTCTTCAAAACCACATTATCTTTTTCCTAGTCTAATGAAGAATATTGTACTGTACTTAAATAACACTTCTAAAAACATCTCAGACAACTATTAATATATTCATTCAAAACCAAAAGCTGTTACAGGAAAGCAAACACGAGAACTAAACTGCAAATGCCACTGAACTTGTTTCCATTAGACAATACAACCATGACCAATATTCTTTAGAGATTTGCTATAGTAATTTATTAATTTATTAGGGTCTGATGCAAAACCTATTAAAGTCAGTAGAAAGACATGTTTTGAAAAGGCCTTGAATTACATACATGGGAGTGCTGAGCCATATCAACCTGCTCACAAGTTTTGTATCAGCAAACACTAATAAACTAAATTACCACACAAAGAGATAGCAGTCATCGGTATATCTGATTTTTCTGTACTGAGACACAGTAGTAACATTGTCTATTTTTCTGAATCATATTTTGAAGATGCTTTCTGGTACTTAAATAAATTTCTGCAGCTTTCTGTTTGCCTGTCTGGTTACATTCATGGCACTTGTTGCTTTACTGGAAGAGCATCTTGTAAACCCTGGAGGAAGCAATGGAAATAGTACCCCTAAACATCATAAGCTTCTAAACCCTATATTTTTCTAACTACAAAACATTCAAATGTCTGTATACCACAAGTGAAACAGAAGGAGTGACTCCAGGAACGTGTCTGCTATTGGAGAAACAAAAGGTAGCGTTAGGCTGTATGATTAAAGGCCAGTCACAGCGAACACACAGACCGAGGGAGCGAGGAGCAGACGAACCCCAGTGACCTCATCAGCGAGAACTGGAGCACGCTGAGAATCAGCTGCTCCTAAGATGATGAAGGAGAATGATTACAGCAGCATCCCTGTGTGAAACCCACTAAGATGAGTCAGGAAAAGCAGCTCTCCCTTGAAAACTAAAGGGTTGTTGCCTAGGACTTAACTGGTTTCAGAGAGAAACCATTTTGGAATATAAAGATTTTCTTTGTTAACAGTGGGTTTTGTGTCTTTTTGAGATGGTATCACATCTTCTGCCTCTCCTTTAGCATAAAGCCATTGCAGTGCAGTAGCAAGGAATGCTCTAAGGCTTTGTAGAAAGTAGTAGCAGCAGGGATATAGTACACCACTCCCCTAGTTCACGTACGGTTCAGTCATCTGCCACAAGACATGGACTTACAAGAAAAGATAAAGAAAAAACTGGTTCAAACAGATACAGTCCTGCTCTCCACTAGTAAAGCTGAAACTGGTTTTCTTAAAATACAATTGCTTAAAATTTGGCTACAACTAAATATTTAAAGGTCCTTTACAGTTTGATCCTGGTCTTCAGTCTGATGCTCATGCAACAGTTTTCCTACTACCTACTATCACCCGTCCCCAATAAGCTTATTGTGCTTCTGAGTGTGTCTACGTACAGTGACTAAAAGTCAAAACTTGAAAACAAAAAGGATACGTCACTTAAACACACAATTATATATGTACATTTAGATAGAAAAATGTATCTACAGTGTTATATTTAAACATTACACACTACAGTTAAATGAAGTTAGGAATACACAGTCTTTCCCCTACAGCAATACATTGATTTAAAAGTGTCAATAAGAAAACAGATTTGTTGACTTTTTTTGTTTTGAATACTGGAATACAGGCAGAATTTGATGATCTCATCCAACTGAAATAGACAAATATGATGTCATTCTAGTTGAAAATGAGAGAAAAAAAAATCCATCTGCTGAATTATACGTTCAAGATAACTGTAACAGTTTTGTTCGTTATTCTGAACTTCTGAAACTAATGCTTGTTTTTTTCAGTGAGCAACAGAAAATTTGTGGGCTAGCTGGAAGCTGATCTCAGCTTTCCTGGCTACTATCCAAAGTTAAACAAACAGACAAAAATTCTGAAAGAGTGAGTTGTACTAAAGTGTGAAAAATTATAAATGCCCACATCAGTTTCTTTACCTTCATCCTTCCACTAGCATTTGCAATCTGTGAACAAAAGTAGGAAAGCTTTCTCCTTCTTCACAATGACATGTGAGAACCGAGATGCTTACCCAAAGGAGCTGAAACACTGAATTAGAAAAGTTGCTTAAAAAACAAACACAAGAAAAATAATAGTTCAGCCGTTGCCTTGCTGACAGGTGAGATAATGACCGTTTCTGGTACTACAGAGAACTCGCAGATAGGCTGGCATTTCAATGGAAGGAAAAACCACACCAGTCCATCTGGTTCCCTTAAAACAAAAGCCTCTTGGGTTCATGACCAACATTTCAGTCAGCCTTTGAGTAAGAAAGAGCAACAACAAATCATATGGGGATTTACTGACAGGTGTCAGAAACAAGGGTGACTGTTTTAGAAAAGGTTATATAAAAATTCTTTCAGTACTGTACTTTATAATATATGTGAAAATACTATCTGCAAACTTAAAACAAAGTCACCTTCTCAGAATGGATTCCTATGACCAGAGCACACACCCTAATCCAATTACCATTTAAGCACTGTGGACACTCTTCCAGTTCAAGTAAGAAGTGTGCACCCCCTCCTGTATTCCTGCTACTTACTACAGCAAATTGAAGGAAGTTTACTTGCAAAACACTTAACCACCAAATGCAGAATTTTGTAATACAGTTTTAAAGCATCTTACTCAAAGATTAGGTCAGCAGTTTTCTAGCAAAAGCTCAGAACCTCTAAACATGACTGCAAATAATACATTATTAAATATACAGTTCTGGTTCACTGGCCGGTATTACAAACAGGGGGACTAACAGTGACTTCAAAAGACTCTGAATCAGACTTCAAGGCTGTAATATTCTTCTTAATATTATGTAATTGCAAGACAGAAGTCTTCAGACTTCTACAGACAAATCATAGAAGTGGAAAGTAATTCACTCTTGAAATGGTTGACGTTTCATTTTTGCAGTTTAGATATTCACCCATTATCTACCAGACTATAAAATGTAAATTGGTACATATCACAAAAACTCCAGCATGGTTTTGTGTTTGTTTTTTTTTTTTCTTTACATATATATATACAGATTAGAGAGAGGCACATTCTTTGTTAGAAATCAGCATGAAATTCTTCTGTAGGAACTTGAACACTTCCTTTCACAGAAATTTTGCCATGAAACTATGCTCTTCATATAAGGCGGTCATATTTAGTTAAACAAAACACTCCATTTGCATAAAATTAGAGCTGCACCTAGTTTAAGATGTATTTTCAAAATACATGTGCCATAAATGCTGTTACAGAAAGATAAGCAAGATACTTCTTTTACAGCCTAGAGAAAGACAATTAGTTTTGACATTCTATTAGAAATTAGTAAGAGCACAAAAGGAATTTGTAACTGTTAGCCGCAAATGATCTAGCTATTCTAACAGTGTGTTCAGTGCAAAGAACTTCTTACAGTAACATCACAAAGGAACACCAGCTCTTTCAAAAGAACTCTAAAAATTGTTGCTCATTGCTTAGACTGGCAAACAGCCAATATATTCACAATTGGCAACAGAGTCGAGAGTATTACAATATTATTGCTGCTACTGTAATGAAAAGAAATGAGGTTGTGATGATAAATTTTCACGTTTAGCTGGAGGGAAATCTGCTTCACCTTCCCAAGTATATTACTTCTTAGCTTTGTCATGATTTCCAGGATAATGAACAACAGACAGAAGTTTTTCTCCTACAGAAATGGTGGATAGTAAAACAGAGGTTGAAATTAGCTGGCTTTGGGTTAGTTGGTTAAAAACGTGTGTATCAGTTCAACTTGAGCCAAGCCGCCTTGGTTTGTACTAGCTATCTGTAAAGGCTGACTGAATGAGATTCCTTTCATCATACAGGCATTGCTTCCTTTGCTGCAATAGTAAAGGCACGCTTTGACAGCCAGGATAGCTTCAGCTGACAGACAGCTCCTGGGTAACTGAAAGGGAATGATAGTTTGACAGGAAACATCCTTTATTTCTCCAGACAGACACTGTTCTTGAACCAACCAGCTATTATCTGTAAAAGAAGAACAAGTTTTATCATTAGGATATTTAACACCATGTCCGAAACCTACAGAAAACGCTACTTTTATCTACAGGACAACATGGACTTTCTTTCCACATGCAACGTTAGGGGAAATTTCCTTCCTGATCTTTCCAGTCATAGACAAAGAAAAAGGAAAAGTAATTTACAAATGCTTCTTTAGCAGTCATTTAAAGATGGAGAGACCCACAGCTTTGCTTCAGAACTATAGGTATATATACAGTACATCTTATTTAAATGCAATGGATCTGCAATTTGTCCTATATGCTCTTAAGAGGATATTAAAATTTATTCTGAGATATGCAAGCAAAACTCCTTAAATTAATGGGCTGCTATACCCTTGTATCTGAGGTCCAATAGTAAGGTATCTGCCGTAAATGCAGAAAACTGCAGGTAAGTTATGGCACTTCCAAACAGAAGCGTTGGTTTTACAAGTGGGTTGCTGCAATTTAGCAATGCGCAGGCTGACTGTTACGACAGAACTTGAGTTTCACATTTATTTAAATATTTAAGAGTATGCGAACTGAAAAATGAACTGCACAATAAATGTACCTAGCTCACTGCACTGTACTCTGCATTTTACTGTAAGTGAGATGGATGAAGTGCTCTTTTTGGCATTTTTCAGAAAATTCCTAAAAGTTGGCTCTAGAATTTATGAGCTTGAAATGACTTGTTGAGTTTAGGTTGCTTACATTCTCCAGTTTTACTAACCCTTAAAGATATCACATATATCTTTACTTCAACAATGTTTGGAGATTCTGTAGGCCAAAAAGTGTGCTGACTCTCCTGGAAATAGTCTATTTGTACTCCAAAAGCACAAACTGGGAGGAGAAACTACTTTAAATCATGAGGCATATAAACAAATTGCAGTGCCTGTACAGTATTTGTTGACTGCTTTTAAAAGCAATCAATTTAATTAAGCTACCACATGGACACTTTGAAAGCTGGCCAAGAAAAGACGAGTCAAAAGATGAAGAGATGTTTACTTTCACATCAGTTTAACTTTATCTACAAGCAGAGATAACTATTAACAAGTATTTATCATTGTAAAAGCCAATATGGCATGTAAATTCAGCTAGAGAACAATTACTAAAAATCAGTAGAATTTTAAAATCCAGCAGCATTTCTAAAAATAAATGTTTTCCAGTGCAGTGCAACAACTGAGTGAACAGAACTGAAATATGTTCTTTCTATGCTTTCAAAAATCTATTGAAGGTGCAAATGATGCAATTTCAACATCAAAAGCTTGACACAGAAACTAAAGAAAATTACATTCTAGGCTCTTCTTTTTTTAAAACTGTTCAGCTAAGCTTTCCTCTGCTCTATACTGGCTTAGTGGGTAACTTGTTCACTTCCTCCAAGAGGTAACAGCTCTCTGTACCATGCATCACTTGCTTTAGGGTGCCTAGGCTCTAACAGGAAATGTGTTTATAAAGTTCAGAAATTTCTCACGGAGCCTGAGTGCTAAGTGTCCTCCCTTCACCGACAAGAACACTAGTTTTACGGTTTTACTTAGGCACATAGCACCCGCTATAGGATACTTTCTAGAAGTATTGACATTCCAGTGAGATAAAAAAATTTTCTCCTAGAGTTTAATGTATTAAAGCAAATGAATCACACTTTAATAACTCAACAACCAGGAAAAACTCTTTCAATACATAAAGAATGTGAAAAAAATATGGGTTATTTTGTATATTGGCTTTCATATAGTACTTCCAAGGGCACAAATAGATGCTGCCTTTTGGGTAAAGCTAGACCACTGGAAAGCACTGTCTCCAAACACCCACTAATGGCCATCCTGTGCAAGAAGGCATTCCAGATAACCTTGCTATTTTTGTACTGAAAAGAATTTTAGGGAACACTCAGACAGACCAGTCTGTTATGGGCATAGTAATCCCCAGCGTAAGGATGGCAACAATGGCTAGAATTAAACCTCTTCAGTCACACACCATGTAAACATATTCCATGTCCTCTTTTAGAATACTTAAAAGAGTTGAGAGAGATTAATTTAGGCTCAGGAAACCTCCACAACATGAAGTAATGTTTCCATTATTCCAATATAATAATGATATCCCCATTTCACAGTAACCAAGGTACACAGTGACTGAAAGAATTGCCCAAGGTCACACAGGAAGTCAGCAAAAGTACTTGCAAGAAAGGCCAATCATTTCTGCTTCCTTGACATACCATAATTTACCTCTTACATAAGAAAGTGTGCCTTATTATATTCAAGTGGAAACATGCAAATATCAATTATAACAAAATAGGTTCAAAGTAGTTAGGTATAAATGCACCTCAAATACTTTCTGGAAGAGACAAAAGCAAAAAAAAAGGAATGTCATCCAGGAATATGCTTTGGCTTCACAGTGAGCTTTCTCCCAGCAACAGACAGTAGAGCTGGGATAAGCTGTTCATAGAGACAGTGGAGAGGGCAAGCATATAAGGAGCAAAAAGCTCAACTGTTCTGGGATCAGTACCTTTGCAAGCCCTCACTGGCAGCTTCTTCCAAGAAAGTTTAAAAAAAAAAAAAGCATCATGTATTAATTCAAGCAAAAAGCAGCCTATCAGGTGGGTTTTTCTAATCTTCCCACTCCAAATGTTAAATGTATAAACTCTAAATAACATGCATTGCATCACAAGGTCAAATGGGAACACCAGACTGGGAGGGACATTTTGATTCATCAGACTGACACCCCCTGTGTTACAGGCACATCATGATAGAACCCACTTTGTATCTTACCTACTCCCATTCAACTGATAAAACAACACAAACATTTTACCTTCTGCTGTGATAAACCAGGAATTGGGTGCTTCTTCATTCAGTTTTGAATCTGGAGGAAGAGTCAACTTTAATACAAACTGAATTGTCTGGCCAGGAGCTACAGTTAGAGAAGGAAGTTGAACGTTTGGTGCAGATTTAGGCAGTTTTGGAAGGTTTGTTGTTTTATCCTTTTGCACAGGCAGGTTGTCTGGAACATCACATGCTTCTGGATTCAGGATAGGCAACTACCAGTAGAAATCAAACAAAATATTTATTTTTATTTGTACTGAAAGCAAATAGGCTTTCACAATACAATCGCAGTTTCAAAGCTGACATGGACTAGGAAAACTAACACATGATAATGTGGGTATTGGACTAAAACTTTCTGACAAAGTGCAATGATACTACAGTGACAAATAAAAAGGGAAGGACAACATTATTTCTTAAAATGAAAAAGATAAAAACCTGATTAACCCAAATAAAAATAATATTTGCTATTAAAATCATAAAATCCACAATGACTTTAGAGTATCTGCTACTTAGAGTGTGCTTTAATTTAAAATTTTAACAGTTGCATTCTATTTTTACTTTAAATAAAACATATAGGTATTTTCTTTTAATCTGGTGGTAAACCACATGCTTTGGTAATAAAATCCAAGATTTTAACCCTGCAGATTGCACAGTAAAGTAAAGGATAATTTCCCAGAAAAGCCACCAACATGTTATATGATATGAAAATTTAAACAGGCATTAAGATCGTGTACTATTAAATGCAAGAAACATACAAGAAGACAGTCGGACTATTATGTCATATATGTATATACATATGAAAACTTTAAAACATAGTGACACTTTAAGATGGACAGGAGCACAAATTTGTTTTGCCTTCATGGTTATAAGCAAATACAGCAGTGCTCAATTATGACAGTCGTTTGATTTGACAACTTGGAAGCCCACTATATATCCACCTTCATTAAGTGACCTCCCAAAATCATCTTGGTGAACTATTTCAACTTCCACTTGTTACAAAGGGAGTTGGCAAGTGTTCATGAAATGCTTTTCATACTGAAAAACTATGCCATATTTTTTAATAACTCATGTTTCTGTATTGTTCTTTTCTAGGGGATCATCACCTTCTGTTTTCATGCAAAAGTTGCCTTTCCAAAGACTAAGGCTTTCAACAACTGTGCTAACAGGCAATGTTTATTTGCCAGATCATCACAAAACATTCTGTGACTATAACTACCGTACCCAAAATGTTTATTAGCTATATGATTTTTATACCACTTGCCAAAGTCTGTAATAGTAATTCATATCAAGAAACACCACTATCAGCCTGTTTAACAAGTATTACTTGCCATGGAAAGAATTTTTGTGTCCAAATCCAGCACTTTAATCTGATGATTATTTGTATCTGCAACATACATCAAGCGGCCATTTTCTTCAACACACAAACCTCCCGGTTCATTAAATGTTGACTGTGTAAAGCTGGAACCAATAACATTGCTTGCTTCTCCTGTGCCTGCCAGGGTAGCACAGTTCTTCATCTTAGGATCTACAACCTTAATCTAAGATAAACAAAGACATAAAAAACCTTCTCTGAAGAAGACCCACCAGGATTTCAAAGTTCTGCATTATCTTATGCCCCATGTTTTCAGAAGCCAGCACCAACTCTGAGTACCTTAGCTACCAAGTGTGTGTCCTAGAAGCTAAATTATCATACCTACCAAATAACACCTCCCATCTTCCACCTCTCCATCCCCTATTGGACTTCACTTCTTCCTTTGGTCTTCATTCAGTGGTCTCATAATTTCGAAGGCACCTACCCCTCTAGTATAAAAGTATGCCGAATGGCTTGTTTTTCTGATCTTTGTTGCCTTTCTGGAAACATTTGCAAAATAGAAAGAGCACAGCAAAACTGGCAGACTAACTTCCATATAATTTTTTTGCTAAAAATAGATGAGGGTTTTCTTTTCTTAAAGTAACAGCAAAAAAAGTTTATGTTTTATACAATACCTGAAACAAAATTTCATTTGCCACATACATTTCAATAAGCATTTAGTGTTACACTCTGTTCTTCAAATTAAAACAAATTACTTTTTAATCAATGTACAGTTAACCTTCTAGACATGAAAGTTTATACAATATCACATAAGAACAATCATGCAAAACAATCTCTCTTATCTCAGAGTTCCATGGAGGCAACCCAAAATACTTCTCAAAACTTGGGTGGCTTTTTATCATAGAATCATAGAATGTTTAGGGTTGGAAGGGACCACTAGTGGTCATCTAGTCCAACCCCCCTGCAGTAAGCAGGGACACTGCTAACTAGATCAGATTGCTCAGAGCCCCGTCCAACCTGGCCTTGAATGTTTCCAGGGATGGGGCCTCCACTACCTCTTTGGGCAACCTGTTCCAGTGTTTCACCACCCTCATTGTAAAAAATTTCTTCCTCTTCTTCTTTCTTTCCCTTTTAAGGGAAAAGCAAGTCCTCTTGCTCTCCCGGTTTTATCAAACCTGCAGTATTCCTGATTAAGCACTCTTAGCTCTTTTGCTGTAGTTCAGCATGTCTGGGAAGATATAAGGAAAGGGTCTTTAGTCTGAATTGTAACTTGGCACTCTAAATTCACCCTTCCCCAAGGGACCACCATATCAACACAGCAGCATGTGACACTAAAACAATTGTAAAGAGAAGGACCCAGTAAAGGCAGGAAGAAAAGAAAAAGAACCCACAAAGGAACTCGTATCATTTGTTTCCTGAGCTTAACCAAACCAAGCACAATCTCTGTATGTTCCTAAAATAACCCTTCGTAGTAGTAAAAATTGCAAAGCCTGTATATATCAAGATACTATAAGCTTACCTTATGATTATAGGAATCTGCCACATAGAGTAGTTTTCTTTTCTTGTCCCATGTTACTCCTAAGGGATGTTGCAGCTTTGCATTTATGCCCGCTCCATCCACATCACCAAAGGCAAACAAATTCTGAAAAAGTATTTTATTAAATTAATACATTTAATTCTTCAAAGCTGACATGAATTTAAATGATTGTAATTAAATGGAAATTCACTGGCTTAAAAAAATTAAAAAATAAAGACAATTTCAAAACAAGGATACTGAAAACTGGGAAGTATGGATGCTCACCATGGAAATGGAAACTCTCACATTTACGTTATCAGCATGAATCCATCTGGCTTTAATGACCACACAATGCTGAATCAAGTTGGCCATTTTAAAAATAAGTGAAGTAATTTGTTATCTGAGGACCAACAATTTGCACTACAACCTGAGCGTCACAACCGGCACACATTTGCATTCCAAGCAGTGAAGTTAAGAAATTGATGGCCACGGAAACTGATTTACCCTCTCACCCCAAAAGTGGTTCCTCCAGGTCAGGCTTGAGGAATATTAGTAGGGCAGTGTGGGGAAGTTTGAAGTGATTACCAATGGATCTCTCTCTCCTCCTACAAGGTGCTTCACTGCTCCGTCTTTCAGAGAGATGGTTCGCACAGTGCTGCTCTCACTGTCTGCTACAAAAAGGCAGTTCCACGGTTCCTCGGAAGCCAGAGAGAGACCTGAAGGCTGTGCAAAGCCTGCCTTATGCGGGTATGCATTGTTTCTGTTCTCTTCATTTCCACTCCCAGCGAATCGAAGGCAGACTCCCTTCTTTAAATCACTAAAGGAAAATAGTACCCAAGTTCAAGAATGAGATTGAAATACTTCAGGCATTATGCATAAACAGAAGCTACAGGAGAAGCACTTGTGAGTTATAAAACCAACTGTACTGCAGCACAAGGAATCATTCAATGCCTTTGTGCTAACTTTTATTTCACCTCAGTTTATCAATCATCACTAGACAATTCAGCAAATGAAATGAAAAGTAGCATTCAATTATACAGACATACCCTACCAAGTCACAGGTTTATAGCAAAAGTAGTGTATTTCATTTCAACTAACAATCGTGGAAAATGCAGCTAGACTTTAAAGGACACACACCTTTTAAGTCTGAACAGAGGCAGGAAGCTTCAAGCTAAGTACAGCTTGAGAAAAAATATTTTTTGTGTAATTTGATTATCTCTCTCTTTGGGGTTTGAAAGCTGTTTATCAAGACAAGCAGCAATTTCACATGACTCTTGTTACGGCTGCTTACCTTCCCTTTGGTAGTCTTCCACCTTCCAACATCAGTGCCCACACCTGATGGGTGCCTGCCATTGCTATCCATAAAACGTCGTCTTCCTGGGTCCCGGAAACTTTTAAAAATGGATGTATAAAAACAGATTAAAAAAATATCTTTGAGAATGTTTTATAAAACAAAGAAATCAACAAACCAACCGTGTCATCCCCCCTACTCCAGCTCACCTTCTGCTATGGACTGAAAAAAAAAGAAAAACCAGAGAAAAAGGAGAGAGAATGTCTTTCATCTACCAAGATCTCTGCTATTTTTCTTCTGCACTCCTCCCAAGGATATAAATATAGTGGTTTTAATATCCTTACCTGGTAAAGGCAATACTTCAAATAGGATTTGGTCTTTGCAACACTTCACATTGGGTCCACATTTCACCTGTTATTTTTGGATTCATACTGGCCAACAAATATGCACATATCTTTGCTAAGCATGGGTTTTGGGGGGCTGGGTAGAGGTGGGTGGGTTTTTTTTTTACTAAGCCAGTGACAAACTTAGATATTAAAAAAAAATACTGGCAATTGTATACAGGTTTTGAGAGAAATAATAAGAGCAGTACCTTTGTTACGTACAGAGTACATAATGTTTTTAAGATAAGGGTAACTGATGCTTGGGTGTCATGTCGAGTTACGCTCTGGAGAGCACAACTGCTGCTTATTCAAAGATTAGATGCGATGTGGGCAATTACTCATTTCTCCCTGCACTAACCATCCAGTTTCCAAGTTGTACACCCTATGCCCTATTACATGTGGTATCACAAATGTGTAATCTCAAAGTACAACACCGCTATTCACCAATCCGAATCTACAAAATTACAAAGCTTGCCCAGACAAAACTTCACAAATAAAGCGATACAAATGGAAAAACATCTAAGTGCTCTATAGCTTTAAACATATCACATTACAGCATAAGAAAGCACGCATGAAGTGGTGAAAGACCATTTAAAAAAACCCCAAAAAACCCAAAAGCAAAAGAAAGTTACTATCTTAGTCTTTTCTGAAAATTTTAAGGAACAGAAAGTTGACACTTAAAAATCACATTAAAATGGGGACACTTATCTGTACTGGTCTATAGACATTGTATACAACTGTCCTGTCTAGTTGGAGACAACAGTAAAGTGCATCAGGTATTGGAATAACTATTAGCCAGTCACGGAGACAACAGTAAAATGTTTTTCTACATGAATGCATCAGGTATTGGAATAACTATTAGCCAGTCAACAGAAAAATACCTTCAAATGGCTCACAGAAACTTGTTATTCACACGAGCTTATAAAACACTATGCATCTCATAGCTGTTTCTGCAAACAATCTAATGGATACTGCCCTCCTCATTCTGGAGTTTCAGAATGAAAGCAATTATATACAAAATGCTTGCAAGCATTTTAAACCTGAGAAGTTAATCTAAATCAATCTTCCTAAAATGAAATTATCACTATTCCCCCAACTGGGATCCTGCTGTTGTTCTTCTAATCCTAAACCCTTCTTACATTACACGCTGCAAGAGGGAAAAAAAAGCATCCTTCTGTCTCCAGAATCAATTTCCTCATACTGTGAGCCCTCTTCAGAGCAGCACTGGTATGATTTTAATGCACTTTATCTTCAGTCTTTTCTATTTCTTGGATCAAGATACAAGTTTTCAAGACTGTGATCAAAGGAACTCTGCTGACTCTCTCCTGCATCTCCACATGGCTCCATGTTTTGACGCAGACTAGAGTTCCAAGAATAAAAGTCAAACTTCCAAAGCACCTAAAAGCTTTTAATTAAGCAGGAAGGCTTACAAAATGAGTTGCAAAAAGCATGTTTTATGAGTCACCAGAGATGCTCCAAAAGTACTGGCAACGCCAAAAACACCCCAATAAAAAAATGACAAAACCCTACAAAATAACCTTTGATTAGAGCTTGTTTCTAAGAGATTTAAATTGAAAAAAAAAATGCCCTATGAATTCATTTCACTACTTCCAATAGAGCACATGTTCAATTTCAGGATTTCATGTTTCCATGAAGCGTATCTTGCACTTTTCAGACGCTACTATTCTGAGTGGCCCAGAATGAACAATGCTAAAATCACTTGTCAGTTCAGAAAGCGAGTTTTTTATCTTGCTATACTGTGCAGTTCATTTTGAGGCATCTCAAAAAGTGCTTTGTTAATTATTTAATATTCACTTCATCCACCAGTGAAATGAAGCAGTAAGACTAGAACTGAGCACTTTAGAAAAATCTATTCCAGTCTTCATCTATCCAATGCTCTAATTCCAGTACTCTAATTCCACCCACTGAAAACTCCCTTGTGACAGCTATACATTGAAAAACTGAAAAGATTTCTTACTCTAATTCTGCACACTGAAAGGGTTATCAAATATGAGACACAGGGAAAAAGTATCAATATTAATTTCAAATTTTACTGAATATGTAAAATCCACAGAGAGAAGATCCTTTCTTCAATTAGAGAACAAGATAGGAAAAATAAATAAGAGCTCCATAAACATCATAAATTTTAATGCCACTTAAATATTTTCTACTGGACGGTGATTAGAACAAAGAGAATGGATGCATGCATGGCAACAGCACAGGCATACTGAATTGTGGGAAATATGTCAGAACTTAAAAAAAAAAACCACAAAAAAACCCCAAAGCAGAAAGGTAAACCCAATGCCCATAGTTGCACAGCTAAGGTATTTTATCACACAATGGTCCTGACACTACAGAGCTTAATACTTTATGTTCTAAAACAAAAGACAGAAAAACCTCTTCACTGAGGATAGCACAATTTGAGGACATGTCACCACTGTCATCCTTGTGCTGTTCTCGCAGGAGAAGGGGGCCAGGGAGAAGCAGCATGGTAAAATTATGGTAATGCCATCATTATCATAACTGCTTATCATCCTTGAACAGAAAGAATTTATTTTTAAATAATTTATTATAAAACAACATAAAAGAACAAAGCAATTCTTTTGCAGTTATTCAATTAAGCACCACATTCCAACCTATCTTGAGCTGTTTTAAAAATCCAGTGCAGTTTCTCCTTATTAGGGTATATGCTTCCTTATCTTTAGTGCTGCCTGTATCAAAGCAAAGTATGGCTTGCAAATGTGATACACTTATCTTGTAAAGATTCACTAAGAATGACCTAGAGCTCTGAATGCACTGGCACTCCGCATTATACAATGCTTCAGTTACCAAACGATGATTCAGTTCCTGAGTCTGCCTCTGCTGCGTATCTCTTTTTTAAGAAATCACAGTCCTGTTTGTACACATACACAACTTCAAACAGTTCAGTAATACTGCTGACCATTAACTGTGAGTCAATCTGAACACAGAAAAGACTTTATTTTGTAAGAGTCAACAACAATATCTGTTTGAAGAGATTCCATTCCCAGGACTACCCACACTTCCAGCTTCCCTGTCTGGGGACTGCATACTTACTTCCAGTCTGGGAATTAAAAGCCTGGGAATCAAAGTCACATTTTGTGGCTGGCACCGCTGACATTTTCTAAATAGATTGAAGTTTGAAAATATTATTCTTGTCTACTAATTTTATCTTTAAAAAAAAATAACAAGGAAGAATTCTGTCGGTACACTCATTCTCTGCAAAAACATGAGAGGCAAAAAGGGCTATACAATACGCCCTCCAGCTTACAGATAGGCATGCCGCCTATGTCCACACGTGAATGCAAGTCTCGTCTTCACTTAAGTCAGTGGAAGTTTAGCAAATTAAATCCAAATCTGACTGACAGAACAACTAGAGAATTATCGTTCTTCAGTGAGACAGAGATAGCAAAGCCCCACAGGAATGCTCTAGCATTGTAAGTCTGGACTGTTACAAGTACACATCATCCTTTTCAGGAGTAAAAATTAATTTTCTTCTTTTTTTTCCTGTGCTAACTGGCACTCTTCCACATAGTGTTGCATCATGCAAACAGCATATACCCTTTATGAAACAAAATGCTTCTGGAATTTTCCTCCTTAGTTAACATACCTGCCCTCTCATCGAAGGAAATCCTTGGACACAGACACGAAGGCGATGTCATACAACGGGACATAATAGGGGCTAAAAATGGTGACTTTAATG